>NC_048303.1:116430762-116576344 GCF_013100865.1 Trachemys scripta elegans | reverse complement strand
CCTCTGAATGTCCCCTTAATAAAATCACCCCATTTCAACCAGGTGACCGTGAATGATATCACTCTCCTGAGGATAACAAAGAGAGACAAGGAATGGATATTGTCTGCATGCCAGCAAACACCGGGACCATACGCTGCCATGCTTTGTTATGCAATGATTCCAGACTACGTGCTACTGGCCTGGCGTGGTAAAGTGTCCTACCATGGCGGACGGGATAAGGCAGCCCTCCCCAGAAACCTTTTGCAAAGGCTTTGGGAGTACATAAAGGAGAGCTTTCTGGAGATGTCCCTGGAGGATTTCCGCTCCATCCCCATACACGTTAACAGACTTTTCCAGTAGATGTACTGGCCGCGATTGCCAGGGCAAATTAATCATTAAACACGCTTGCTTTTAAACCATGTGTAATGTTTACAAATATTTACAAAGGTACACTCACCAGAGGTCTCCTGTGTGCCCTGAGGGTCTTGGGTGAGTTCGGAGGTTACTGGTTCCAGGTCCAGGGTAACAAACAGATCCTGGCTGTTGGGGAAACCGGTTTCTCCGCTTCCTTGCTGCTGTGAGCTACCTACAGTACCTCCATCGTCATCTTCCTCGTTCCCCGAACCGTCTTCCCTGTGTGTTTCTCCAGTGAGAGAGTCATAGCACACGGTTGGGGTAGTGGTGGCTGCACCCCCTAGGATCGCATGCAGCTCCGCGTAGTAGCGGCAAGTTTGCGGCTCTGCCCCGGACCTTCCGTTTGCTTCTCTGGCTTTGTGGTAGGCTTGCCTTAGCTCCTTAATTTTCACGCGGCACTGCTGTGTGTCCCTGTTATGGCCTCGGTCCTTCATGGCCTTGGAGATCTTTTCTAATACTTTTCCATTTCTTTTACTGCTACGGAGTTCAGCTATCACTGCTTCATCTCCCCATATGGCGAGCAGATCTCGTACCTCCCGTTCAGTCCATGCTGGAGCTCTTTTGCGATCCTGGGAGGACTCCATGACGGTTACCTGTGCTGATGAGCTCTGCGTGGTCACCTGTGCTCTCCACGCTGGGCAAACAGGAAATGAAATTCAAACCTTCGCGGGTCTTTTCCTGTCTACCTGGTCAGTGCATCTGAGTTGAGAGCGCTGTCCAGAGCGGTCACAATGAAGCACTGTGGGATAGCTCCCGGAGGCCAATAACATCGAATTCCGTCCACACTACCCCAATTCCGACCCGCAAAGGCCGGTTTTATCGCTAATCCCCTCGTCGGAGGTGGTGTAAAGAAACCGGTTTAAAGGGCCCTTTAAGTCGAAAGAAAGGGCCTCGTTGTGTGGACGTGTCCAGGCTTAATTCGGTTTAACGCTGCTAAAGTCGACCTAAACCCGTAGTGTAGACCAGGCCTAAGAAGACTTAATTCTCCAGTGGTGGTGCTATTCTGCAGAACCCTCCCTGGAAATCAGCTTCTATTGGCTGCATCTGTCGCTTTTCAAACTAGCATACAATGTAGGATCTCAGCCTGATTTTTTTACATTCAGTCCCACACTTGAGCTGGTAAATATAGCCACATTTCTCCTTTCCTCCCCTTCTCTCAAGTTTGGCATAGGACTAAATGTTGGTTGAGGAAAGAAACAAATAGAAACCAGACAGAGAAAGAGAGATGGTTTCTGCCAACCCTCAGAGAAAAAGAGACATCTGCTTGCTGTTCACTCAGGGTACATCTACACTACAGCGGGGAGTCGATTTAAGATACGCAAATTCAGCTACGTGAATAGCGTAGCTGAATTCGACGTATTGCAGCTGACTTACCCCGTTGTGAGGACGGCGGCAAAATCGACTTCTGCCGCTTTTTGTCGGCGGCGCTTACTACCACCTCTACTACCACCATCCCCGAGAGGTCGATTTCTACCCGCCGATTCAGGCGGGTAGTATAGACCAGACCTCAGAAAGCAAAGGTGTTCCTCAGCCCTTTTGTAAATTAGCCACCACTCAGGGTACTCTCGCTCTGCCCAGGTGTAAATGGGTCCACAGAGGTGCAAGACATGGAGACCTCAGAATGTAAAACAGATGATTCAGCCATTTTATATCCTTAATATTAGACTGCACCAGGTGAAAGGCAGTATCTTAGGGTATGTTTTTGTATCAAGCGATTAAGAAAAAAAAAAAGTTGAACCTGACTGAGTGCAAGATTATGGTTTATCTGAAGTCTATTTAGACCCATATATTTAGGAGGAAAAATGTCAAGACCAGATCATTCCAATGAAATGGTTACCCTCATAATTCTAAATAAAAGTCATAATACTCTGCTATGTATAATTACTTGAGTGAGGTGCCAGTAGTAAAGATGTAGACCCAGATCCTTCAAGATTTTTAGGTGCTCAACTCAACCAATAGGAATTGGGGGTCTCAATACTTTTGAGACTATGGGGCTACTCAATATCAAAAGAAAGATGCTAGAAAGAGAGAACTGCACTCTTTAGCAATCTTCTCTCCAATATAAAGTCTTCAAAACTTCTTTCCACTGTACTCTGGAAAGGTGATTCATTGGCACTTCACAAATTATATTTACTTAATATTAAAGAAAAAAACAAAATGTTTTAGCCTAAGAAATTTGTTCCTCAGGAAAATTAATCTCCCCCTGTAGCTCTGCTGGGATTAGGCTAAACTAAACTCTATCTACAGTACAACAAAAGTCTGTATAAAGAATACCTGCCTTATAGTACTGCAATGCAGCTATTCCAATTACGCCAGACGCAGAACTGGCCAATAGTGTTTTGTTCTCTGTCACAACATGTACAATGTTTCTAATAGCATAGCACAGCTTCCATATTCCTTCCCATTTTTCAGTTTCATGGAAAGCTTTTGAACGTGCAGTACGAACCATCTACGTCTTATCATCCAAGGGAGTTATTGACTGTCAGAAAGCAGCATGTACTGAAGTAGCCATTTTGTGTGAATTTCTCAGTGTATCAGGGTGTACAGGCTCTTTAGGGATCTAAGGGCCGGATCCTCAACTGGTGATCTCATTGTTCCATTAAAGTCTATTTACTCCATTTGAGGATCTGCCCTTAAGAGGGAATCGTTATGGGTAAGAAACACTCTGGGCCCAATGCTCAGGTCTGTGATGGCCCTGCCTCCCCATTCTTTCCTTCTGCTCTAATTATGGGGGTGGGGGAAGGAAGCTGTGGTTTGCCTGGAACTCACTAAGAGTTTGTCTACATGGCAACATCCAGGAAAATTAATCTGAATTAACTAAAGGTGAGAATTTGAAGTGGATTAGTTTAAAATGTATTAAATCTGTGTGACTGCTGTTGAGAATTTAAGTGGCCTTACTTGGGTTTAGCATAATTCATTTTGAAAGTGATTTTAAGACAAATCAAACTAAGGCCATTTTAATTCTGAATGGGTGTGGGCATACAGGGGTTTGATGTGGTTTAACTAATTTAACTTTCCTGGATATCCGTGTGGTAGGAAAGCATGTACATCCTTCCCTAATGAAATGGGCTCTAGGTGGAGGGCTAAAAGGAGAAAGGCTGACCCTACTGGGTGAATTTTATAGTCTCAAGTGTTTTGAGTTGAATCAAAGGAAACTCTACCCACAAAAGGTTTTGACATCTGACCTTTCTGTTTTAGCTTGTAAAACTGAGTCTGCTGCAAGGTTTTTTTTTTTTTTTTTTTTTAAAGGCAACCCTGGAAAGATTTCCGTGCTTGAAACCTACAAGATTGTTGACTAGAACTGTTTTTTTAGAGAGAGTTTTCTCAAATAATTTTGAAACTTCAAACTTTTCACATTGCAGGCATCAAAAAGATGCTTTTTTCTTTCCACCCACATTTCTATCAGTTTTTGCATTTAATGCAAATGTTCATAACAGTTTTGATTTTAAAAACTTCCATGAAAATGAGTTTGGTGAAATCACTGGTCCTCAGTTCCCAATCTGTAAAATGGGGATAATTGCATTTCCCTCCTTGCCAGAGAATGTGTAGCACTCAGTACTATGATGATAGGGGCATATAAACAGCGTAGATAGATCAGCTTAACTTTATGCACTGTGAGTATGGAGTCTCACTGAAGTCAACAATAGTCAATGGGACTATATAAATATGCAGAGGTAAGCACAAACAATGCAGGATTGGAGCCTTTGTTCCAGCATGATTCTTGATCATTTTACAGACAGAAAAATTCCATGAATCTGACACTTCTGAACTAAATCAGTAAAAATCCCTCTAAGTGCTACCCAAAGGCATTTATAAGTGGAACCCTGACTTTGTAATATATTACATTGTCCCTGCATCTGAAGCTTATTGAGCAATCGTTCTCAGATGTAATCATCCTTATCCAATGAATGTGACATTTTATATTGAGTAAGAATAATGATTAAACCTAACTTGGTCATTTTTTTCAAAGTAATTTTCCCAAGTCACTTCATTAAAATTAAAGGAGGGGTATTAATAACATTTGGTAAGTTGATACTATTCTGGTGCACTGTTAATTTTCTTGGACCAGTTATGGCAATTAAATGGAAGTCATTAGTCAACCAGCTTCCAATTTGTTCTAATGAGGTGCATATTGATTTATTATGAAGGTTTTTTTACAGATTTAATAGAGCTTGGAAAAAATTTGGTTAACCTGTAATTTAGAAAGTCTCTAAGTCTAAAAGAACAGACATTTATAAATTTCTGCTACATCGATGCAGCATATTTATTTTTCTTTCTGTTATTGCTCATGTGCTGCTAATACTGGTTACTTACTTGATCCTACAGTTGGATCCGCGTGGGTGTAAGGATCTGTCTGCGCAGATCCAAGTACAGCATCAGGCCTAAACTTGCTGTATTTAAGGAGCAGCATCAGCAGATTTTCTTTAGACAGTTTCTGTGCTTTAGAAGTTTCATAGCAAAGAGAGCTGCTCTCAGTCTAGTACATATGCAGTGAAATAGGCTTCTTTGACTTTATGAGGTGTTACCGTTCCACAAATGCAGCTCGTGATGCAATGTTCCATAACAAATCATAAATATAGGAAAGCAGTCTTGGGTTGGCACAAATATTCAAACCCCCTTCTCCCCCCTTTGGATGGAGTGAGGCCAAGAACTCTCAAAGTTCCTGCAGACACAGACCGTAAACCCCTGGCCTGTTTCTCAGCAAGTCCCTTTTCAAGACTATTCCCAGAGCTATTTAGCAGGTCACAATTGCTTTCCAGCATCATTTTCAGGACTGCATGTAGGCTTGAAAGTGTTCTTACTGTACGCGTGGCATAGCTAGGTTTGTGTTTCAGAAATATCTTCCAGTATCAAAGATGAATAAAAGCTCTTACTATAGTCTCTACCCAAAAAACGTGTGTATGTTGGAAGAGTTTGAAACGAAGGTCACTTTTCAATTACCTCAAGTCTTAGGTTTTAAAAACCAATTAGAAATCAGAATTTGGTCTCCTAGACATTAACGAGCAACAAAATCACAATCCTAGATGTGGTGGAATTGAAATCACCACACCCCTGGCAAATCCTTAAATTATATAAACCGAGACAGCTGTGGCATGAAATCTCTTGCCAGGCCAAAATTACTAGTGGTGCATGATGAAGGGCTCCCTATTCAGGATAGGGTTGTTTCCTTTCTAATTGCCCCTGCTCCACCTCGTCCCCCTAAGGCCCCGCCTCGATCGCACGCTCCTTCCCTCCCTGCCCCCCCCCCCAACCCACTCTGTTGCTCACTGGATCGTCTCAAGGAGGCAGCCCTGGCAGAGCAGGGGCTGGCACAGGTTAAGACCTGGTACCTCCCCCCACCCCACGGTAACTGGGCTTTGGTTTGGGTGCCATTTAGGGTGGCCAGGTTCCCTTTTCAACCGGACTTTCCAGTTGAAGACTGGGCACCTGGCCACCCTAAATGGCACCTGGACACAAATGCCAAAACCAGGACTATCCTGTTAAAACCCGGGTGGCAACTAGGGTGACCAGATAGCAAGTATGACAGGGGATGGGGGGGTAATACGTGCTTATATAAGAAAAAGCCCCCCAAATCAGGACTGTCCCTATAAAATCGGGACATCCAGTCACCCTAGTGGCAACCCTAATTGAGGAAATCCATCCCTATTCAGCAAAGCATGTACTTAAGTCCCATTGATTTGAAAGTTAAATGTGTGCTTAAGTGCTGTCCTGAATGGGGATTCTTTCCTAAATTGGGGCCTGTAGTTGTGCAGGTGGCCCACTCCAGCAGGGGGTGGGGCAGAAGCAGCCAGGGAGGCTGTGGAAACCTGCAGCTCATTAGGGCGAGGCTCGTTAGGACCCAGACTGGAGGCAGCTGCTGGGGCAGCCAGATATAAGGAGCTGCCCAGCAGAGTAGGGGGGAGTCTCTCCCTGAAAGGAAGCAGGGAGGGGGACTGGCTCTCAGGGATAGCACCTGAGATAGAGCAGTGTTGGGCAGGCTCAGGGGAGCGGAGGGTGAGCTCTGGCCTGTTACCTGTTAGGTTGCAGGCCCCTGCTAGAAAGGGCCAAGAAGGTCCACGGGGAAGTGGCCCAGGGACGATAGGCAGACAAGGGGAGCGAAGCAGGGAAGAGAGGCTGCCGCTAGAGGGTCCTTGGGTCGGGACCCAGAGTAGCGGGCAGGCCTGGGTCCCCCCCTTGCTCTGCACTTGGCCGTGGAGGAGCATGGCCGATACAGACTGTAACTTGCCCCTGAAGTGAGGGGCTAGACTTTGGGTTGTGGTTGGTCCCTGTGGCGGGTGCAAGCCAAAGGACTGCCGTGACCCCCGGAAGTGGGGTGGGAAAGAAGTAGTGGACACTGTCCTCCGGCAGAAGAGGACACCGCCGAGTGGGGCAGCAAGGTGGGTCTGATAATGGCAGAGTAGACCAGATGACGGGCAAGACACCACCCGCAGGAGGCGCTCTGAGCTTGGAAGGAGCTAATTCCTGGAGCAACCATCAGGAGGCACCATCAGGTGGTGAGTTCAAACCATTACAGGGCCCTTACATGCTATATCTGGAATTCTATTGTCCTAGTCGATATTTTGGGCACTTCACACTACCAGGCTACTCCGAAGTTAAAAGGACTGCAATAAGGGGCTGTTGTTTCCTGTTACGTTGAACACGCAAAGAGCAGGGTGAGCGAACCCACATTGGGCTGCTGTGAAGCCAAAATACTGGATCATTCTGTACTAATACACTGCAAAAGAGACGGGGATTAACACAAAAAAACCTTTGCTATATTTGAGGTGACACTGGGGTGAACAAGCCATCACAAATAAAATATTGCTCTTGCACTGGGTTAGAGAGAAGGAAGACAAGACCTGGACTCTGGGACAGATTCATCATTGCCTAGGGTCTCCCTACGCCACCTCCACCACAATCCCAGGGACTGACCAGAGGGTAGTATGAGCAGGGCTAAGAAGAGGCCTGGCTGGAACAGTCCTGTTTTACAGCAGATTTTCATCCTTGCAATGCCCCATGGATGCCATTGAAGCAAAGACTTAACTTAGAGCACTCCAAGGGACTGCTTAGCTGCACTGGAAGCCAAATCAGCTGCCGGAGTGTTTGAACAAAAGAGACAATTCCCTTGTGTGCTTGCACCAGTGCAGGTCTGATCTTGTCCCCATCTGGGTTCAAATCTGAAACCTCTTTCTGTGATGGAACAAATGCCAACACCAATTCTGAGCACCTCTCTGAGCTTTAGGAAAGCTTGTATTGATCCCAGGATTTCAAATCGCCAAATTCGAGTGTGTTTGGGTACATGGTACTAGTTCTGCCCATTACCGTACTTAGTTCTGCTCTGTTTCTACTGGAGACACATTTTGAATCCTGGGTTTTGAAGCGGAGTTATTTCTAAATAATGTTATAACTAGCACAAATATTTGCATTTGTTGAAAGAAAGATGTCTTGCAAGTCAGAAATCGAGATGCTTTGTCTCAGGAAAAATACGGCTCGGAAATAGACCAGTGAGGGAATTATAAGTGTATAGTAAATCCAAAAATCTTTTTATGCAAAACAATGCAAGTTGGACCAGTTGTAAAAAAAAATTTTTGCATTTCTTTCCAAAATTACCAAGTTTATCTATTTCCCCAGAGTCAGAAGATCTTGTGCACAGCATGGCCACCAGACTGTAAAACGCTCTTCCTTCTTAGCACTCAGCTTGTTCCATTGAGATGCTGTCCTTCATCCTTTAGCTTGTTCCATTGAGATGCTGTCCTTCATCCTTTAGCTTGTTCCATTGAGATGCTGTCCTTCATCCTTCAGCTTGTTCCATTGAGATGCTGTCTCGCTGAAATAACAAATGGCAGTGATAACTGCATAAATGAGCTTATTAGCCTCAGTTCAGTTGGCTCCTGCGTTTGTGCTTAAGCAGATCTTTACTAACAGACATAGAAACCAATGACAGGTCAGTTAAATTTATAGTATTTAAACAGGTTGAGACTAGTTCTTATTTAAACACACGCGCACACACACACACACACACACACACACACACAGCAATTTAGCTAGGTGGATGCATAGAATGGAAAATTTCTCAGAGGCCATGGTTGGCTCCATAGTTTCTCGCCAGGAGTCTCAAAGAGAAATATGTGAGCCATTACTATTGGAGCCTTTCAAAAGTTACTAGTAATTTTGGGTGCCCAACTTGAGACACATTAAAGGTGCCTGATTTTCAGTAAGTTAAGAGCACTCACTGTTGGAAAAGTGAAGAAAGAATATCAGAGGTGATTTGATCAAAGTGTATAAGTACCTTCATGGGAGAAAATACTGGGTACTAAAAGGCGCTTTAATCTAGTGGAGAAAGGCATAACAAGAACCAATGGCTGGAAGAAGTTCAGACAAATTCACTTCAATCAGAGAAGGACCTAAATGATTAATGGAATGTGGTTGTTGATTCCTATGTAAATAGGCACTGTTGGAATCAACAGATCTGCTTGTTGTGTGTAGTTAGGGTCATATCTGGTGCCTCTAATGGAAACAAACAATTTTACTGTTTGGGTTTTTTTTTTACCCCTGGTGGCTCTTCAGAGCCAGCATAGCTAAGAGAGAATGAGCTGGAGTCTAGTCCTTCATGTGCATCATCATCTGAACTGGTTACTAAGTTCCACTTACATTTGTGCAAACTCTCTGAAGATATTGGGGTTGTACAGGTGTCACCGAGGAACTAAAATGGTCCCTACACCTATGATGATGAAGAACATGAAGGAAATAACCCAGCATGACTTCCAGATCCCATACTGGTAGGCTAGAAAGAAAACACCCTTTTACCTGTAAGGTGTCTGTCTGATCCAGAAATCCTTGAGACCCAATACTCCTGATTCCCCATTCTGTTTTCAGACTAGAAATGCACCTTAATGTCCTTTTTATAAATATTGCACGTATGCTCAACGGTTTCTGACTGGTGCATTTCAACCATTAATAAAAAGTTTACTACACACTACAGACAGTATTATGCAGAAGGAAACACCCAACACTTTAATTTGACTTTTTTTCTGATGTAAATTCTTAACTAAATCAAAAGTTTGACTTTTTTTTTTTTAACCTTTTTGAGCTTAACAGTAGAGCAGCATGTAGGGAGTTCCGATCTTTAAATTTGACCACCTTAATAGGGCATACAATTGCCATATTTGGTAATCCATTGGCATATAGGCATCTAACAGGCCTAATTCGTCTCCTAGTCAAATCACCAGAAACTTTGCTACTCATAATCCTGTAGATGTTGAGGCCAGAAGGGATCATGCTGATCATCTAGTCTGACCTTCTTGCATAGCACATAATGTCTGCATCAAACCTGTAACTTCTGTTTGAGCTAGAGCAGAGTTTTTAGAAAGTCACCCAGCCTTATATACTTTAAGTGCAGGAATGGTGCCAAAAAGGTTACTTGGGTTTGTGAGAATCTTTGGGATACATATACCTTATTTAGGCACCACATTTGAGTATTGAGTCCACTCTAGCTAGCTACAGTTACTCTTATTGTCCTTCCTATACTCTGTGCGCCTAAATACTGAAAAGCTTTCTGGATTTAACTCCTCTGGAAAGAAGAAAAACATATTTTTAGCTCACTAAAAAAAAGGATGTAGTTCTTTAAAAGAGAGACTAATTTTATATGACTGGTATACTGTCTGAAATTGGTGATAACATGGAAAATATTTGAAGTCATAAACTAGGCTCAACTACATGTATACATTTTATATAGCACTATATTTAACAAGTGGCCTGTTTCAAAACAGACAGATATATTCATTATACACGTCTCAGGGTGCTGGGTTTTAAAGTGAATTCATTGCCTGTGAAAGGTGCCAGGTTGACAGTGCTGAAGTCACACGTTCTTAGTTTGCCTACAGATCTGGTAAAACTTGGGCAGTAGCTGTGAAAGCCAAGTTGCCAGAGCAAACCTTGAGCTGAAGAGACTGTGCAGCAAAGGATAAACCTCAAAAACACAGGTGGTCAAAAAAGCATCTGAACTAAACACATGGAGTTTCCCTTCCTCTGTGCCACCCACTGTGATTCCCCAAAGGACCTGCCCCTTCTCTGGATGTGTCTCTCTCCGTGGTAGGCCCCAGTTATCTCTACCACCCTCTGATGGTGGTAGCATCTTGGAGAAAGAAAGGATTGCTGGTGAAACTTTCACCCTTTGGACAGCCACTGCTCTTCAGCGGTGGCGGCAGTGACCTTTCAGAGGGTGCCTAACCTGTCCTTGCCCTTTGTCTCCTGGCAGTAGCTCTAGTGTACCACAGGCCAGTGTGTTGTGTCCCCCTTTCAGCCCCATCCACGAGGACTCTGAGTCTTGCTACAGGCCCCAGCTACCAAGCCTGACTCCAGCACAAGATGGAGAGACTGCACTTTTAGCTCTGGAGTTTCCCCAGTTCTATTCCCGATGTGCCAGCCCTGATGTCAGCCATCACAAAAGCACTTAAAGGGCATGGGGAGGATAGGGCTGTCTCTGTCTCCTCGTGTTTACACCTCCCTGTGTATGGGAGTGGTTTCTGCTAATTTATCAAACGGGATTCAGACTACTTCAGAAGCAGTGGTGGCCCCAGCTCCCTCATGACGTGGGTGGATGAGTGTGCCCCTCTACCTTCTCTAAAGAAAGCAGCTCTTTGTAGAGAGGTACCAGCTTTCTCATCCATATCAGGCTCTAGTTCTTCAGAGCAGAGACGATCAGGGCACCATCACCTTCCCTTCCCCTCCAACACTGACAGCAGCTCTTCAGTAGGGTGGCCAACTCTCTCCTCTTACTCTCTGGCCTCTCCAAATGAAGCCATAGTAGTAATGTAAAATAATGTAAGAATAGTAGTAAACGAAAACTGGTCCAGACAGGAAGGGGATCTATCATCTGAATGTGCCCTTTTGTGTAAATGTTGTTACACAGCTTTGTGTAGCTTCCCCATTGGATGTACCCTTAGAATTCATAGTCTACCTCTGAAGCCTGAATCTTTGGCCTACAGCTGCTGAATGATGGGTCTCCCAACAATCTTTTTATTTGTCTCAGGGGAAAGACCTAGCATGCACTCACGAAACAAACCTTACAGGTACCTGGAAACATGGGGTTTACATTTTCTCAAGTAAACCTGACAAATAATAGCCCCAAGATCTTGGCTACCTTGTGAAACACTCACTGTTGCTTCACTTTTCTGAATTATTTGTTTTGGTATTCCTTTAAAAAGGGGTATCTTTAAAATCAAAGCTTAAGCAGTGTTGGAAACTAGGTTTTCCCTCCCACTCTTCCCTCCCATGCTTTTAGGAGGGTTTCTGCTTGAATTAAAGGATAGAAGGTAGCAAGCTCCGCTGAGCATTCAAGGACAGAGGAAAGAAAAGTTAAATTTATCAACAGAGAACAGGGTAGATTTTTCTATAGTCTGTAACTCTTGAGCTAGTAAGTTGGGTTTTAAAAATAGGGGGGGACACATTTTCTTTGCCTAACTGCTCCAATTTTCAAGTTGAATTCCATGTTCACTCCACAGGTGGCTGCTCCTTTAAGCAGTCAAATCAACTGGTCCATGATATTTCCAGATATAGTATTGTACATCCTTCAATTCCCCTGAACCCACAGTGACCCAGTATAATTGCGAGTGTGCAGTGTTCTGCATTCCCTGGAAGCATGAAGCATTTTAAGGAGTTGATGTGACCTTTTTCCCCTTGAAGTGAAATTATGCAGTGAAAAGTAACTGGAGGTTGGCAGAGGTGTGTGTGTGTGTGTGTGTGTGGAAATTGACTTAGGCCTTGTTTACATGATTCAGCAATGCTCACCAGATAGGTGTGAATTCTAACACACACCAATGTGTTCTGCATTAACTGGTCAGTGTAGAACCTGTTGGCATGCACTAAAAATTCCTTAGTGCAAGTTAATGTAGTACTGTCTCAAGATGCCCTAGACAATCTTTAGTGCATGGCGCAGGGGTCTACATGGGTCAGTTAGTGCACAAATGTTGGTGCACATTAACACCCCTTTGGTACCCATTGCCACACCATGAAGATAAATCCTTAAAAGTCCAGTAAAACTTTACTGACTTGTAAACAGAACTGGCAGTGAGGGGTGTGGAAACAGGCCATTTACACAGAGCCTTATACATAACAAGACTCCAGAACAACTATATAAACAAGGAGCCAGACATTCATAGAGCACAGCTCCTATGTAGGCAACTTGTGTTCTGAACTCTCTCGAACCTGTGGCCACTTATTTAGCTGTCTAAACAGGAGCTGTTGGGTTCTGAAATCTTTTGGAAAATCTTGCCCTAGAAGCCCTATGGTCTTGTACCAACGGTTCATTCTCTTCCTTCACGTGAATTTAGTGCTCATGAAAGGTGCTGACTTGACAGCCCTGGGGAATGAAGTCCTTCATTTATCCTAAAACAAGGTGTAGTTTGGGAAGAGGCAGGGCAAACTTCCTCACCATTCATCTGGAGGGCTTTCACTCCAGGGCTAAAAATAGCAGTGTAGATGTTCCCACTCAGGCTGGAGCCTGGGTTCTCAGACCCTCCCCACTCCCTGGTGATATTAACCCTCAGGTTAATGGTGAGGAAGTTTGCATTGCCTCTTCTCAAACAACATCTGCTATTTTTAGCCTCATAGCCCAAGCCTGAGTCAGTTGACCTGGTCTCTAAGGCTCTAAAGCTGTCTACATTGGAACCTGAACAACAAAACTTTTGTCGTTCAGAGGTGTGAAAAAAACACACAGTCCCAAACAACAAAAGTTTTGCCAATGAGAAGCGTCGGTGTGAACATGCTTTGTCGTCAGTAGAGCTCTTCTGCCGACAAAATTACCGCCGCTTGTTGGGGGTGGAAGTCTTTTGTTGGCGGGAGAGCTCTCTCCTGCTGACAAACAGCAGCTACACCACATGCCTTTTAGTGGCATAGCTATGTCGCTAATAGGTGCATAGTGTAGACAAAGCCTAAGACTGCCACTGGGTTGTTTGCTTTTAATTTTCAGTATAGAATTACCCAAATTCTTTTTCACCAGAAACATCTTAGATGCTTAAGCCACCTGACTCTAGGGGAAGGCTCCCAATTGTGGATTGCTAATTGAGATAGGTGCGTCCCTGCAGTTTGGACTTAGGCGCTTATCTCTGTGAGAGGATAGGGCTTTAGACACACCTCTCGCATCAGATTTTCCCATTGACTAGCTTAGCCGGGGAGGCGCCTCACATGCTGGCTTTTGTGGATCTCATTCTTAGGCGCCTATCTCTCCTCATTCATTGTATAGGGAGCCTAGGTGCCTAACTTAAGTTTTGTGGATCTCAGTGGTGTTCCAGTGATTTTTCTAGGTGCTGTAATGTTGAGCATCACAATGCCTAAATCCTTTTGTGGATCTGGGCCTATATCCTTTCAGTTGGGATGTCTCATTTTAGATTAAGGGAATCAACAAAATGGCATCTGCTCCTGGAGACAGGCTTCTCGGAAATCTAAGGTTGAGATGGGTAATGCTGACTAGGGGATTTAGCTACACAACTCCCATGGGATAGAACTCTGAAAAATGCCTAACTAACTTAGGAGCACCAGTTCCATTGAAAATACATGGGACTTGGACTCTGAAGTCACTTGGGTTCTTTTGAAAATCCCACCCATAAATTACAAGTCAGGGTTTGTGTGGCTAATTCCCCTGGTCAGCACTGAACATCTCAATTGTAAACATCCAGTGTTCAGCAGGGCCAGCTCCAGGCACCAGAGAAGGAAGCAGGTGCTTGGGGTGGCCAATACAAAGGGGCGGCACTCAGTCCGCTATTGGGGCGGCACATCCGGGTCTTCGGGGATTCGCCGGTGGGTCTCCCTCTCCCTCTTTGAGCTGCTGCCGAAGAGGAAGAGAGGGAGTGAAGGACCCGCTGCTGGACTGCCGCCGCAGAATAGAGCAGCGCGATTAAGCTGCCGCCGAAGTGCCACCAATCGGCCTTTTCCTCCCCCCCACCCCACCGCTTGGGGCGGCAGAAAACCTGGAGCCAGCCCTGGTGTTCAGGATACAGCGACACAGCTACATACAGCCTACCGCACTGGAAATACCTGACGGTACAATATATCTGTAGATGAGCACCCCACACTTCTAGTTAGCATACAGTTGCTGACCAGGCTGTGGGTGGTCAGGCCTAGTGGTGAGGGCGAGTTCAGCCTACTGGTTAGAGCTGTGTCAGGGTGGGCAGAGTCCAGGAGACAAGCCAGGGACCAGTACCCGAGGGGCAAAAGCCAGATGAGAGAGCCAGAGGAGGTAAATCAGTTGTGAGCTGGGGATTAGTACTGGAGAGACCGAAGCCGAATGCCAGAATCAGAGAGTCAACCAGAGGCATAAGGCAGAGCCGGGGGTCAAAGTCAGAAATCAGCAGAGAACAGGGGCTAGAGCGGGGTAAACACTGCTGTAGGCACAGTACATGTTGAACAACCACTGAACTGCTGTGGGGACCAGGCTTATAAACAAGGCTGCCAAACCAGCAGCCAGCCAGGGGCTGTGGCCACTCTGATTTCCAAGGCAGTGCAGCTGGGCTCATTGGTTGCCTAGCAGCGTGGTTAGCCAAGGGACAGGCCAGCAGCTGGGCCCTGGCACAGACATAGACTCAGAAGGCAAAATTCTGATCTTTACACTGGTGCAGACACATGGATGTGAAAGGAATTACACCAGGGTAGGTGACCACAGAATTGGGCCCATGGGGGTCAGTGCTGGAAAAGGCCTATTATCTTGACTACTTCCCACAGTATGTTTTTCAAGTGCTTTTCCACTCCAGTTTCCATGATAGTATCAGAATACAGACAAGATCTCCACCACTTCCTTCTGGAGACAGTCTAATAATAGGCTTCATTGTCAGAACACTTTTTATTTTTTTGGCTCTTCAGGCAAAATTTCCCTTTGTGCAGTTTCATTCCCGTATTCTTGACTATACCCCCTTTGACTAGCCAAAGCAATGTTTCTCCTAGCATACCTCTACTTCCATCAGATAGTTACAGAGAGTTGGACTATAATTGCCTTAATCCACATTTCATCAAGCTGTAAAAAATGGCTTTTAAAATATTATTATTCCTTTTTCCTCATAAGTCAATGCCTCCATTCTTTTTAAGGGTGGTATTTCACAGAGCAGAGTTAGGCCAGTGCTGAGTGCTTTTAAAAATGCCACCTTTAATCTTTATTTTGCTGTTCTCTGAATTTTACAAATGAGGTCAATGCTATTATTCCCATTTTATTGATGTGAAAATTGAGGCACCGGGAGAGGAAATGACTTGTCCAAGGTCACCGAGTGTCAGAACAGGGAATTTATCCTGGGTCCCAGTCCAGTGCCCTAGCCACAAAGCCACACTGCGCTAAGGCTGCCAGATGGGATTTGAAAACACAGTCAGTAAGTGGGGGATCTAAAGAGACTCTTCCAGATGGGTGGAGCTGCTGAAGAAGCTCTTGCACTGATGACAGCAAAACTGTCTGAAGGGACAGTGAGGAATTTGGTGAGTTTGCACTAGATAAGAGGAGAGTGGTGGGAGGAGAAGCAAACAGAGAGGTGAAAAGTTGTATGCATTTTAAATAAAACAAATTGGTTGTGATTATAATTAAAATAGCAGTTACTGGGGTTAATTCAAATCTTGATTAGCAAATGTTCCTATTACTTATCATTCATATTAGCATGGAAGGCAATTAATTGCCATGTTAATTGACAGTATTATTAATTTCCATAACTGTTACTGAGAATCCCTTCCATAGATAACGCAAATATCCTCTGTTAAACTGATAATCCAGTCTCTTGTCTCTCTCCTTCCCCCAAGCTACCTAGTCTACCTAACTGCCAATTCCCTTGTCTGCCTCACTTCTCCACTTTGATTATATGGGACTGGCTGCCAGATCAACAGTAATGCAAGTGAAGGAAAAATCAAATTAGCTCATCCCACTGAAAGTGGGGGACAAAGCAAGAGAGCATGAAGATTTGATTAGTAAAAAGTGTTCTCTGAAGTGAAGGTGAGATGTGGAGGGGGAGTTGGTATAATTCTCATCATCATAAGAAATAATGCTATTTGTAAGTAAGAGCTCAGTATATATATTTTTTCTTAAGCTCCTGCAGTTTGCACAAGGAGAGATGAGTGTTTACTTACAAATTAGTTTCAAAATAACCCACATTAGGCAGTGTTTACCTCCACGCAGTAATTGGCTTGTGCAAAAGTTTGCAATAATTTAGACCTTGTGGGGTCCCTAATGATTTTAAATCTGCATCCTGCCTGCTCTATTTACCACAAATCCTTTTATGAAATGAAAGGAATGCAATAATATAAATAACATTATCCCTCTAGAGTCTAAAAGATTCAAAAGTACCCATCTACCCAAGCCTTTATTTAACTATATGTTTAGAAAGTAAGTGTTCTACAGGTTAACCTTTTTATGGAAGGTTGTTGTTTTTTTTATAATGTTTGTACCGAGAAGAAATAAAGTACAAACATACAGAGCAATTATTTTTTGAGCATTGGCTTCAAAATGCAATAGAATAACAGCGCCTGCCATCTTCATAATGCTGTGAGCACAGAGTATAAGACAAGCAAATAAATACATTCATAAACAGATTTTTTTTTTAAGCATTCGCTTGTTGCTGTGGGACAGCCATGGATTCCCTGATTTATCTACAGAGTGGCAATGGCAATGCTAGTTTCCTCAAAATGCCCAGTCCACTCAGCTCTCCATGGGAGGGATTAGTTCAGCCTCCAGCTCCATCAATTCTTGAACTCAGTGCAGAGAGTGAAAACATGTCCCAGTTGCAGTGGGAGTGTTTTGCGATTATGTGGACACCTACCTGCCCATTGGAAATTAGACTGTCACCAGTTTGTTTCACCACACAAATGACCATCGACTCTTTGATTGCTGATGACTGCCTTGGGCGTCACGACAGAGATGATGGGTGAAATCCTGACCCCATTGAAGTCAATGAACGTTTTGCAGGAGTTCACTTGGAGCCCCTTCCCACGCACTTGAGCCCTCCAGTCCCCTGACGCTACACTTTGAACTTACTTCTAAGGGGTGACGTGAAGCTTAATTTACTAATGTTTGCAAAACACTTTCAAATACAGAGCTGGAAAGCACCTCAGCAGTGCAAAATGTTATTTATTAGAAACAAAAAGTAGTAGCTAAATGTACCGTGCTAATAAGCAAATAGAAAAGGGCATTTTGCTATTGGAGATGCAACTGAACAGATGTTATATGACTTGATAGACATTTGTTATTCACAAAGAGTTTTTTTTTACTTTGAGAATCAGACCGGAGAAACATGATTTGGCATCACCAAGTGATGTTATAAAATATGTGTTATAAAGTAGAGAGTGGATCAAATGTGTTGCTTTAAGGAGTTCATAAATGTGTTTTTTAACAGACCACCATCTCTACACACTCACACATGCACACACATGTTTTCACACCCTGTAACAATTCTATCTGTCACTCTCTGACCCTAACACACTCATTACCATAGTGTATATACATCTTCATCAGAATAGCTAAGAATAGACCCCCCCCCAAATAAGCTGTTTTCTTTTTATTGCTTTGCTATGAACTATGTCTTTTATTCAGCCCTGTTAGTACCATGATAAACACTTACATGCTAAAGTTTCTTGTTATTCAGAAAGGATAATTCATAGAATGTGGCAGTTCCCCCTCTCTTTAGTCAGCCAGGAGGTGTCATGGAGAAAGAGGCAAAATAATGAGGGCAGTAAAATCCTAAAGCAAAGCAATTTCTGCCTCAGATGCTTTCCATGATTTGAATTGTAAACTAAACTGTAATTCACTTTGGAATTATTTCGTCTCTTTGGTAATCCAGAAGTTAAACTGGTTCTAAGTCTGCAACCTGGCTGTAAAATTAACAAAAGGGAAAAAACCTCCAGTACCATACACGCTAGGCATGGTACGTAAATTGTAGGGTGACTCCTTTAACCATAGGAATCTGAGTGTAAGAGAGGCAGACCCATTGAGCTAGGTACTTACTTTTAATTATTATAAAGTGTTAAGGAACAATATCCATACTGAGCCCAGTCATACCATCCTCAAGACCAATGGGGAAGTGTTTAAAAAGGCCATGGTGGAGGAAAAATATGGACCTCTAATCCCATGGGTTTATGGAGACGAGCACACCAGTCCCTTGGCCTTCAAGCTGTGTAAACGTATGAAGATTCCATCACATCTCTCCTCAGGGATTGGGAAAGGTGCTAGGGTACCATGGAGATCCACAGAAAGTCTTGGTGTTATTTGCTTTGTAATAACTTTATATTTATTTATTTATTTATTTATTCGTGGGCACATTTGGAGGATTAGGGCCTCAGACTTGTATGTACCTCAGGATTGGACTTGTCTTCATATAAGCCTGGTCAACACCTAGAATATAATAATAATATGTCATGCATTATATTTAGGAGGGATGCTGGGTTGGGTCAGACAAGCCCTCCACTCATAACATTTCTGCTGAAATTAAAGAATCTCATATGCAGAGTTTTTTAGGCCCTGATTCAACAAAGCATTTCAGCCTTACTGCGGAGATTACATCCATCCCTAACCAGGAACAGCAATTAAGTCCCATTGACTTCTATAGGACTTAATAATGTTGTTAAGTGCAGTTCCTGAGTGAGGATGTTTTCCTGGACTAAGTAGCTCTATATTTGTTTGAAATTGTAACATGTGGTTCAGGGACATTGTATTTAAGCCCCTTCTTGGAAAAAGTGTTGTTATTCCAAACATGGTTGAATAATACTTGGAACATGGGCTCCAGCAATGCTTCCTGCAAGAAAATATCTTATTCTTGACATAGTTTCCCTTTTCCATATAGTGTTGTGTTTGCAATGATATAGTTAATACTATGTCAGCCTTTCCACTATAAAAACCTTAATCTCCATAACATATAACTGGTCCATAAAACCAGCCTAAAACTTAACAGACATACTTCCAGCCTAGCCACTTAGGAGGTGGGGGGGGAAGGAAGGGAAAATTTCAATAAAATATTTGTGGCTGTTTTTCCTACTGTAATAAAAATAATAAAGAAATGTATAGGTCAGATCCTCAGCTGGTATAACTTGGCAAAGCTACACCAATTTAAACCAGCTGTAAGCCTGGTCCTACTTGTTTAAGACTTGTTAGCTTATGCTTGGCTCATAAAGTCTTTTAAAAATTCTATTATATAGGTCATTACTTTAGTATGTGAAATTACTCTGGTCACTTGTGAGGGAGTAAAGAGCAGGACTGGTTGAAAATTTCCATCAAAACTGTTCTTTGATGGAAAATTGAGTTTTAAACCAAACAAATTTTTTCATGAAAAGCGTCCCCTCTGCAGAAAATTTATATTTATTTATTTTGTTAAAGTGAATGCCCAACTTCCCCCCAAATACCAAAATATTTTGATTCTGAAAAGCCATCATTGGAACAGTATTTGGGTGCCTCATTCTCCCATTCTCTTCTATGGGTCAGGGCTCCCATGATGCACCTCCACCATGCAACTACCATCCCCTCTCCTAATCAAAAAGAGAGTGACCATGGTGCGTCTTGGGAGATGTAGTTTGGCCAGGAAGCCCAGTCTATAAAGGAGATGGGCGCATGAAGCACCTGAACTACAACTCCAGTGAGGCACCATGGTAATATTTCAGAATTTAACTATTTCATTTTTCAGTCTTTCACTGAAAACACTACATTTTCTGTGGAAAATTTTGATGAACCTCAATTTGTTGTTTCTGGGTTGTTGTTTTTGTTTGTTTGTTTGTTTCTGTCTAAATTTTCAGTATTAGAGTTCTTCATACTGTTAGTTAGCATGTTCGTAATTGTAGTGTAGTTAATTTTAGTAGTTAGGTTTTCTTTGGGGGTTCCCCCTACACACACAATGCCCCGGCGCCGTGGTATGCCACAGTCCCTGGGCTTTAAAACTTGTGAGGCCTGTGGTAAACGCATGCCTAAAAGTGACCCACACTCCTTGTGCTTAAGGTGCTTAGAGGAGGGTCACCAGAAAGACCGGTGCAGGATCAATCATGGGTTTCGCCCTAGGACTTTGAAAGACAGAGAACGTCTTAAGGTCTTTCTTATGGATGCTGCGTTCCAGTCCTAGTCAGACCCCGGATCGGGGAATCCCACGCCTAGCACCACCTCCTCCTCAGTGTGGAGCGCCCTGGCACCATCGACAGGGGAACCGGTGCCAAGAAAGTATTTGTGAGACTCTCGGCACCATCATGGCTCCTCCCAAGTGCAGGCTATGGGCAGGCATCGGTCAGAATCGCCAGTGCCACAAAAGAAAAGAAGGCCAGAGAGGGGCCGCGCTCCCTCGACCAAGACCAAGGAGCTGGCCACTGTGAGACACCAGTTGGGCCACTCCACCTTGGCCCCTTCTCCTCCTAAGCTCATGTCAACTCCTGTCATGGTGGTGGTGCAGTCAAGTCTGGACTCCCCACTCGCCAAGTCAACAGCTGCAGCTCCAATTGACTTGGGAGGCATTCCAGGCGGCCCAAGACTTGTGCCTTATGGCGTGGTTTTCCCCTCCCACTGGTGATGAATCACCGGTGCCGTCTCATCCCCTGGCACTGTCAAGGGGGAAGCCCGCTATGATGTCGCAGCGCTCACCATCCCCAGAGCACCCCTCAGCACTAACAGCCCAGGTGCAGGAGCCTAGCCCATGCCACGAACTGTCAGTGTCTCACAATACAGCTCCTCTGTGGTTCTCCTTTTCAGAGACCTCATCGTTGGAGTCTGACTCTGTTCGCTCTGACAGGAGCAGGAGCAGGAGATGGCAGGATCGCTTACCCAGCACCATGGCGGTGCAATGGCAACACCCAATGCAGTGGCCCTTCTGGATGCCCTGGGCCTTCCACCAAAACCAAGGGCAAAGCCAGGACTCCCATTCCAGGAGAAGAGATTTTTGCCTCTATACCACTTATACTGGACTATCTTCTCCATCTTAAGCAGCAGGGGCTGTCCATGTCGGTCTTTGCCAACCCTATGGTCAGCCATTTCTTGAAAGGATTCAACAGGCAATTCCCACACATCCGACAACCAGTCCCAGCCTGGGACCTTAATCTGGTCCTTTGCAAACTGTTGGGACTGCCCTTCAAACTGCTGGCAACTTGCTCTCTGCTCTACCTCTTGTACAAAGTGGCGTTTCTGGTAGCGATAACCTCAGCCAGGAGGGTATCTGTGCTCAAGGCTTTAACATCAGAACCCCTTTACACGGTGTTCTGTAAGGACAAGGTTGAGCTCAGGCCACACTCAGCTTTCCTCCAAAAGGTTGTCTCCCAATTTCACATCAACCAGGACATCTTCCTCCCAGTGTTCTATCCTAAGCCGCACTCGAGCGGCAGGGAGCAGAGGCTTCACTCATTGGACGTTCGCAGAGTGCTAGCCTTCTACATTAAGAGAACGAAACCATTCCGGAAGTCCATCCAGTTAATCATGGCTGTGGCAGACAGGATGAGAGGGCTTCCAGTCTCCTCTCAACAAATTTAGTCATGGATCATGTCCTGCATCCGAGAATGCTACAACCTGGCAGAGGTGCCTGCCCCTCTGCTCACCGTGCACTCCACCAAGGCACAGGCTTCCTCAGCAGTGTTCCTGGCACACGTTCCCACTCAAGAAATACGCAGAGTCGCAATGTGGACCTCAATACATACATTCACATCGCATTATGGCATCACCCAGCAGGCCAGAGACGACGCGACCTTTGGTAGAGCACTGCTCCAGTCAATGGACATCTGAACTCCCACACCACCTCCAGAACTTGGGCTTGGGAGTCACCTGATAGGAGTTGACATGAACAAGCACTCGAAGATGAAAGAACGGCTACTCACCTTCTCGTAATTGTTCTTCGAGAGGTGGTGTTCATGTCCATTCCAATACCCACCCTCCTTCCCCTCTGTCGGAGCATCTGGCAAGAAGGAATTGAGGGGTGGCAGGTCGGCAGGGCTCTACATTGAGCGACATGAATGCACGATTCCAGGGGGTGCCCAGGCCGACCTGACGGATGCGGCTATGGAAAAAGTCTTCCAGCTGCCGTGCACGTGGCACACACACACCTGATTGGAATGGACACGAACAACACACCTCTAAGAACAACAGTAACTGTTCTTTCTGCATTCAGACGATTTTTAATATATTTTCTATTAAACTTCTCATTCGTCCACCAGTGCAGGCACCTTCCAGACACAAGTTTAAGCTTTTTTACCAAAAATATATATATATTGTTTAAAAAGCTTGAAAGTAAATCTCATGGCTTTATGTTGGACATGCTGCTGAGATAACCATGCAGTGACAATAAACACAGTCCTCTTTGTGTACACTCCAGTGGTAGGAGTGAGCATCTGGGATTCATCTGGAATCTGAAGTTTGCATCAGGAGGTAACAGTGGGCCCTCTGCATGACTCCAGGCTGGTCATAATTTAGTTTTCATTTACAGTGTAAGTGTAAACATCTGTCAATATTTTTAATGACCAAAAAGAATTCAATTACTTTTTCATAAATGAACATTGACAAATCATTTTCTCTTGGACTCTGCTAGGGAGACGAGAAGGTTGATGTATTTATTTGCATGGAGAAAAATGTAGGGCAGCCTAGTAGGGGGTTGTGCAAACCATGTGGAAGGAGTTTATGAATTGTTCTTCAGAATGGCTCATGAGGATAGTCTCACCACATGGTAGTGGCACTGAATAGCTTTCCACGGATGATGTGCAACAAACCCAGGTTAGGATTATTACTGGCTGCTTCTGGATGGCTGGGTAGGCTATAAACCAAACAGAAGACTCATTAAGTTATCCTCTGGGTGTGGTGGGGTGGACAAATGGTCTACAGGCTTTAATAATCACTAGCTGGGGATTGACAATGTGTTAGAGTATAAAAACACACACCTACCTGTATGCTGTATAGGTTTTTCCATTCGAATTTCTCCCTTTCTCTACATCTTTCTTTCTGTATTTGGATCACTGCTACATTTTTTTTAGATCTACTTTATTCACTTTATCCCCTCTCTTGCTGCTTTCATCGTCGCTTCAAAGAGGACTAGAAACCCAATAACACCAGAGTTCCAGCAGAATCTTTGAAACCGCAGAGTTTGAGTGGCTTGGAATTAGGGAAAGCGAGTCTCTCACTGTAAGCCACTCAGTTATTTGGGGAATAAGTCACCAGGGAACCTCACACAATTCCAGCCTTTGTTCTTTTTGTGACTTTTGTGTTTGGCTCTCTGGTTTAGCAGATGTGTGAAACCACATGCAGCCAGACAGCCCTCTAGGACCTTGGTCCTGAAAGGCCAACACTAAAGGAGAAATGTACCCACTTTGCTCCAAAGGGGCCTGAGTCTACTTTCAATTACATCACTGTAATTTCTATGACAGAACTAGATAAATTCATGGAGGATAGGTCCATCAATGGCTATTAGCCAGGATGGGCAGGGATGGTGTCCCTAGCCTCTCTTTGCTAGAATCTGGGAATGGGCGACATGATCACTTGATCATTGCCTATTCTGTTCATTCCCTCTGGGGCACTTGGCATTGGCCACTGTCGATAGACAGGATACTGGGCTAGATGGACCTTTGGTCTGACCCAGTATGGATGTTCTTATGTTCTTACTGTAAACCAGGAATTACTCCACTTATGTTAATGGAGATGTACAAATGTAATCACGTAAATGACATCAGAATTGGGCCCCAACGGTTCACAGGGCAGGAGGCACTTGTCACCAGGGATAACGTGTGAAATATATACGTTTTTCAGTGCTTAATTACAATTGGCATTTCTGTGCCAAGGGCTGGAGGTGCCATCTTGTTGAAAAGTGATGTCATATGGCACCAGCACGTTATTAAAGCAGATTGGACACTGGTCTTACAGTCCCTTTTTCTAGGCTCTCGCACTGCTAGTGCCATAAATAATTAGAGCCATGTGGATTGTTTCCAAAGAAACCTGAAACCATGTGCAACTTGCCTACTCTGATGTTTCATTAGAATTTCAGACTTCAGTCTAGTATGCAGAAAGGCTCCCTATGTTTCAGAAAATCTGGACTGATGTATGATTTTGTGAAGAAACCAGGTGAAACTCTGCAGTTCTGGTTAACTTTGATGGGAAATTGAGTGAACCTTGGCTGATTCGATGTTTTATTTGGCATTTGTCTGAGTCTCTGTCTACATTAAGGAAATTCACACTGTTGTAACTACATCAAAGCTGTGATGTCACTGCACCTCCAACCTGTATATGAGCAGCACCCGGACTAATCGGAACTTACACCAAGAACACACTACAGTAAGCTTCACTGGTGTAAGCCTACCTACACCACTTTAGTTACACTAGTGTGAATTTCTTTAACACAGAGGGCCTGAACTTTACACTGAAAGCAAAACTCCGAGGATGTGGGCTAATGCAAAGTAAAAGGAATTAAGAGTCTAACAGAATCATAAAAATGTAGGGCTGGAAGGAACCTGAAGAGGTCCTCTAGTCCATGCCCCAGCACTGAGGCAGGACTGAGTGTATCTAGACCATCCCTGACAGTTGTTTGCCTCTTAAAACAAATCCCTGCAAACCAAAGCCACAGAGTTGCATAGATCATTAAGGTCCCTTTTCAACAAGATGGCCACCTCTAGCGTATGCTACTAATTTAAGTGACTGTTAAGGTTTCAAATAAGGGAAGGTCCTAAATGCAGACTGGGCCATTTAAGTAGGCAAGTCCGCTCTTTGCTTAAGCAGCAAAGTGGTTCTCAGACTGGCACACACTATGAAATACTTTGGGAACCAAGCAATGGGGGGGATCAGGTTGTTGGCCTCCACCTGAGAAAGGCCCCGGGGAGCAGCTTTCTCTCTTATGCAAAAGTTGGAGTGTGACAGATATTGCAATCTCCTGCAATAGCTTTGGAGGAACATACTGCATGAAGGTTATGAATGGTTTATGTGGGCCAGAGATTGTATGCAGCTCTGGGGTGGAATGGTTGCCACGTCTTCTACAGGAATCAAACACAGTGGAGGGTGATTAAGGTGAACCACTCCGGTTGTAAACACCTCCTGGGAGGTACCACCCTTGCATATACTGATTCAGACGAGATTTTCAAAGATCAACAGACAAAGAAAGGGCTTTTGATGTAAAAAGACTGGGTTTCAACTGACTTAGGGCCTTCTTTCTGATCCAGCAAATGGACAGGACCTTCTGTCCAAGGGAGGTTCCAAGCCTTGTGGATGGGTTGGAAAGGCTTTGGCCTACTAGGGCCCCATAAGAGCACATGATGGATGATTCCTGGTGTGTTTACATCTGTTTATTGTTTTTATTATATTTGATTATTGTTTTCTCTGTAATACTTTTACCTTAAGAATAAACGTGCTTCCTTGGAAAGAGCTGAGTGGTAACTTGTAACTGCTCTCAGTTCAGTGTTCATAGCCCTCCCAGAGAAAGCAAAGCATGGGTGATGTCCTAGTGTAAGGCAGGGAGCTGTGCACCCTTAAAACTTCCCGGTCAGAAGAGAGGGAGATTCAGGTCTCCACCCAAGAGAGGTGATGGCTAGGAGACAGAAACCTTAAGTGGATGCTCTCAAGGGACCACAGAGGATGAATACAGATCGTTACCCTGAATTGCAACATAGAGCACAGGAGATAGTGTATGCACTGAAGATAGGGAGGGGTGGTGGTGTTTGCGTTTGTCAGTGCACCCTAATTTCTTTTGGTCTGCCAAATGAGCAAGCGCACAAAGGAGTGAGTGAAAGAGATGATGCGTGTTTATGCACCTGAGAAAGGCTTCCTGTAGTGTTGCTCTGTCTGTTGGAGACAGGCAGTAGTTCTAGTGTTGGTTGTACGTATCAGTGAGAGGGCCATACAATCCCAAAGCCAATATAATAGTGCGTTGCAGGGGGATGCCATGAGGTACTGGACCAAAATTTGTATTCCTCCATTGTTGTATGGCAGTGGAACCCCAGATGCAGGGCATTTCAGTGCTGTTCTTGGTGTTCTTCATCTGTGGTTTGAACACCCGGTAACCTAAAAAAGGTTCTGTTCAAATTTGGTGCTAAAAGTGGTAATGATCTGGGGAATCCTTCAACTTTTCCTAACTAGGATTCTAGCCACAGAACGAGTTGTGTTTGTAACTCCCTACCTCTTCCCTTTCAGGAGTCCACCCACAATCATCCAAAATAATAGGAAAATAAGGAGAATTATTCAGCAGCTTTGAGATGGAATCAGTGTAGCCATCTTGCAGTGCTGTCCTGGCTTCTTGGTACAAGATTAGGCACCGGGCAAAGAAGCACTAGGAAATCATGCACACGCAAACTGATCCCCAACACCAAAAACAGCATGAAGCTGAGACCAAAGCACTAGACTCTGAACTCTACCAGTGCTATTGACGGCAGATAATTGAGATACAAAATGTATACCAATTAAGTCTTGTTTCTCTTTCCCAAATCCCTGACTTGTTGCCCGTACTTTATATTGGTACCATCGACAACAACACTTCATTAACCAAATCTCAGTTGTATTCGTATTTCTCTGGGAAAGAGAGGTGTCTATTGTCAATGGAGCAGAGGTTCAGTAGGCTGGCCAAAATGCCATCCTCTCTTCTGATTTAGAAGTCCATATTGCTCAGTTAAGTGCATTTATTTCTGGTCTGATTGCCTATCATAACGTGATGGCTTATTTCTAAGACAGAGGTGGGCAAACTACGGCCTGAGGGCCACATCCGGCCCCCGGGGCCCTCCTGCCCGGCCCCTGAGCTCCTGGCCCGGGAGGCTAGCCCCGGCCCCTCCCCTGCTGTTCCCCCTTCCCCGCAGCCTCAGCTCGCCCCGCCGCCAGCGCAATGCTCTGGGCTGCAGGGCTGAGAGCTCAAGGGGCAGCGCAGCTACAGAACCGCGGCCTGACCCAGTGCTCTGTGTTGCGCAGTAAGGGGGCAGAGAGTGGTGGGGGAGGGATGGTTGGATAGAGGGCAGGGGAGTTCAGGGGGGGTGGTCAGGGGCAGAGGTGAGGATAGGGGTCTGGGTGGACAGAGGGTGGGGAACGGGGGTTGAATGGGGGCAGGGGTTCGGGGGGGGCAGTCAGGAAGGAGAGGAGGGGTTGTATGGGGCGGCAGGGGCTGTCAGGGGCAGGGGTTCCAGGGGCGGTCAGGGGACAGGGAGAAGGGGTGGTTGTATGGGGCAGGGGTTCTGGGGGGCTGTCAGGGAACAGGGGGGGTTGGATGGGGCAGGAGTCCCGGAGAGGTCGTGGGGGGCTAGCAGCAGGGGGGTCGGATAGGGAGCGGGGACCAGGCCATGACTGGCCCCTAACCGACCTTCCATACAATTTTGGAGACCTGATGCGGCCAAAAAGTTTGCCCACCCTTGTTCTAAGATGTCTTACTAGCTCAGGCGTGGTAGCACAGCTATTCCATCTGATAAACAGTAGATGTTCCTGTCACTAAAATGATCTGAAGCATAATTACACCTGCCTTTTAACCATGTCACTTAGGGTATGTCCGCACTGCAATCAGGTGGTGTGATTGCAGCATGTGTAGATATGTCAGAGCTAGCTCTGATCTAGCTACCTCAGCTCAGATATGTCTACGTGGGCTACAATTATACCTCCTGATTGCAGTGTAGACATACCCTGAGTAATGTGTATATGTCAGAATGTGACTTTGAATATTAAGATGAAATGATTGGGCCTTTTGATGTCACACCCATGCACCAGCTCTTAACCAGGATCTTATCAGCGTAAAACCGTGGCAAATCCTTATGGTCATTGCAAAATGGTTGGGGGTGAGGCGAACAAAGTAATAAATGGGATCTTTAAAAAAATACGGAGAGAGAAAATCAACAAACATCTAAGAAAGAGGTGTTGACCTTTTCCCTACCATGGTATTCTCTTGCAACCAGAAGCTAGTATTCCAGAGTGGAAGATACATTACATAAACCCTCCCAGCATATTTTTTTTAATTAAATTGACAGTGTCCCTTTAACAGACAGTAGGTTAAATTCTTCTCTCTATTTCAGCCATGCAACTTTAAGGAATTTGAGCCATAAAGTCTGCAACTGTCATTAAGAAGTTGGTAAAAAGCTACTGGGAAAAAAGTAAATAATTTAAACAGAAAAAATAGCAAGAAGTCCTTGTGGCTCCTTAGAGACTAACAAATTTATTTGGGCATAAGCTTTCATGGGCTAGAACCCACCACTCTGAAACCTGTCACCAATTTAAAGAGAGACGACTTTCACCTAATCATAAACTTGAAAAATAGAATGTTCCTAAAATAGTCATTTCCATGGCAGGTCATTTGAAATTCTGTTTGCTATTATCCCTGACGCTTTTGTGTAAAGCTTTCTGCCACTCATCCCAAATTCTCCCTCTGATTGATCCCTTGGTGAAGCGTTAATCTTGCGTTTGTAGCATCACAGCCAGCTGCCAGAGAAGTGCATGTGATGCCAAAAATTCAAATTAAGACTTCTTTGCAGGATCTAGTAAGAGGGGGTGATGAGCACGGAAGGCGCAAAGCCTTAAATGCAAATATATTCTACAGCGATGAGAATCAAGCGAAAGGTAAATGAATTAGCATTGAAATAAGATCCTCAGCAGGTGTAAATCAATATAGCTCCGTTGAAGTAAAAATCAAAGCTGTGCAAGTCTAGACCAGCTGTGGAGCTGGTCCTGATATTTTTGAAAGTTTCCGGATTATGACAGTTCCTCTTTAAAATATGCTTATTCAGATACCCCTGTCCTACTTCTACTGTAGACAAGACATCCACTTCAAAAGCAGCCGTTAGATTCCTGTCCTGTGCCAGTTACACAGGCTTGGAAATTCACTGCGAGCAAACAGCTTCACGACTGTATCTACCCACTTTAAAATCCAGCAGTCACTGAAGTCTACGATGAATACAGAATGGAGGGGAAAATTTCTGGAATTTCAAGCTTTTGACAATATTTTGTTGGAAATTCAGTTTGCCAGGAAAAAACTCCCAAATGTTTTTGGCCAAAAATAATTAATTAATTAAAAACGCAGACAAATTTTTTAAAAAATTAAAAAGTACATTTTTGTTAAAAGTACTAAATTTCAAAAAAATCCCCTTTCCCACCCAGTCTGTTGCCCTTGAGCGAGAGCAAATACATTTGTGGTTATGGAGATCCCGTCAATGTTTTGGTGCCTTCTGCTGTTAGCTGTGGGAGTCTTTTCTTGTCTGTGCCATTTATTTGGTTTATGAAAGAGTCATCGCAATGAAGTAATGCAGCACTTGGACAGACAGTTATTTTTGCTGGACTAAGTTCACCCTTCCATTGTGACTGGAGTGCTTTCCAAAGGACTGTCTGTCATCGCCACTGAAACATCAATTTTGCCCCTGTTATTCTATTTGTCTTTGTGTTTTACTTACAAGGTTAACCCAATGGTTGAATTTCAGGATCATGGCCAAAGTACTCAGATCACAAAGAGAGTTCTCAGCTAATCAGGCAGGGGAGCCTGTTCAACATCTGGTTTACATTAGCAAATAGCTTTATGTCTGAATGGTGAGCTCACAGCATGGAGACAGCAGCAATACCTTGATCTGCAGTCGCTCAGTCTTGTATGGATTACTGAGGTCACTGTTAATGTCCAGGAGGCTTCCGACAAAAGTCTTGCACTGATGGTTTCCTGTTTGAAATTCCTTTGCTTTAACCTGTAGACGGGATTTGCTGGTCACCAAGCTGTAATAAATGATGTATTTGTGTGGGAGGCATCAAGATAACCGACATGCCAGTCCAGAGGGTTGGGGATGAAGTTAAGTGACTAGAATTAGGATCGGGAAATAGAACTCCTGTCTTCTTCTATATCTTCCTCTGCCATATATTTTCTGTATGACTTCAGTGCCGCACCTAAGTGGAAGAGCAGTAAATATTTTTGCTATATTTACAGGTCATGTAACACATCAGGCCCAGTTTACCCAAACATAAAGTGGATGTAACTAGTACTTACAGGGGTCCTGCAATATTTGTCAATAGCAGTGAGGTTCTAGGAAGAAATGCATCCTAGTACTGTGAAGATGTGAAGTTTTAAGTAGTGCTCATCCTAGTTTTACCTAATACATGGCCCAGATGAAATGGTGATAATGCAACAACACTTGATCTTCACTGTAAAGTGTTGCATCCCGCATGATTGATAATCGGACTCCTCCAGTACATAAACTGAAGATATAACTCAGATTCCTTCATGAGAAACCACTGTCTTGACGCCTCAGCTCCTCCAGCTTCACAGGAAACGTAAGCCAGTCCCAGGTATAAATGTAAGCAGACAGGATTTCTCTCATCCTTTCCACAAAGGGGTCTGTTTGACACCTCAGTTTCCAGCTTCGCCGTTGTCTTGGTTCAGACACTGGTTTTCCCTAATGGGCAAGAGTGACATTTTTAGTCTGTACTTCAAAAACTCTCCTCAAAGAGCAGCACTGTGTGATTGCTTAGTGCATTGAGGCCAGTTCCTTAGCTGGTATAAATCAGCATTTGTCAGGCAGCCATAGAGGATGCCTGTATTTACGGATACAGAATTTTGACTATGGGAAGCCATTTCGCCTAAAGTATTTTAAAGAATTTTCTGTGGATTCAAGGGGATTTTTCTAGCCTGGTTTTCACTCTAATTGACGTTTATCTAACTTAACCTAGTTAAGGTTGCTGAGTCACATGTGCAGACTCAAACCTGCCTTACAAAGTCTAACTGTGATGGGATTTTCCTCCACCCAACAGGTATGTCTACACTTGGAGCTAGGAGTGTGATTCCCAGCTCTAGTAGACAGGGCCGGCTCCAGCTTTTTTGCCTCCCCAAGTGGTGAAGCGGGGGGAAAAAAAAAAAAGATAAAGCCACGATCACCTCACTTCGGCGGCAGCTGTATGGTGCCGCTTCATTCTTCAGCGACAGGTCCTTCTCTCTGAGAGGCACTGAGGGACCCGCCGCCGAAGACCTGGACGTGCCGCCCCTTTCCATTGGCCGCCCCAGGCACCTGCTTCCTTCGCTGGTGCCTGGAGCTGACCCTGCTAGTAGACATATGCTGGCTCTTACCAAGCAAGTGTGCTAACAGGAATAGTGTACCTGCTGTAGTGCAGGCAACAGCAGAGGCAACATGGGCTGGCTGCCCTGCGTACAAACCCGCCCAGACCCCCTGGATATATACTCAGGGCAGCTAGCCCTTGTCAACACTTCCCACACTACCATGACTACACTAGTAGTATTAGCACCCTACCTTAATAAGACCTACCATGAATATGTCTACCCGAGCTGCGAATCTCCCCCCCGCCAGTTCCAAGTGTAGATGTAACCACACTGAGTAAAGTAACAGTCCATAGGACATGATTTCCTTCTGACTTACACCAGTTTAGCCCATTGCTTGCACTGAAGTACTCATGACTCATACTAGAGTAAGCAAGAGGAAAATCAGCCACATGGTTTTTAGCCATTGGAAACATATCTTCCAATTGCATACAAGATTGATTCAGTTTCTCATACCTAGCCCATATACAATATTTATTCATCCACGGACCTGAGAGCACATTATGAAGGTGGGTAAGTGAAGTGTCATGAGTCCTGATTTACGTGGGGGAAACTGAGACCCAGGGGAGTTAAGTGACTTGCAAGAGTCACTCAGCCGATCAGTAGGCTGGGACGCAGCCCAAAGGTCTTGATTCCTAGTCTTCGTCCTTTGCACTTGGCCATGGCTACTTCTCAGAACTGTTGCCACTTATGCGAGACTGAATAGGTTACAAAGACGATCAAGGGCCAAATTCTCCACTGGTGTAATTAGGCGTAGCTCCATTGAAGTCAGTGGAGCTAGGCTCATTTAGACCAGCTGAGAATTTATTCCCCAAAGGTTAAATCTTTTCCAAGTTTGTTTTTGTCGCAATGTGTGGGGGCAAGCTCTTAGAAACAGACAACATCCACAAAGCATTAGTTGTGAATGAGCACTGCCTAATTCAGGTAACTGAATACCATGAGCCATCCTCAGGTTTTGCGGTGCCTTGTACAAAGTACCACACATTGATCCCCAAGAAGATGTCCGTGACCTCCATTGGGAGATTGGTGCATTTCAGTGTGGGGGCCACAGAGTGAGGGTTGGAGGCTTAGCATGGGTGCTTATCACTGCCAGGCGATGGAGAACTGGATCCCATCTTCATCTTTCAAGTTGTGTTTGTGGGTGCCAGATGTGAGAGAGTAGGGACTCCAAAAGTGCAGAGCCCAGTGCAGTCCCGTTCAGCCTGTGCTTAGAACCAGTACAGTAGCTGGTACTCAATAGCAGTGTATGGGGGGTGTTTGTAACCTGACTCCCATACCTCCTGGGAGGCCTCTAAATTCATTGCCCTGTACCCCACTTGTATCCCTGCCACCACGGGGCATCGTCTTTGGGGCATTCCGATCGCTGTTTCCGTAACGTCTAACGCTGTAAGTGAAAACTCTTTATAGCGCCCAACAAAAAACCCCTTAGCGAAAACAAAGTTGCAGATTAAGGTTGCTAAGTGACAACAACTTTTACACAAACCAAGCCCTGAAAAGCAAGGAAATGAATAGTTAAGGATGTCGTAAATCTTATGCTGGCCACATAATAAACACAGACACGTTAGTGTTATCAGGTAAAAAAAAATTCATAGTTCAACACAGCGTGCATGGGGCAAAGGAGATGGAGGAAGAACAGATCACCAGGTTATTAAATTAAAGGAGTGAACAGCTCTGGCTAAACTAATTCATTAGTTTAGTTATTTAGATTTAGACAGATGTTTAACAAAGGTATATAGCCAATGCTCCAGGCACTTCTGCCCCATTATAGAGCAAGCGAGAGAGAGAAATACACAGCTGACTTCCTACACCCTCTCCCCCCCCCCGAAAAAAAAAAACCTTTATAAGACCCCTATTCAGCTTCAGTGCATGCTTAAAGTTAAGCATATGTTTTGGTGAATCAGGGCCTAGGTGGTATATGGGCTTTGGTGGGCTTTTTGCACAGGGGTGAATTTCACTGATCGCAAAGGTGTTCCTTGAAAATGATTTTATTATAGTGCTGATTCAAAGCTCTTTGAAGTCAATGAGAGTTTTTCCATCTTCAGATCAGGTCGTAGAAGAGATTTCTATATATTTGTTACTCTCAGTTGCTTTTGCCTTACTTAATTGTTTTTTTTTTTTAATTTCCCTGGCATGGAGGGATAATAAACACCGAGTACCCATCTAGACATAGAGTAGCCACGTACATTGTGAGTATTCTGCATCTGAAAAAAATTATTCGCTCATATCCAACCAAGAGAGCAAGAACTTAAACTTAACAAAGCAAAAGCCAAGAGAAGGGCAAAGACAAGCTGAGTTTCTGTTCCACAGACAACCTAGGGGTCTTTAGCACTACCCTTCAATGATTTCCAATAGGGAAGGAGAATAAAAGGATTTTTCTGATGCTTGGTGAAAAATTATTAATCCAAAATAATAATAAAAACTTACTTTCAGAATTGATTGTGGTGATAAATGAAGGGGAAACATATGGCTTGAACAGAAAAGACAAAATCTTGTGCTAAATGCCATTATGTAGAAATGGAGCAGGAAGATTTCAAGAGCACCGAGCTTGTATAAACTCCCGGCTACCCTGATTCTAGCAGCAGTATAACTCTCTCGCAGTGGCTGTGGGGCTGCCGCCAGCCAAACAGTACTGTATATTTTTCTTCACTGTATCAGGGTGGAAGGTTAGACAGAGGGAGAGTTTATAAGAAGCAGATTTGGCTTCAGATATTTCTTTTTAACCTTCATAAAATATTCCCCGATCCAGCAAAAAGTGCAGAATTGTAAGAACAAGGGAAAGGGAGTATATAAGGCATATTTGCTTTTCATCTTTGTAAAACACCAAGCCATGTATTCTGTTGTAATTAGGACTCTGTTTTGCCAAATGACAAAAAGGGTTTAATTTAGATATGGTAATGTAGCAATAACCTTTCCCTTATCAAAGGAGGCAATCTGAGGTATAGCAAAATATTCTAGATTCTTCACAGCTGTGGTAATGTTGTTACATGTAATATCCATGTAGCTTGATATAACAAAGGAAAAATCATGTGACCCTTTTGTTATGGCACAATCTACAATGACCAGCCACAAGTTGACCACAGTGAGGCCCTGTGGTCAGTTTTGGCATGTACTTAACCAAATAATGTCAGAGTGAGAGCTGGTTGAAAAAATGGAACAAGTTCTTAGGGAAAATTTTTGAATTCCTTTCCATTCCACAGTTTTTAAAACAGAACTTTATTTCCATATTGCCACTAGGAAAAGGAGGAGGGGGAGGAAAGGAAAACAAAAAAATATATATTTTTAATTTTCCAATTTCATCCAGAAATCAAAAATGTCAGGGAAAAATATTGCTAAAAATTCTGATTGTGAAAAAAGGCCACTTGAAATTTTTGCTGCTGCTGCTGTTCAAATATTTTTGACTTGTTCTAGTCAAAGGACAGTTGACTAATAAAATATTCTTAATTTCTACGTGCATTGACAACACCACTATTGGGGGTAGCAGAGATGTAAAGGGAAGAAATTAGCCCTTGGTAAGTACCTCCATTTCTTCCTCCAACCTTGAGATCACTTCTGTTCTGGCCTTTGGCCCATTCCTGGTACGGAGATTACCTTTCTCCAAATGGTTAATGCACTTTTCCAGGCCTCTCAAAATAGATCCCCTTCTCTTTTTTTTCACCCTGTCTGTCTTCAGCATGACTTTCAAGAGGTTTGGATACTGCAGAAGATTCAAATAAGCATCTGTGCTGTTGTTAAAGTTGCTTAATCCAAGCAAATGTGTTAACCTTTTGAGGTATGGTACAGCAGAACTATGGGGAATGTGAACTTGATATTGAAAAGCAATGGGAATGTCATGGAAAAGGATGGGCCATATGGTAGAATGTGTAGCTCCTGAAGGGTTGAATGCATTGCAACGAACTCGGATTGGCGCAAGTTGCCTTAGCTATGCATGGGTCCTGTACGTGGCAAATAATTTAATGACTGAGCCACCAAGAGCAGAGTCCTCAGAGAATATAGCATGACCTCAATTGTCTAAACTTTAATATGATCTGAATGGGGTTCCCCAACATCTCTTAATTACATTGGACATTTGAAGGAATGTTCAAACTTATTCAGTGTGCCCCCGGATATTGCTACATCCGGTTTGGTTTGGTTTTTCCCTCAAGCTGGAGTTTTTCCAACTTTGAGTCAAAGAAAACAATCCAAGTCACAAAAGGGTAGACAAGTGCTGCTATATTTTCAAGATCATTTCTTCTAGCATGTTGACCCTATCCTAACCTTCCAACAATGGTGGAGTTTTAGTGCCAGGCAGAAGATAAATTGTTGTTTTGTTTGTTTATTTGTATTACAGCGGTATCCAGAGGCCCCAACAAGGATCAAGATTAGCACCCCATTCTTCTGTGCATTATACAAACACATAGTAGGAGGCAGTGTGGCCTCATGTTATAGAACCCTGGGCCAGGAGATCTGGGTTCTGTTCCTAGTTCTGCCACTGGCCTGCTGGGTGATCTTAGGCAAATCACCTTTCCGTGCCTCTGTTTTCCCATCTGAAAAATGGGAAAGGATGTGGGATGAATATATGGCTATTATATGTCCATTTTTTTATTGTTTTGTTTGCTCCATGTTCCAATACTTAAAGGACAATGCAGAGAACCAACTGCTCTGAAGTTTAGCACTGCAGTTTAACCAGTGTAGCCAAATAGTTCATCTTCTCATTTGTAGTATTTCATATGTAATCAATGTGTGATGAATCGATGTAAGTTGTAGGGGTGTGTGTGTGTATATATATATATATATATATACACTATATAAAAGTAGGATAGGATTATAGGAGTATGAGATTGATGAGTCTTTAGGTGTGATGAGTGTGTATTAGATATATAAGTAAAGTAAGGCAGTAATGCAAGGCTTTAAAGCTGAGGCCTGTATGATTTCAGCGTCACCATATTAGGCCTTAGGCTGAAGGAGGCTTGACATAAGTAGGTGACCCAGAAATAACCCTGTGCCAGTAAAGTTAAAAGACTACTGTCAAGAATGTGCCAATAGGTGACATTTCAGGAAAATATACTGCAACGTACCCTTCTAGACCACAAGATGCCTGCTTGTAACATCTTGGAAAGGTCTTCTCTCACCACAGATTACCATGGAAACGTGTATGTAGATGCTAATGAGAATAAGGGGAACGATGAGAACAACCTGTGAAAAGTGGGGTACCCCAACATTTAAGGGGTGTGGCAATACAGATAAGGGAAAGGAGGTTGGAACCCTCATTCATATGCATAAGATATTTGGCATGCTCATAAAAACAAGATGAAAAGGGTTTGCTGCTATGGATAGGGAGGGAAGACCCCAGCAGGAACCACCCCTCTATCGATGACCACCTTTTGAAAGATCCACCAGACGTCTTTGGGTATGTCAGTATGAATACAGCTGTAGCCATTGCCTGGGCGCTCTCAGGTTTTGTATACTTATGTGTGATTGTAGCCCTAATCATCTGCATGCTAAAACTTATAATACAGGCAAGGCTTTTTACTTGTGACTTTGTGATTACTGTCCTCATTCTTCATGTCCTCCGAGAGTCTCCCAGATACCTGTAACCCTGTTGATCTTTAAACTGTAGTAACACAGGAGCCAGACTTATTGTGGTTGAACAAATAACTGTCAATTCAATTTGAAATAGAGGCTACAGCCGGTTCAAAAGACACAGGGAGACAAAGAAATTGAGGGTGGATAAAAGGGGAATTCTGAAAGAACAGGGAAGAGAGAGAGAGGCAGAGACTGCAGGGGGCAGACTGAGGGGGGATGGTTCTCCAAGGCTGTGGGAACAGAGATGAGCCTGCCTAAGCTTTGGGTAAGACAAATATGCATGCAGACTGTTTACTTTATTAAACCCTTTTTCTTTCATTACGCTGTGTCCCCGCTGCTGAGATTAAACAATACTTAGTTTTGTAGAGCCTGTCTTGTGTTACTGTATCAATTGCTCATCGCAGCTCCTGAAGGGAAGGTTTGCAGGCCTCAAACCCAGTTGGGTCTGCTGAGGAATCACAGCTGGTGCTCAGAGGGCTGTACGGCAAATCTAGGGTGACCGGGTGTCCGGTTTTGACCGGAACACCTGGTCGAAAAGGGGCCCTGGGGCCATTACATGTCCGGTTGGCAGTGCTGTTGAGCTAAGGCAGGATAGTCCCTACCTGTCCTGGCTCCATGCCACACCCTGGAATCAGCCAGCAGGTCCGGCTCCTAGGCGGGAGGGAGCCACAGAGCTCTGCACACTGCCCCCACCCCGAGCACTGGCTCTGCACTCCCATTGGCCAGGAACAGCAGCCAATGGGAGCTGCGGGGGCAGTTCCTGGGTGAGAGTAGCGTGCAGAGCTGCCTGCTGCACCTCCACCTAGGAGCCAGACCTGCAGGCCGCTTCCGGGGCATAGTGCGAAGTCAGGACAGGCAGGAAGCCTGCCTTAGCCCCCCACTGCGCCGCTGACCAGGAGCCGCTGGAGGTAAGCCTGCGCCCCAATCCCCTGCTCCAACCCTGAGCCCCCCCCCTCCAGCCCTAAGCCCCCCCAAGCCCTTCATCCCTGGCCCCACCCCAGAGCCTGCACCAGCCCCAGCCAGAACCCCAAACCCCTCATCTCTAGCCCCAGCCAGAACCCTCACCCCCTCCTACACTCCAACCCCCTGCCACACCCTGAGTTAGAGCCCTACACCCCTATCCCGGAGCCCACACCCCAAGTTAGAGCCCTCACCCCAACCCCCTGAGCCAGCCTGGTGAAAGTGAGTGAGGGTGGGGAGAGTGAGCCACCGAAGGAGAGGGAATATAGTCAGCAAGAGGCAGGGCCTCGGGAAAGGGGCGTGGCCTCAGGGAGGGGTGGGGCCAGGCTCTTCAGTTTTGTGTGATTAGAAAGTTGGCAACCCTATGTAGACCCCAGTCTGAGAGTGGGAGAATTGTGGAATTCCACCCCAGGACAGGTGACAGCAAGACGCCTGTTCCTGAAGGGGGTGCACTCGGAGAGACTAGAGAGAGGGTAAAGATGCAGCTAGCCCTGAAGTGAGACAGAGATAATGACATCTTTGTTGTAAACCCTGTTGAGATCTATGGATAAAACTGAAAATGTGAAAAATGAACATGGAGATCTTATTTCTTCTTGTTAAGAGGCAGTCCCTGCCCTCAAGAGCTCATAGTCTAAATAGTCTCTCCGTGACTCTCTCATTATAGCTTTTGAAAACCGCAAGTTGCAAAGCGTGCTTAGCAGTGAGTTTTAATTATTTTGTTTGAAAAGATGTCAGGTGAGAGCTGCACATGACTTTAACCCACGGCCTGCCCTTTAATTTGCAATGCTCCATATTTCACGGCTTCCCTATAGCAAGCAGAATTTGTGCCCTGTTTATTATGCCTGTTTGATTTATAAGTACATTGCACACACAAGTGCAAACCTTTTAGTCTAAGTAAAAAAAAAAAAGCGCTTGGATACACTGGAAATGCCATATATGGGAAAGGCAGAGAGGTTCTCAAGGCATCTTGAACTTCGCCTTCCTTTCCATTATCGTACTAGAGCAAGGCAGGCTGCTGTTCATTATTAATGTGGCATTTTGAAACAGGAGGCACTTGAAGCTGTATGATAGTATCAGAGGGTTTGTCCCCTACTGAGTAAGTCTATGGTGGAGAGGGACAGGCCCTCCAGTTCCTTTAGCAACACTACCCCATACAAGCTGCAGTGCAGACTAAACAGACCAGGACAGAAAAAGCTGATGAAAATGATAGAAGAGTCTGAATTATTTCATGAAGGGAAAACATTTTCCATTTGGAGAGCAAACAGTTTGATAGCCTTGGCTGCAACCTTTCAAGATACAGTATCTCAGACGTTGTTTCCAGACTTTTCACAGCAGCAACCATGTGTGGGGGAAGATAAAAGCCAAACAGCACTCAATTTACCCTGACTAGGAGACGTGATTATAAAGTAATGAAATAATGTTACTCCTGAGTGATTTCGAAGCAAATCCTATAGGCCAGCGTTATTCCTATGTTGCCTATGCATAGTGTAGTTTGAGACTGTTAGAGAGAGACTAAAGTGTGCTGCTGCAGCTGTTTCATAAACCCTGGGAGCTACTAAATCATAAGGCAGTGTTTGTTTTTCTTAATCTTACTCTAGTCCTTACAAAGTCTATTTTCAACCATCATCATAGAATCCAGATGGGAGAGAAGGCTTCTGAGCTCTCCACGGATGGGCAGAAACAGTTGTGATAGTCCCATGTTCAGTTCTGAAAATGACAACTCGTGACTTACTTACAGGGAATCTTTTTGAAATGGAAATGGAGAGCAATCTTCCCTCTCTCTCCTCCCCTTATTTTCCCCTGTTTTTATTTAAGGAACTGTAACTATTGACACTAATTTGAAACAAATATTCCTCTTTGTAGTGAGCTAGGAACCTAAAGACTTAGATTCAATTAAGCAGTTATTTCTCTTGCAAACCTCAGCTTTGCCCTTTGTTGTCATATAGAAGTTTTGAAGCTAAAGCTTATGTTTAGCTCATGATTAAGAGAGAGTCTAACTTGCAGGGTCTCTTAAGAAAACGGTAGCAGAGTAAATAACCACAGTTTACATTAGAGTGCTCGTCGTCCACGTGACCTGAGTTTTCTAAAGCAGTCTTTTCTTTCTTGTCACATTCAATTGACATATACAGTAGCCAGTTTTGTAAAAAGCCTGCATACACTGGCTTTATTATCCCCATGTGCCTCTCTGAGCTTCGAAACTTTGCTTTCGTTTAAAGGTCTCTCCCTGATCTTGAGACATCCCGGCCAAAAAAAAAAGCAGTTAACTACATCCTTTCCAATGTGCTATGCTAATTCGAAATGAGGTGTAGGGAATTGATCAATGTAGCGATTAATTAGTTCGACCGCCTTGCATTCTGGAGGAGAGGGAATAGGTGTGTGTTTTTACTGAGTCCCCAGCCTAAGGTCTGGTCTACGCTAGGAACTTACATCGACATAGGTACATCTCTCAGGGGTGTGAAAAACCCACACCCCAGAGTGATGTAGGTATCCTGACCCAACCCCTGGTTTAGAAAATGCTAGTCGACGGAACAACTCTTCCATCGACTTAGCTACCGTCTCTCGGGGAGGTGGATTACCTATGCCAATGAGAGAACCCCTCCTGTTGGCAAAGGTAGTGTCTGTGCTGAAGCCGTACATCTGTAGCATTTCAATACCCTTAACTGAGGGAAAAGATCTTGCATTTTTCAGCAGAATTGCTTGTAGTCCTCTCCACCACAGCAATGACTGCATAGATTTTAGCAATTCTTAATCACGTCATCTAGAAATACACTGGGAAAGGTCCAGCCCTTGGGCAGTCTTTCTCTAACTTTGCTGATCTGTACCTGATGCAGCCCTGTGGCACTTGAGCGAACAGTCCCTAGATATAAATGTTCTGGCGTGCTGGTGGCAGGTGATGGTGTAGTGGGGAGTCTTTGTAATTCTGGGATTTACTTCCCCTTATGGGCCTACCTGCTGAAAAGCACTTCGCTCTAACCACATGAGTGATCCCATCCCTGTTCAGCAAATTATAAGAGTAAGTTCATAACTTTCATTTCAGTTCTCAATGGGATCTGTGCACGTGCTTCAGCTTTGCTCAATCAAAGTCAGGAATACAGAGGTCCCGTGTCACTGGGGATCCCAGAACTTAAACATTACATGATGTTCTGTAGTTCTCCAGCTTTTCTTTCTCAGCCTTCTACCCAATAGGACTCCTATTTTTTCAGCAGCTTTTGGTCAGTTCTTGGGTTTTCTCTGATTTCTTGATCTGTTGTGAAGGCAACAACTCATTTCCCAGACTTGAAGAAGAGCTCTGTGTAAAAACAACAAACCAAAACCAAACAAACAAACAAAAAAACTAGATAAGTCCATGGAGGATAGGTCCATCAATGGCTATTAGCCAGGATGGGCAGGGATAGTGTCCCTAGTCTCTGTTTGCCAGAAGCTGGGAATTGGCGATGGGTGGATCACTTGTTCTGTTCATTCCCTCTGGGGCACTTGTCGGAAGACAGGATATTGGGCTTGACGGCCATTCTTATATTCTTGAAAGCTTGTCTCTCTCCCCAGCAGAAGTCGGTCCAGTAAAAGATATTACCTCACCCACCTTGTCTCTCATTCTGAACCATGGATTTTTCAGTTCCTTTGATTTGGAGGTCAGTTTTTCATTTATAATTTAAATTTTCCCTGATGCTACCATAAATGAGGAAGTGGAGTGAAGTTGTCTGTTTTGTCATACACTTTAATATGACATACCTTAGGTTTCTTTAATTAAATGTCTTTCCCAGGATATTTTTGATCCTGGAGGTTGAAGCAGGTCATACTTGCATCCTTCTGTGATGGTGCTATGGCTTATGCATTAGGGGTCATTGATGGATAAGCACCCAGGATGAAACACTCCCTAGCGAGAGCTGAAAATGGCATGCAGCAGCCACACCCAGAGAGTGGTTCAGAGTAGTGTGAGAGCTGAAGTGCGCTCTTCTTTGTCTGGACCATTAAACTTTCTAGGCTTCTTTTGTGTTTCTGAGCAGTTACACAAAAGGAGAGGGATGGGCCAGGCCACCTGTCCCGACAATGTGGTTGGAGGGGAGCCTTGGATTATGGCTTTCCCAGAGGTAAAGTGAGAGGGCATAGAGTGTATTTAAGAAGTAGCATCTGTATGAGATTTGTTAGGTCAGATCTACACTACAGACATCTGTTGGCATAGCTGTGTCTGTGATGGGTGTGATGAGGTGTGATCCCTGACCAACAGAGCTTTGCTGGCAAAAGCACCTAGTGTACAGGGAGCTGTACGGGCAAAACTGCAGTATAGCTTATTTTGTTCAGGGAGCTGAAATAAGCTATGCTGGCAAAATTTGCCAGTAGAGTACACCAGTAAAGCTACACCGGCAACGTGCTCCTAGTGGTGGGAACTGGCCTATCTTGGAGAGAGATACAGGCACAAGGTAGCTACTTCTTTGGTCAGGGAAGCAATGCCTTACCTGAGGTTTCTGCAGCACCTCTATGCAGTTTGTTATCACCATTGTTCAAGGAAACATTATATGTGTACACTTTGTAAATAAACAAATCCTAAGATAATATCTGACTCCACATCACCAGTTTTGCTCCAAACAGGTAACTCACCTCCAGGGTCCCGAACTCAACTTCCATTCAGCCTAGGGGAATGGGTCCACTACTTTCTGACTTTACCAAATCTTGGTGTGGTTTTTTGACATTTCTAAACCGCTAGGAAAAAAATCCCTGATCTTCATTTTAGATTTGGGACTAAGCTATCGAGCCCTTCCTCACTTAAGTAAGTGCTCACAAGCAGACGAGTAAAAATTCCACCATCTGGTCCCTAACCGTCAGATCTGAAACATTGTCATTCATCACATTTTTTATTTTTAAACTGTTAAACACTCTGTGCTGAAAAACAAGTAATGTCATCCTCTGCTATTTATGGTCTCTTGGGCTGTAATGCATCTTCAGTTTACACATGATTAGTACACACACTTCTCTAGCTTTTGTTTTCCTTCCAATACAGAATCCCAGAAAAGGAACACACAGAGATGTAGGGTTATATCTTCAAAATGCTTAAGTGACTTACGAGCTAAGTTTCATTTTCAAAAATGATAGGCATTTAGGAACCTAAGGGACAGATTTTCAAAGGTGTTTAGGTGCCTAATGATGCCCATAAGCACCTAAGTCCTTAACTTCCACTTAAGTTAAGGTGTTCAGGTGCCTAGATGCTTTTGAAAACCCCACCAGGCAACTATATGCATCTTTAGGCATCCAAATACCTTTGAAAATCTGTCTCCTATATCACATTGACTTGCAATGAGACCTGGGATGCTAAGTGTCTAAATCACTTTTTTAAATGGGACTTAGGTTCTTAAATCACACAAGTGCTTTTGAAATTAGAGGCAGAGATTTTGCCAAGGCACAAAGGGGAGCTAGGCATTCAATTCTCCTATATGCCTTTCAAAAGCTTGCCCTAGATTAGTTAGATTAAAAACTAGGCAGTAATATATGTCCATTTACTTCCAAATCATAAACTCACACCTAAATCATCCAAAAACCTTTTAAAAGCTTATATAGCAGACCAGTTTCAATATAAAGTACTTCTAGGCAGATCTTCAGCTAGCATAAATTGATGTCGTTTCATGGACATTTATTGGAGCTATGAGACTACATGAAATCTGAGGATCTGGCCCATAGTTAGGGCCGTACCAAATTCACCGTTCATTTTGGTCAATTTCATGGTCATAGGGTTTTAAAAATTGCAAATTTCATGATTTCAGCTCTTTAAATCTGAAATTTCAGGGTGTTGTATTTGTCTGGATTCTGACCCAAAATGGAGTTGTGAAGTGGTTGAAGGTTATTGTAGGGGGGGATTGTGGTACTGCTACTCTTTCTTCTCCGCTACTGCTAGCAGCGGTGCTGTCTTCAGAGCTGGGCAGCTGGAGAGCGGCGGCTGCTGGCCGGGAGCCCAGCTCTGAAGGTGGAGCCGCTGCCACCAGCAGCAGCGCAGAAGTAAGGATGGCATGATATGGTATTGTCACCCTTACTTCTGCGCTGGGCTCTCAGTCAGCAGCCACCACCCTCCAACCACCTAGCTCTGAAGGCCATGCAGTAGTAAGGGTGGCAATACCACAACCCCCCCTAAAATAACCTTGCAACCCCCTTGCAACTCCCTTTTGGGTCAGGACCCTCAATTTGAGAAACGCTGGACTCCCCCATGAAATCTGTTTAGTATAGGTAAAAGCACACAAAAGACCAGATTTCACAGTCCATGACACGTTTTTCATTTGAATTTGGTAGGGCCCTAACCATAATATTAAGTACTATTAGTCTCAATTAATAATTTAAATGTTGTATATACATTTGAAAAACACTAGTTATGTCTCAAAACACACAATTGTTGCATAGATTGAATAGCAGAGTAGTTACCATAAATAGCAGATTATATGCACACAGCCATATATGGCAAACTAGGTATACGTTCTAAAACAATTCAGGCTGCAACTACTGACATGGAGTTTGCAACTCCTCTCCCCCAGCCTTTTAGCACCAGCCACCCCCCAAAAGCAAGTTGTGCTCAGTCTATAGAAAATAAAGTAAATTAATATAAAACATTAATATCCAGGGGAATTCAGGTTTCAGAGTAGCAGCCGTGTTAGTCTGTATCCTCAAAAAGAACAGGAGTACTTGTGGCACCTTAGGTGCCACAAGTATTCCTGTTCTTTTTCAGGGGAATTCAGTATTTTTATTTACAAAATCCAACTTTATATCATTTCAAGAATAGGAAAGGGATCTCATGATTCACTTTATTTTGAATCATGAATTTTAGGGAAAACTCTAAAAACTAACGAAGAGGAATGGAAAGTGTTTCCAAGCTTACACAAAGCTCTTCTTCAGGTCTGGAAATGTACACAGAGTGTAGAAGCTCAAAAGTTTGTATCTCTCACCACCAGAAGTTGGTCCAATAAAAGACATTACCTCACTCATCTTATCTCTCTAATGCTAGAATAAGTATGTTCCTGTAACCCTCTTTGCCAATTGGCATTAAGGAGTTCTTGGGTTTCACATGGTAGGGTTTTGCTATCCATTCACCCCAGTGGTTACTCCTACAGTGTTCTCTTTAAAAAAAAAATAAAAGGCTGTTATTTTGTCTAACTAACAAAAGACATCTGAAAATTGAAAATACGTCTTCTAAAATGCATTCTTTGCTCAGCTGATATGTAAATAATGTTCCCACAGTTCTAAGCTGCTATATAAATCAAGCTGAACTTTGAGTTTAAGACATGAAAAGGTTAAAAATACAAACCGTGAATATCATCGTTTATAAAGAAAATTCCATCTCACACTTAACAATAGCAGCACAACGGCAACATTTAGTAAGGCCAAGGCACAAGTCCTTGTTTGGAAAATTCATAGCACCTTGTTTCCAGACTTGCCTGATTGTAATAAACTTTTTCCAACCCAGTCTAAACATTTACTTGCACAAACTTTATCGTTATGATGATAATGACAAGTGAAAACAAATAGGATGCTCATTGGAAAGTAGTTGATGATTCTGGACAAGTAGAGTATTGTAAAGCCACTTCAGTCCCCAGTACCTGTAAATGTGTTCATCTCTTTGGGGTAATCGGCTACAGTTTGTCGGCATGACCTTATGGAGGGAAAAATATACCAGGTGTCTCTTCCTGCCAGTGTTCTTGATGTTGCCTGAGGAGAACTCACTGTCATTACCTCCTGTTCTTCTGCATGCATGGATGTGCACCTATGTACGTACGTACGTGTGTACACACACACACACACACACACACACACATACACACGGTGCAAAGATGCTGTTGCAGAGTCAGGGTCTAGGGAGGCACTTATCCTGGAAAAAGGATGATCAACTTCTGATCCGTGAGAAAAGAGGGACATGAAGGAACTGAAACAGAGATGTTGGCTAGAGCATTCTTCGCACTGGGTAAGATCAATGTGCTTGCCCAACGGTGCCAGGCATAGATGTCTGCCAAGAGCACTATATTGTAGGGACACCATGATGAACCGTAAGCTTTCAATGACAAGTTTTTCCTTTGTGCCAGCCAGCAGGCAAGCAACCGCCCCTTCATCATTCTTAGGGGTGAAGGACCCAGAACGCTGACTTCTCCGCACTGACTGAAACGGGGAGCATTGAGAACCAGAGCCACAGTCCAGTGAAGTTAATGGGAGTCTTTCCATTGACTTGAGTGGGTTCAGGCTCTAAACTATTTTAGCCTAGTGTGTATAGCCGCCTTGTTACCCAAATCAGCAAGAAACAAAGAAAGCTTGTACCTCTTCCCAAAAGTAACTGGTTGCGTAGGTTAGCACATGGCTGGAAGCTGCTCTTGAGGGTTCAGAACCGTTTCCAAGTGTGATTTTCCATGCGTCGGCATTGTTTAGGCCCCTCCTGTTTTTCCTCTCCTGGTTTTCTTTAATTGTTCGCAGACTTCTATAGCAGCAGTACTGCATGGGTGCCAGTCTGTGTGCTCAGCTGAGTAACCTGCCTCAGTCCGTACCAATTGATTATAATCTACCCTGAAAAGGTGCCGTAAAAATGACATAATACCTGAGCAGAAAATGAAGCGTAAGTCATTCACGAATCGCACCATTTCATCTCCGTAAATGGTTACTAGATTCAAGACAGACAAAATATTAAATTTCCTGGGTGGACTCCTCTTAGAGCCAGCCAGCACGTACAGGTTATGAAGGGAAATGGTAAATCACTTAAAAAAAAAAAAAAAAAAAAAAAAAAAAAGCAGCATCTGCGTTCAGTGGTTTTTATAGAACATATTCATATGGCGCTATAATGCAGCACATTACAATAGTGTTAGGTAGATCACTCTCGATCTGTAAGTTATACGTCATTAAAGCTTTACATGCGAAGATCAGCAGCTTTAAGCATTGCTTGTACTGTAGCCTAAGATCAATCATCCAAAAAAAATAGCTTCCCATAGAAATGCCTTGATTACAAGGGTATATTCTGAGAGGCTGGAGATCAAGAACCAGAGTCTGGGCTAAAAGTGTTGAGGCTACGACGTGTTCTGACTGCCATGGTGTCGCTATGGAGCACGAATGGGGCCAGAACAGAATTGTGCCTGTGAAGACAATGACACATCTCATGGAGTGAGGGGCTACACACGGAGTGAGGGTTTCATAATCTAACCCATGGTTACTAGCTCATGAATGCTCTTTTATTATTATTATTTGTATGACTATAGAGCCCAGAGACCTCGGGTGGGGCCCTGTTGTGGTCAGCACTGTTCTGTCATGAAGACAGACATGGCCAACCCCATCTTATTTAACTATTTATTTGTATTGCAGTAATGCCTAGCAGCTCCGGTCATGGACCATTGTGCTAGAGAATGCACAAAGATTCTATTTTATATAGGTTTGTACCTATCACATCAGCAGGCCGAGCTTTCTCCCTGAAGAATTTGAAGGGTTGGCATATGAAGGGATTCTCTCTCCCTCAGATGTATATTGTCCTGTTTGCTCATTGGCCGCATGTAGGATATGGAGCAATAAATTAGTCTAATGATACCATTGTACATTCATATACCAACTTTAATCCCCAGCCGTTTTACAGATTCTCTCTTCATTTTTGGACTGGAATGTGGCTGCAAACCATGCGTCACGACTTGACACAAGAGTTTAGGGAAAGAAGTGAAGATAAATACCGTAGACAAACAAAACTGAGATGGGGAAACCAGCAGGTAACTTTCCAAACTGGAATTTGGCCAGGACTCTAGGTCAGAGGTGCCCTCAAAATTTTTTCCATGTGATATGCACAATTGAACCTGCATGTGTCTACCTTCTAGCTCTCCCTGCCACCTTCTCCCCAATGGGTCCCTTGTGCGGGCACTCATGGCAACTCCCCATATTGTTAGAAGTCTTGAAGCTGTTGTTGCATGAGACCTGAGCAGAGGGGACATGGGCTGCTGCAAGTGGGAAAAGGCTGGGCAGGCCCCTGGTGTAGGAGCCAGCTCCCTGGCACTGGCAAGGGGTGGTAGCATTGGCCATCCCACTACCCACTCAGGTTTGGTCCCATGGCACTTCTGTCATGACAGGGAGCAGCAGGGCCAAACTTGAGTGAGTGGCATTGCGACCTGGCACACTAGGGTCACAGTGCCACTCGGGAGGGGCCTCAGGGCCAGACTTGAGTGGACAGTAGGGCAGCCAGCGCTGCTGCTCCTTGCTGCTGCCGTTGGGTGGGCTCCTGCCCAGGGCCCTGCCCGGCCTCGCCTTGCTTCCAGTAGCCTGTGCCCCGGGCATCCCTACCAATGGTATGCACCATGCATACAGCTGCAGGCACCACTGCTCTGGGCCATCATTTGGATTTTTTTTTAATCCAAAAATCGGCTCCCTTTGGTAATGTATTTCCTCTTAACACAGTGTTGAGTCGATGTGACTCTAGAAATAGACATGATCTCTCTGAGATTCAGATCTGGATTTCTCCAAAGTTTGTCAGTATTTGAATCTCGTCTTTTGGCTAGACTTAAAGAGACAAGGTATGTCCTCAATGTTAACGCCCAAGCTGCTGCAAAGTTAACTGGTGTACTGATCCAAGACGCTGGATCAGCTCTCTCTAGAGCGTTGCTCCCATCCAGGTTATGACTAGGCAGGGGCGGCTCTAGGCACCAGCAAAGCAAGCAGGTGCTTGGGGCAGCCCATTTGCAGGGGCGGCAGGGATCCAGCCTGGGAGCTGAGAACCAACAGGGGGCCCTGGGAGCTGTAGTTCCTTGGTTAGCTCCATGCCTATAGAGCCAGCCCTGGAGCAGGGAAAGAACTACATTTCCCAGCATTCCCTTGGCCACTACCAACAGGAAAGAGGGGGAGGGAGTGAGGAAGTTGAGACCTCATGCTGCAGCCTGCTGTGAATGGAGAGCTGCACTGTGAGTAGGGGGTACCATATTTTAACATTAAAAAAATAGGACACTCCTCAGGGAGGGAGGGTAGCCCCACCCTGCCCCCATCCACTCCCTCTGACTGCCCCCCACAGAAACCCCAACCCATCCAACCCCCCATACATGCTGCCGTGCTCCCCCGCGGAGCCACAGCCTCTCCCCTCCCCCCAGCACCTGCCTTCCAGATTTGAACACCTCAAAATTCAGGAGTGCTCAAGCTCAATTTGGGCAGCTGTTACTTCATTTCTCCCAAATCAAATATACTGATCCACTGTAACTTGCTGTAGAAAAAGTAGGATAAAATTGAGCAAGAAAAGCTTCCCAGTGGTTATTAGGACTGGAATTGCTATTTTCAACAGCCATTGCTTTTTTTTTATATAATTATTATTATTATTATTATTTTAAGTTTTAGTTTTGTTTGTGTAAAAGGAAGACAGTGATATTGCATTGGCAAATTCCCCATAGAAAGAAAGAGTGGAACAAAAGAATAATAAAGGCACTTCAACTTTTCCTCATTTATGTAGGACAGTCTTATAATATGCATCCAAATATCCTCCAGTCACACAAGCTGAACATTGTTCCACGTTACTGCAATTCTGTAACCATATGGGAACCAATCCTGTCTGTGTTCTGTGCACATCTAAAATTCCTGCTGAATGACCTGCCGTGGGAGCGAGTTACCAGTGACCCAGGGCTGCGGCGGAAGGAGGGTGCAGGTGGGGGGGAGGAGAGAGCCCAGGGCTGGGGCAGCAGGAGGTGTGTGTGGGGGGCAATGGTGGGGAGGAATGAGGGAGCCCAGAGCTGGGGATGCAGGGGGTGTGGGTGGTGCGGGGAGAGCCCAGGGCTGGGGCAGCAGGGGGTGTGGGTGGTGGGGGGAGAGCCCAGGGCTGGGACCGGGAGGGCAGCCAAAATTTTTTTTGCTTGGGGCAGCAAAAAACCTAGAGCTGGCCCTGTGACTAGATTGACCTTGCTGGGAAATAGTTGATAGTTAATAAGCTCAGACCAAGGTCATACTGCCTGAGGTATAAAAATGAAATGTTCATAAGAACTAAAAGCAAGACACATATATATTTTGTTGAGAGCTGGTAGAAATCGCCTGGATTATATCTAACTGCTGCCATTAATTTGGAGAGAGATAATGGAGAGAATTATGTGTGTGATTCTCTTTGACTAAGGGAGTCATGTTGTTAGCCCACAGAAATGCAGTCAACAGTGCTTTTACCTGGCTGCAAGCAATGTTTTAAAGGGAAATAACCTAGGAATGTCTTTAGAGAGATAAGGTGAGTGAGGTAATATCTTTTATTTGTTCAACTTCTGTTGGTGAGAGAGACAAGTTTTTGAGCTTACATAGAGCTGCTTGTCTCTCTCACCAACAGAAGTTGGTCCAATAAAAGATATTACCTCACCCCTTCACCTACCTTATCTCTCTCATATCCTGGGACCAGCATGGCTACAACAACACTGCAGACGGGAATGTCTTTGGCAGCAATTGTCCCTCTGTGTGAACACTTCTACTTGCAAGCCTTCTGATGGCTCAATCATAGATTCCAAAGCCAGAAGTGACCATTGTGATCATCTTGTCCAAGGATGGGCAAACTACGGCTCGCAGGCCACTTCCGGCCCATCAGACATTTTTATCTGGTCCTCAAGCTCCCGCCAGGGAGTGGGGTCGGCAGCTTGCCCCGCTCCGCCTGCCCGGCGCTCCCCAGTCCCCGATTCACAATTCACTTGATGAGCACCATCTTCCAGCACGCAGAGCCACACTGCGCAGGCACGACTTCGCCGCGCTGTTTCCAGGATCGGAACCCCGCCCCTATGTGGCAGCCCCGCCCCCCACGCGTCAGCACGCCCAATCTCCTCCCGGTCTCCTCCAGCCCCACCCTTGAGAGCCTCGAAACCTCCCAGGGGTCGCAACTATCACAGCTAGGGTGCCTCCACCTGGGGCGATGCCTGCTACGTCCGTCTTGGTGTCACTGCCGGCAGGGCCCCTAGGAGTACCCGGTCCCGCCCCTGTAGAGCTCCCACCGTGCTACACCCCATGAGTCCCCCCTCCTCCCACCAGGCATTCATGGCCGCCATACAATTTCCATACCCAGGGGTGGGCAAACTTACCCAAAATATTTCCTAGAGCAGTGGTTTTCAACCTTTTTTCATTTGCAGACCCCTAAAAAAAATTCAAATGAAGGTATGGACTCCTTTGGAAATCTTAGACATAGTCTATGGACCCCCAAGGGGAACACAGGTGAAAACCACTGTTCTACTGTAATGAAAACCTTTCGTGGACTGCTTAGAAATAGTCTGTGGACCTCCAAGGCTCTGCAGAACACAGGTTGAAAACCACTGTCCTAGAGCATATCATTCAGAAAAGTATCAAATCTTGATTTAAAAATTGCCAGTGCTGGAGAATCTATCATGATTCGGGGGGAATTGTCTGGTTGGTTGTTTTTACAAAAAACCCCAAAAACGCTCACATTCAAAGTTTCTCCATAAAATATCGGTGTATGGTAGATCCAATGCTCATTCACAGTTCTTAGTTGGTAGGCCGCTGTGACCTTGACCAAGTGGCTGACCACATACACTGCAAACAATGAATACCTGGGTGGTTGCTTGAATGCAGCTTCACATAGCTAGCAGATTATTTATGCTTTTCATTTGACTGAAACAACCTATATAGTGTTTGGCTAACTGTGACCCACTTTTATTTTTAAAAGTTGCCCAATTTTTTCCTTAAATGCATCCTGTCTGTTCCCCTGTTTGTGTGCTCAAGACTCTGATATGGACAGCATCACTAAGGGATTGTCATTTGTTATGTTATCTTTAATATATGCTGTGCATCTGTGCTTCTAAGATGTTTGCCAAGAAACAAGTTCTGACTATGGTTGAAATGCCTAGCGTCAAGAAGATAAAAATAGGAGTGGCCAAGAACATTTATTTGTGTGGCTTGGTCTGATACAATACAATACAATGAAATTAAATAAGGACAAATGAAAAGTACTGTGCTTAGGAAGGAAAATGAAATGCACAAATACAAAATGGGGAATAATTGATTAGGTAGCAGTACAACAGAAAAGGATTTGGAGGTTATAGTAGATCACAAATTAAATATGAGTCAACAGTGTGATGCTGTTGCAAAGATGGCAAATGTCATTCTGCGATGTATTAATAGGAGTGTTGTATGTAAGATTTGGGGGTTAATTGTTCCACTCTATTCAGCACTGGTGAGGCTTCAGCTGTACTACTGTGTTCAGTTTTGGGCACCACACTTTAAGGAAGATGTGAACAAACTGGAGAGAGAGCCCCGAGGAAAGCAACAAAAATAAGAGGTTTAGAAAGTATGACCTATGAGGAAAGGTTGAAAGAATTGGGCATGTTTAGTCTAGAGGAGAGACTGCTCAGGGGGGACATAAGTCTTTAAATATGAAAAAGGTGGTTATAAAGACGATTGTGATTGATTGTTTTCCATGTCCACCGAGGGTAGGGCAAGAAGTAATCCATTTAGTTTGCAGCCAGGGCAATTTAGGCTAGACATTAGGGAAAACTTTCCAACTATAGGGGATAGTTAAGCCCTGGAACAGGTTACCAAGGGCTGGTCCACACTAAGCCCCCAGTTCGAACTAAGATACGCAACTTCAGCTACGTGAATAACGTAGCTGAAGTCGAAGTATCTTAGTTCGGACTTAAAGGTACTTACCGCGGGTCCACATGCAGCAGGCAAGCTCCCCCGTCGACTCCGCCTACTCCTCTTGCGGAACAGGATTACCGGCGTTGACGGCGAGCACTTCCGGGATCGATTTATCGCATCTAGACAAGATGCGATAAATCAATCCCAGAAGATCGATTGCTTGTCACCGAACCAGCGGGTAAGTATAGACGTACCCCAAAAGAGGCTGTCAAATTTTCTTCACTCAAGATTTTTAAGAACAGGTTAAACAAATACCTGCCCAGGATGATCTAGGTATACTCAATCCTGCCTTAATGTGGGTGGATTGACTAAATGACCTCTTGAGGTCTCTTCCAGCCCTAAATTGTTCCGATGGCTAATTACCCTTTGTGTTAAAAATTTGTCTCCTTTCCAGTCAATGTGGGACAAATAGGAAATATTACAAAATGAGCATTTCTCCACATACAGCTGTGAAGCTGTTTTTCCTGAGAACAAAAGGGGTGTGTTAGCCAGCCTAGTGATATTTGCTGTTTTCCCTCAGGATCTTTAATGGGCTAGACATTTGAAAGGTGCATTAAATCTTAGATTAGAACACTGCTGTACTGTTGTGGGGCTGTTCGTTTAAATACAATGGGCTAAGTTCATCCCTGGTGTAACTCCATTGACCTTAATGGACTTAAAGGGGCATAGCTGGAGACTCTATGCAATCACAGAGCCACCACTTGCTTGGGGGAACTCGCCAGCCTGGGAGACAGATTCTATCCTTCACTAAATACTCCTGCACTGAGGGGCCAGTGCAGCAGAGCACTTAAACACATGCTTAACATTAATGGGACCCATTCGTGTTGGTGGGACTACTCACATGCCTAAAGTTAAGCACATACCTGAGTGCTTTGGTGCACTAGAGCCTAATTCCACTTGCTCACACATCTAGAGATGCCTTTTTCAGGTATGATATGAAATTTAAGCCCTTTGTGGGGGCCGTTCAAATGGAAAAATGCCATGGCACTTTTTGAAAAGGAGACAGGACAGCTCTGAGGTGAAAGGAGGCAGGATGGTCCAGAGGCCAGGGCCCTGGCCTAGGACTTGGGAGACCCAGGTTCAGTTCCTGGTCTGAAACAATCTGATCAAGGAAACAGAGTTAAAGCTTTTTCACAGGCAATTTGATTCTATACACAGCAATTACTCTTGCTGTCAAAATGAGTTGAGAACACAAAATCCAATGTATCCTTGCAGAATCCAGTATAAGTTGCGTTTAAATTGTGCTATCCTCATTTTGCAGTGCAAGTGTTCATTTAATGAAGCACGTTTCTCAGAAACAAAATACTCAATATACTGGGCTAACTGTTCAAAAGTAGCTGGTGATTTTGGTTGCCCAACATGAGATATCTTAAAAGAGCCTGCTTTAGGGGCAGAGCTCTGTTTCAGGATGGATGCTTCTATTTTTGAGTGCCCCAAATCACTGATTGTTTTTGAAAATATAGAACACTGTAACTAGCCCAAGGCAAACAGATGATCTCTTTAAAAAGAGAAGAAAACATTTTATTCCCTCTGGGAAATATGAGCCACTGGGGCATTCATAGTAAATATGCCAGGGATACAAGCACCCTTCTGTGACTTAAAAGCGTGAGTTGCACTGACAGTTCTTTCAGTGCGACTAGTATGCTAAATTGGGAGTGACCCCATCCCCTTGGAATTTTGGGAGTAATTATGTCTGTATATATGCTCATGTTAGCTTGGTATGCCGAAAAACCTTCCATTACAAATGTCAATGTAGGAGTTCATCCCTAATATACTGACAGGACATGAAAGAAACATAAAATTCACAAAGTGGGCTGCATATCAAAGGCTAGGAAATACTCGAAGTCAGTAGAAACTGAACATAATCTCCAACAATTCACATATCTCTACTAGACGTTATGCTATTAATTTGTCCTCAAGCCTTTCCCAGTACTCACTAATGAAAGGTCATCCAAGTCCTGATGTACTGTACCAAAAATATCTACGGGATATCTCAGGGAAATGCCACATGAAACAGCTCTGAAATGCATGAACAAGCACAGTTCTCAGTATGTACGCACAGAGGGAAGCAGAAAAAGATCAGAACTGGTTATTTACTGTTGACCATCACCTAGTTTGTAAATTTTCAAAGTTGCCTAAGGGATTTGGAGGTCCACAAAACCTATGGTTTCACTAGGGTTTAACCGCTGGCAGTAGTCACAATGTTAACCATGGTGAGCCCTGTCTGTAAAGTCCTGTTTAATGTCATATTAGTTGACGCAGATCCACAAGGTCTGCCTAACTTTCTAGTGAAGACGTGCTGAAGGGTAAGGAAGAAAGTTCAAAGCATGTGTGGGGATGTAGCTGCAAGACCACCTTCATAGATAAACATGGCTGCTGCACCAAACTTGGGAGCTGAGTATGATGTACTAGGTGTAAGAGTTGCATGGAGATGTCACCCAGAGCCATTGAACTTTGAGGGGAGCTCCTGCATGAGTGATGAAAGACTTCTATAAGCTCAGCCTTTGAAGCTAGGATGGAAGGCTCGGAAGGCACAAGACGGACAGATACCAGGCTGTACTGGTCCAATGGAATTGCTGTGGCCTTGCATCTTTTTCTAAATGAACTGATAATGAAGAAGATGAGCGAGACACTTCACATCTCTGTCTGACTCCAGTTAGCAACATCCCCCACCTGTCAGGTACGAGCATGCTGACTGACATGGCAATGGCTAGATAAGACATCAGCCAGAATCATGCATAGCATTCTCAATCCTTCATCTTCATTACTAAGGACTTGTCTATACAGTGTGTTAAGACATGCCAGACATGCTGTACTCCAACTGCCCTGTGTAGTGCCTTGCTGGCACCCTCAAAAAGGAACCTAGTTCATGGAGTCCGAAGTGAACTAGGTACATTTAAAACAGGGGTAGGCAACCTATGGCACGCGTGCTGAAGGCGACATGCGAGCTGATTTTCAGAGGCACTCATACTGCCCGGGTCCTGGCCACCGGTCCAGGGGGCTCTGCATTTTCATTTAATTTTAAATGAAGCTTCTTAAACATTTTTAAAACCTTATTTACTTTACATACAACAATAGTTTAGTTATATATTATAGACTTATAGAAAGAGGCCTTCTAAAAATGTTAAAATGTATGACTGGCACGCGAAACCTTAAATTAGAGTGAATAAATGAAGACTCGGCACACCACTTCTGAAAGGTTGCTGACCCCTGATTTAGAACATGCCACCAGGGTCTACACAGAGCAGTCAGAGTGCAGCACATTAGAGTGATCTCCAAACCACACCCTTCTAGTGCACTTTTCCAACATCATGTACACAAGTCCTGAGTTAGTAAATGGGTCCACGAGAGCTTTCCTGGAATAGTCAGAAATCTGTGTGTCATGACTGAGAAAGAGGCTCATGCTCAAACTCATCCTACTCTGATTGCTAGCTGAGACACATGGAATAGATCAACTATTTTTATGATTTTACAAGGAACAGTAAAGTTCTACCATTAAAAATATTTCCTAATACAGAAGTTTCTTAATGGGATTGAGCAATCTCAGGTTATGATAGGAAAATGGTGAAAAATGTAATGCACCTGTTATACTGTATGAGAACAAACATGTAATTAAAACAATGTTGACTGACTAGTGTCCAGATAGATTCTTGTTTGTGTTTTACAACCTACTTCCTGATACAATATTAAAATTGCTTTTAGGAACCTTCATTGAAGCCAAGCAGACTAGATTTTTACTACAGAAACAGACTAATTTCTATTTTCTCCAAGGATCTTTAGTGACTCTTGATTTAAAAATGTTGGTCAAAGTTATTGCTATAAAATAGGAAGACCACCTAATACCTGGGGGCAACCTTCAAAAGAATCCATTTCATTGGACTACAAAAGAGAGGGGTAAAGAACCTAAGTTATCTTTCACCTAAGAAGACAAAGGATCCAAGCACTTTGGTCTTTGTGGAAGATCCCGACGAGAGGGGTGGTCAACCATCTTAGTGGTAGGCAGGTTGGTAAGGAAACTACCTTGGACAAAGGCTGTAGTTAGTTTTGTTAGGCTTTAGTCTCTAAAAAGCATTTTTCACTTGTGTTTGCTTGTAACCATTTCTAACTCTATCCCTTGTACCTGAATTCACTTAAACTCCTATCTCCTTTTGTTAACAAACTTGTTTTACCTTTAATCTAAACCAACTCAGTGCTGTGTTTGTTTTAAAGTTATTGTTAAGTCCAGTTAATGTGGCACGCAGCTGGATATTGTATCTTTAAAGGAATAAACAAACTACTCTCTCTCTGAACATCCAGAAAAAGGCTGGGCATTGCAGAGCATGTGGTTTGGGGAAAATTCATGATTGGGGGTGTTTTGGGGTCATCTTGCAGCTGTAACCAGAGCATGACTGGGGAGTAACAAGCAGACTGCTGGGATCAGAATTATTGAGTTAGAGCTGCTTAACCCTCAGACGCCCCATACAGATTTATATGGGTGCATCCAGACAAAAGATTCAGAGCAGCACACAGCCTTTTGAAGCACTTAGGGTTACAGGGCAGGCAGGGACATGACCCCTCACTAGTCTGGATAGTACCCTAGAATGTGACACTTGTTCTCCTGCCTTTGGCTGTGGCAGGAAATTTGATTCTTGGGCCAGGTTCTTATACCACAAACCAATGGCATTTGCAGTAACCAACAATGTATGTTCAACTCCCTGCATTGTGGGAAAGGGTATCAGTCAACATTATCCATTGTCCCTACATCTCTTTGCCTTAGTGATAGAACTTTTAGTGGCCTTTGGTTTTTTGGTCCCTCCGTTTTTGGACACTTTTAAGTGACCTGATCAGCAGAGGGTGGGTGCTCACCTCTCTTTCTGAAAATCAAGACCCTTTAAGGTGTCTCAAGGGGGGCACCTATAACGGAGGGGGGAAAGAGGGCAATTTTTCAAATTAATGTACATAAATGATTTCCTCAGCTCTCGTATTATTAATTCTATTGTATAGGTGTGTGAATGTATGATGTTAGCATACCTTTCTGTTCTTTCCCGCTAGGATATACGTATGTATTAATTTAGATTTGACATTTAAAAAACCCCCATCCATACAAAAGCTCTGAGTGCACTGGCAATAATTAGATTCACAATACCCACCCAACAGCATTAATGCATATAAATTAACTCCACCAGCCAGCAGCCTTAAAAAAATCCAACACAGGCAATAATTTACCTCAGCCAGCTGACAAGAAAAACTGATAAACTCCAGGAAAGCCTCTGACACCTCCCCCAAATCATACCCAGAATATACCCTCACCCTGAAAGGAATTCTGGTGGGATATATAATTAATATTCAGTTTGTGCATATACTGACGTTATTGTGGATAGTCAATAAAATATAAATTCTAAGAGAGTTAAGTTTGGTCAGATATACACTGGAGAGGTTTGCCAGTAGCTAGGTGGTTGGGGTATGGTTTTTTTAAGATATAGCTATACTGGCAAAATCCCTAGTGTAGATGCAGTGATATCGGTGGTAAAAAGTACTTTTGCTGGTAGAGTTTAATTTGCTAACTGAACACAATATAAGCTATATAAGCTAGACAGTATTTGGTCCTGCCATGCGGGCAGGGGACTGGACTCGATGACCTCTCGAGGTCCCTTCCAGTCCTAGAATCTATGAATCTAAACCAGCAAAAACACTTTTTTGCCCGCATATAACTGCATCTATACTGGTAAAGTTATACTGGTATAGTTAAACAGCAAAAATTTTGTATAGACCAGGCCTTGATCACTGTTACAACTTATTCAGATTACTAACTGCTCCAGGGCATTTGTAAGTCTGAATGAGACTTCTCCAATAATTACAAGTCATAGAGTTGGGTGGACAGAATGCTGCAGTCATTAAACCCAAGCCATACTCGTACTGTGTTTGAGTCCACCCTGGGGTACACTTGACCTGACTCTGCCTTAAATTGTAATCTCTTTGAGGCAGGGACTGTCTTTTTGTTTTGTGTTTGTACAGTGCCTCACACAATTGGGTTCTGGTTCGTGTCTGGGCTCCTACCACAATACAAATTAAATAATAAAAGTGGCTCCAGCAATCACCCCGTTAAGCTAATGATGGCATTAATAAGGAAAGTGCTGTGTATTTTTAGGGAGCTTATTCTTCCTTTTGTGAACCTTGAAACAGCAATGAACATTCGCTCAGATAGAGGGAAGACACCACTAGTGAAAGAAGGTCTTTGAGAGCAGGTAGCAAGTTCAGTCCCTGCTGTATTTTCTAGGATATTTTAAGGAGTTGTAGAGCTCAAACTCCATTTGAGTCCTCAAGGGCATAAGTGAGTTATGGATCTGACAAACAAAACAACTTCTGTATTCTGGTAGCAGGAAATTCCACTACATTTGGTCTCTGGCTTAGCTGTTTTACTTTTTCAGGAGCAGAGTTCCTGAGACTCTGTAACGGAGTTAGCCCCAAGGAATAGGTGATGCTTGATGTGGGAGAATGTTGTTGTCTTTTGTCTGCTTACGAAGAGGCCGCTGTCTGACAGCTGAGAAGCACTTTAAAAAAACGAAACAAAAAAGACTTTCCCTCTTATCTGGCCAGAGTGAGACCACCTGGAAAGAACTGCTTGTGAAAGAAATAGCAAGCTGCTAGTCAGTGCGTGGCTGGGGCTTGCTGTAATGTCTCATGACAAATGGCTTATTGGGGCAGTGCGGGGTAGGGCATGGTCCAGCTGAGTACTGAAGGGGACAAGTGTGTAGGACTTTTAGTGACTACCACTCTGCTGGGGTTAAAGGGTGTACGCAGGCAGAGTCACAGTGACTGGGGCTTACATCTTCTGGGCCAGATCCTCAACTGATATAAATCAACGTAACTCCGTTGATTTCAGAGATCCCAAAAGAGGGCTATATAAATTTCCAAGGAGACTTGATGAATCTGGGCTAGGGATGGCTGAAATTAGAAATTCTGCATCGCCCTTCCTCCCCACCTCTCCAGGCCTACATATTTTGTGTTTAAACCTCACTACTTTGAGCTAGTTTTAGCACATGTTGAAAAGTCAGTTTAAGACGCTGGGACTTTAAACCATTGTTATTTATAGCCCCATTAAATTCCTTTACACTGCCAGAATTGTATAGATCGGAACCAAGCCATTTCATGTTTTCACATTAGAATGATTGAACTGTTACTGTTCTGTGACCATTAGCACTGGGCATGCTTCAAACTAGAATCCTACTTATTGCTCTGGTCGAAGTTGATTGAATGGATTTTGGCAACTAGGTAATGGTGGCTGCAGATTAGGAAGGAATGCCCAGTTTGACAATCTCCAGAGTTACAGTAGCTAATACTAACTAACAAATATTAGACGGTATATAAAACCTCATGCTTCGGTTCATAAATCAAGTTCAGTTAAGAATTAGGATGAGACCTTTATACAGGGAAGCTTATCACAGCATTCAAGCTTCTAGATAAGTCACATGGTTTTGTCTTATGGACGTGTGGTTTTGTCCCTGTTCCCTGGGGGCATGATCAAATCCATATTAAAAGCACTCATGGGTCAACTATATGCATTCAACATTGAATCATCTAGACTACCATTGTGTGTTTGTGAATAGTAAGGGATTAAATTCAGTCAAATGGAACCAGAACCCTAGCATTTGTATATTATTTATGAGTATGTCATTTTGGCATTCAACTTTCTCCACTTACAAGTACTGGAAAGCATTTGTGTTCCTCTTCTTTTTTCTCATTACTACTGTAGATCATGATGCTGAAGAGGAACAAAATGTGGTAAAAGTTTGGTTTCTGAGGTTAAAAACACAGAGAGTAGGAAATGGAGAAGTTGCCAGTGTCAGCAACTTATTTCATGCTGTAGCTTATTTTACACCACAAAAGGACTGGTTTGGGAGACTGGAGGAACTTTGTGAACTAGACGATGTATTTTACAGACTAAACTGAATCCTGTTTTAAATCATGGGCCTGAACCAACCTAAGGAGCGGTATGCAAGCTTTGATCTACTGTATCTCAACCTTTTGTTACTTCTTCCTGTGTTCCTGGAGAATTTGGATCCATTACTATTCTTTAATCTTTCTAACTTTCACTCACTGTGAAGCTGTGTTAACACTAACCCTCATTCTAATTTGACTGCATGTTATTTGCATAAAAACTTTTCCCCCACTAACTTTTTCTGTATACCTTATTTTGCTTGCTAGCCTTTAATGACAGTATTTGAAGAGATTATCTTCCTAGGTGCCTTTTTTAGTCATCCTTATTCTTTAGCTGAAAGCAGGCATTTCCTAGCAAATACCAGTTTATAGTATGAATACTTAGAAGTATGGACTTGAAAACTGATTTTCATTAATATTCTGCAATATTAATTTTAAATTCTGTTTCCATGAACATTCTTGGTAATAAATCAGTTTGTCAGAATATTCTGAAGCCTTCCCCAAAAAGAGTGTCAAAGGTTAAAATTATTTTGTTGAAAAATATGAATATTTGCAGAAAATAATTAGCAGTATTATACCAGCTGAACTTCTTAGTGTAACCACAGTTTGCTTATTCTCTCTCTTCTCTTTAAAAGTGACTTTGGGCACAGATATGGAAGTCAAAAGATTTCATCTAGGGTGAAATCAGTCAGGGGCAGAACTCCCATTAACTTCAGTAGGGCCAGATCACCCATTGTTTCTAATACCTGCTCTAACTCAGTGACTGACCTTGAAAAAGTCACTTAACTTCTATGTAACTCAGTTTTTCTACCTGCAAAATGGGAATAGTAATGTTCACCATCATGCCCTCACAATGGTGTTGACATAGTCCATCAATTTAATGTTTGCAAAGCCCTCTGAGATAATCTGAGGAATAGTGTTATATGTAGTTCTAAACATAGCGGGTCAAAAGAAAATTGCCAACATTTTAAAAAAATGTCCCCATTTTTTTGAAATTCAACATTTTGAAATTTGGAAAATGTCAACCAGCTCTGGTGCTAAATAGTCACAGATTTAAGATCAGAAAGGAGCATTAGGTCATCTAATTATTCAAATAACTCCACCTAAGGCATTTTGGGCCTGGCAGGACAGGTCTTACTATACTAGTCATCGTTTTTCAGGACCATTCTATGAGATTTGTAGGGATACTCCCACTCAGCCAAATGTAGTTTGCTTTCTAGTACATACTACTGAAGGCTTATAAGACCTTAGTGTGGCTAATTGCAGATGAACGAGTATCTCTCCACTAGAGGTTCCTGATTAAGCTTGTGGCAAATCTGCCTTCTGCCAAAGATGGTTGATGTGATATAGCACATTGTCAATAGAAGAATGAAATCTAAAGAAGAACATTTGCCTCCACACATCTTGCTCCCAGCTCATGATGTCCACATGCAGACGCACAGACTTCAAGGCCAGAAGGGACCATCATGATCATCTAATTTGACCTCCTGCACGTTGCAGGCCACAGAACCTCACCCACCCACTCCTGTAACAGACCTCTGCCCTCTGGCTGAGTTAGTGAAGTCCTCAAATCATAATTTACAGACTTCAAGTTACAGAGAATCCACCAATTACACTAGTTTAAACCAGCAAGTGACTCATGATACAGAGGAAGGTGAACCCCTTCTCCCCCAAGGTCTCTGTCAATCTGACCCAGGGAAAAATCCTTCCCAACCCCAAATATGATGCCCAGTTAGACCCTTAGCATGGAGACAAGACAATGACTGACTAGAGTTTTCTCCCATTACCAGCATCTCTAGCCTAAGTGAGGTAATTTCCATTGAGAGAGACACTTGCCCTCATTGAAAGCAAAGTATGTCCTCAAAAATCTACAGCCATCTATCATAGTAATCAAATCAATTCTTCAAGTAGAGGAAGTAGATTGGCTAATACTTTTGCTCCTGCTCTGAAGGGACCTTTATCTCCTCAGATCCGCAAAGGAGATTTCAACTTGGATATTTTTCTCTCCAACAGATTCTTCTCTCCAAAATATTAATATTATAGTGAGAGAAGAATATTGAATTCAAGGTCTGGTGTGGGAATCCTAGAGAAGTGTGTTCAAAGAGATTCTGTGATCACCTTTTGAAAGGGTCATTTGCTAGGGAGAAGAAATGAAAAATCGCAATGATTTGTGCGGGGGTTTTGTTCATTTTAAGACTTATTTATTTACTTATTTAAAAAAAACCACAATACAAAATAAGCCCAAAACTAAACCTTGGATTCAAATGCTTTGAGAAATTTGAGCATAATCCAATAATTGATCAGAATTCTGCAGCTAGCGCCTCACCCCCAAGTCTCTGTAATTGACAAAACCAACACCCTAGATCTAAGCACCTTGGAATATTGGAGTGGTTCAGTCCATGTTTGGATTTGCAGCTGGGCCTCATTTGTCATGGAAAATAATGTTTGCAAACATTTCACGAGAGAGGCTCGGTTTCGAGGACTCAGAAGGTGCAGAACTAAAGTTTTTCCTATGTCCAGTCCCTCCACTCAGAGCATTGGCAGCAAGAGCTTTTATTTTTTTTAAAGGGCAATTTTATCCAATTTAGAGCAGTGGCCAAATGCACTTTTCCCAATTAGTTTGCACTTAGCTTTTACTCCATTTCCTTTATAGTGCCACTGAGCTGTCAAATGTGAACTGAAAATGAATGGGCAAGGATTTCTCTTAAAAACAACAAAGAAGAAATGGTTAAAGTCTGGAATACTAAATAGGCTTAGAAAAAGAACGCAAATAGCAAAAATGACTGGGAAGCACTTCAAAGAATCTCAGTGTATGGGTATCCAGAGGCACGGCTGTTTAGAAGGGCAACAGTTTTCTTTGGCTTGCAGTTAGGTTTACAAGAGAGCCCGTGTCTGTCTGGCATGGCTCATTGGTTTATAAGCAAGCACCCACAAACATACTGTAGCATGGCCATCTGCTGAGCATCATGGAGGGCTGAAGACTCATGAAAGCAGCAGCTAGAAGTGACAAGGAAACATAAGAAAGAGGTTAGCAAAGTCCCTGTAACCAACTGGTCAGTGCAAGTCTCTGTGCTTGAGTCACGGAGGAGTGGGTCAGTTACAGCCCCAGGCTACAGAGCCTGACTTTACAGGCTAGAGACTGAAGCTTTTAGCTCTGAAGGTTCCCGGTGTGTTAAGCAAGATGGCTGCCATCGGATTCCCCTGGCATTATCCCCCTTCCCTAAGTGCAGAAGTCCCTCCATGTGAGCACTGCACGTCTGAGGCTCCGTGGGCTTGGGAGGATGCTTGTTGTTGTTTCTAATACTCCTGGCCAGCTTTCCATTGGAAATCCCAGCAAGAGGTAGTGCAGCTCAAAGCAACATTTAGATCCTGTTCCATGGCTCCTACCTTGACTCAGGTTGGGTAGGGGAGAGTACTGCTGCACAGCAGTCAGCCCACAAACGGCATCCTGAGTCCTGGTTGAGCTGAGCTGCTGGGGAAGCAGGGGAGGGGAGCAGCATAGAGGGGCTGATTCTCCATGTGGATGTCCCAATACCTACAGTTTCACCAGGCATTTTCAGCCATGTTTAAAAATTAGAAGGCTAGAGCCCTTTCCCCCTCCATATGGCCAGTACATCTGCTTACCCAGGACCTGATGCACTGGAAATTCCACATACAGTTTTCCAAGTAAGTTTGTCACTCAACAGTTTGCCTGTGGGATGAGCTAACAGGGCCCATGCCCATATAAAAACAGTGATTGAGACCCGATCCTCCCACCTCAGTAAAATGAAATGGCCCATTTCCATTTTATTTTTAAAAGAATCGCCTGAAGAGTGTGAAATTCAAAAATACAATATTTGCTTTATTACTATATGAGCTTGCCGTGAAATATGGCGTAATCTTTGCCAGAGATATCTTGTGCATTCCCAGGAGTTTTGTCAGCACTGAAGAACACTTGAGACTGCTTAACAGTTGGCCAGCCCTTACCTTATAAGGCTTTTTAACTCCAGCACAAGTGAATGACAACCACTCCAAGTGTCAGCCTGCTGGGAACAATTGACAGCAACAATTTACTCTGTTCTGGGGGCCAGGTTTGTGCTATCTGCCTTGGACTGTTACCCTTTTAGCCCCAGTCATGATAACTAGTGCAAGAATGTGACTGGGGGTGGAGGGCACAGGAAAGCACATGAGCCATAGCTGGAGTTACGTGTTTCCTTTTTTACTTCAATGCACGGATAGATTTTTGTGTATTACTGTAACTTCCATTAGGCTAGATTCTCCCAGATAGACAGAAATCTACTGTAGAAATGTGTTCCATGCAATCTTGTGCCTTTGAAGTACATGAATGGTTTAAACCAACAAAACTAAGACAATTCTGAATTGAAGTTCCTGCTGTGCCTTTAATTCATTTCACGGTGTGTAGGAATTGCAGAGGTCTTAGCATATATAGCAGGAATGATAGTGACTACTGTCAGTTGTGGTTGTGCAACACTTTGCACATAAAAAAAAATTTGGTAACTCATTTTCACAGTTCTAATATCTCAGGAGACTGGAGTAAGAGTTTGGAATTTGTTAGGATGGGAGAGCAGAGGTGAAAGAGATTATTTTTACTGTCCCCAAGAAAATCAGGCTAAATTTGGCTGAGTTCTAAGCTCTGGAGAATGACCCTCTCTAGGTGCACAGTAGAATTTTCAGAGCTCTTTAAAGTTTGTGGCAGTGTTCCAGTTGCTGCCATGCTGAACAGTGCATCCTCTCAGGCTCTGCTGACTCTTGTGTTGAGCTCCAGAGTGGCATGGAGAAGATCTATGCGGGACACACACAAAATAATGCTTCATCCTCTGTTGTGGAAGAGTCGGGAAGAGAATCCAAATCTCCTGGGTCCCAGTCAAGTGTCAAAGGCTATCTCTTCTATTCCTCCATGTGCTTCCCTCCTTCCACCACACACTTTCCATCTTCTTCAATGAATGAAGCCGGGGGCCTGCAGACAACAGCCTCATTCACTACATGACTCTTATTCGTTCCCTAAGCATTGTCTATCCTCTGCAGTGAATGAGGCGGGGGTCCTGTGGAAAAATAATGTGAGATCATGTAATTAAAAACTGTGTCATAATGTGTAGTATGCACAAGGAGACTGAATTAAGGTTGCATGGGCAACTTCAATTCTGGCATTTTCTAACCTTTGAGGGCTTGGCTTTGCAACATGGATAGCATTTTTTAATGTACGTTTTTGTACGACTTTCATGGGACTACTCATGTAAAATTCTGCACAGGCATCTCCAGGATTGAGGCCATGGTTTGCAATGTACTTTGGGATGAAAGTCACTTGAAACATTACGTTATTTATAATGAGCCATCCTCATAACCCACAACGAATTACCCCTAATTGAAATCCCCCAGGTTAGAGATGCCCACAAATTTCTGATCCTTACCTGAAGTTTCCCATAACGAGGATTCCCTTTTATCTCATCTCTGTCACAAACCTAATCATTTTTATTTACATTCTCCCATAGATGGATTTTTTCCATCTCGCTTTTACAGATTTTCTCAAGTCCTTTAACTTTTCTTAAAAGACCTAATAAAGATGGAGCGCTCTGTGCGGTTGCTGGCGTAGGTGCTGGAACGAGGGGTGCTACTGCACCCCCCTTCTTGAAGTGGTATACAGGGTTTACAGTTTGGTTCAATGGCTCTCAGCACCCCCACTATACAAATTGTTTCAGCACCACTTTCCGGGGGTTTTCACCTACAGTGGCTGATCACTCGCAATGACCCTGTCTTCTGCCTTGTGCTGGAGAATGTTTAAATTGCTTCTCACCTAATACAGTCAAAAGCGAAGAAGCCCATTTAGGCTTGCTGTAAAATCTTTGATATAGATACATTTTAAAAGAACAGATCAAAATGTGTTATTATTTCCCCACAACATTATTTTATTTTCAATGTTTCAATTGAAACCAGACCTCCGTTCCAAACAGAACTCTTTTTTTTCCTGTCATTTTTACGTTACTCATTCATTTTTCTCAGTGTGTTCTTTGTCTCTCTTGACAAGATTGTTCTTTTTGTTTGTCTTTTCTCTCTGCCATCAGCACAATGCAGTCAGTCCAAGAGAGCTCCAGCCACAGTTTGTTTCTATGATGGTCATTTTCCATGGCATTTGTGAAGGTTACATGCTTAGTGATTACAAAAATTATTTCCATTACAAACCTTAACAGCTGGTGCACCCTTCTCATAGTGTGAGGTAGGCATCCCAAAGGATTAGCCAGAAGTTCTAAAAGATATATTTGGGATCTGCTGCAAAGAATGTAATAGACAAAATAAAAAAAAATAAAGCTGTTAAAAAGTAATTCTTGGCACTGTTACCTTGTGGAACTCACTGCCAGAAGATATCAGAGGCTGAGAGAGTATTAGGATTCAATAAATGACTGGACAAGTATTTTGATAACAAGAGTATTCAGAGCTGGCGTAAAAAGGATTGAAAAACAGGAAATTTGGAAGGGGTATAATATTCAGTTATTAAGGAGGCACTGGCCACAGCTCCATGGTTAAAGCTGAGTTCAAGTTTGCACTTACAGCATGGATTCAATTCAGCCTTTTTGTTTGGTATGAAAAATACATCATATCCTCCCCAAACTCACAGCACGTACTCTGAGTACAGAGTTAATTATTGGAGAGGTTACAAGTAATTCTGTTAATTATTTTATAAATTACAATTAATTAAAAATTAAGTCCTTTGAGAAATTTAGTATCTGTTAGTCTTTCCTTTGTCCCAAATGCTCTTCAAAATGGAATCATGCAGGCTCCTCAAACTTTGCATATAGTTAAAATTAAGTGAAATCTTGTGCCTAGGCTATGTATGAAGAAATTGAGTTGTAATCAAGCTAAGTTATTAACAATTGTTGTACCTAATTACCTAACAGGCTCAGGTAACTCATAAACGGGGTCATTGAACCATCAGAAGTAATTCAACCAATCACCACCCTTTCTCGACAGCTAAGTTAGAGACAGTCCAGCCCTGAAGCGTTTAAAGGTTAAATGGACAAAACGAAGAGTGGGAGGGGAACCAGAGAAGTTGAAGAGACTTGCCCCAGGTGTCCCACAGCAGGTCAGTGATAGAGGTGCGATTAGGACCCACGTCTGAGTCCCTGCCTGTTGCCTCCTCTACTGGACCAGATGGTCTGGTTTTATTTAGCTCCGATTTTTTTCTCAGTTCTCCTCTCTTTATATCATTAAATATATATTACGGCGCTACTATTAATTTGGAAGGCACATAAGAATATGAATTAGATTTGTTGTTAGATATTGAAATAGATCCTTATGCACTGCACATGGAGTAGATTGGAAGTTTCATTATATGCGTGTATTATCTTCCATAATTTAAACCATAATGCCAAACATTTTAAAGTTGTGAGAAGTGGATGTGTTTAACATTGTTTTACAATCTAAGGCCCCAGTCTTTCAAGGAGCTCCGCCCTTTCAGAGTCCACTCCCCTGTGGAGTTCAATAGAGCTCATCATGGGGTTAGGGGTGCACCTATACGGTGTAGCTTGCAGAATGGGGGGGCCTAAGATTTTAGTAATGCAGTAACTGATAAATGTGATTGCAGTCTTGTTAAAATAAGCAGCTCATACGTTCAGATGATGACACTTCCATCACTTGTCATGTATGATATTGTACTGGTTTGTATAGTAGATTTATGCATCTAAGGGCTAAGTGGGCTATTAGTGTCCCGACAAACGTAGAAGACAACACTGGATGGCAGCCTGGGCATTGGCATCATTGAACACTTTCTCTTCTGTCAAATCCTGACAGCAAGCATTTTATCCGTGCCTGAGAAGCATTTATTCATTTATTTTTACATTATAGAAACACAGTCTAACATACGAAGAAAATTAAATTACCCAAATAGATCTGATGCAGACAACTAGATCCATATTCTTCATTCTTCTGGTGGTTGAAGGAAAAAAGAAAGAGAGCGAGAGAGAAAAGAAAAGGCAAATGTAGCACACGTCTGTAGATCTGGACTCGCTGCTGCGGACTGCTGCTTGCTGTGTAGACATACCCCATAAGACCTGTAGTTTAGATTTTCAAAGCAAACTAGAGAATTTCAGACACAATCTTCTATAAGTTTAAATGGAAAATATGCATCTAAGTCCCTTAGACTGCTTTCAAAATCTCAACCTGCATGTCCAATCACTGCTTGAATGTTGAATGGCCATATCCATAATGAGCTGCTCATAAATCAGTCACAGACCAAGAATTATTTGCAGAAATTTGGTAAATTATTCTGAATAGACTCATAGACTTTAAGGCCAGAAGGGACATGGTCATCTTGTCTGACCTCCTGCAGGCCACAAAACTTCACTCACCCAATTATATGATAGACCTCTGGCTGAGTTACTGAAATCATAAAATCTTGATTTAAAGACTTCAAGTTACAACAAATCCATCGTTAACTGTAGTTTGAACCAGCAAGTGACCCAGGCCTCATGCTGTAGAGGGAGGTGGAAAAAACCCCAGGGTCTCTGCCAATCTGACCTGGGGAAAATTAAATATGGTGATCAGACCTTGAGCATGTTGGCAAAAGCCACCAGCCAGATACCTGGGAAAGAATTCAGCGTAGTGACTAAGAGCCTTCCCCATCTAGAAATTTAGAAAATGATGATGTTCACACACAATTTATCAACACAAAAAGGGACAGAATTCATCCAATACATTATTTCATATAAATTCTTCACCCAGCTCATGTGATCATTACTTTATTCATTCCCAACATAGGTTTCATCCCAGTAAATCCTGCCTCCTAGGATCAATGAACACCGCCTCTCTGGGGGAGTTCTTATCAGAAGGGATATTTGTGTATCTAAGAGCATGATAGAAAGGGGATGTTCATAATTAAGATGGGCAGCAGAGATATCAGGTTAATGATAACCTTGTCTTGGGGCGGGAGGTTTGCATGTGATATGCAACATAATAGGATACAAAACACCATGGTTAGCTTTGCAATGTATAGTTAATAACATTAGAGAATAAATTAATGCTATTGAAATCAGACTGATGGGAAGTCATTTGAACTCTAATCTTCTCCAGCAAGTTGGTTTATGATTTTGCTTACTAGCTATCTCTCTCATCCCTAGTGCTTCTCTTGAAAAGCATTTGAGGAAATGTTACATACTTATCGCTCAGCTCTTCTGGTTAAGAGATCTTTGGGGATGCCATGCCTATAAAAGGGCCGTTAGAATGTGCTTATGTGCTTCCAGATAAACACTGAAAGTGGTGCCGTGAGGTAGCAACAGTGCTCTTAGCAGTGCTTGGAAGATCTCATTTGTGTACATGCAGTGTGATGTCCTTGCCTAATACGTGCTTCTGTATGTGTCATTGGTTCAATTTGAACAGACTTCTGGAGACATGTGTCATCTGTCTGAAGCTCAGAAAGATTTGTCCCCAGATAACTGCTAGGTTGGACCAACCATAAGAACTGACTCAAAACTCAAACAAAACTTTCTCTGGAGTTCCAAAAAGTAATTTATTTTCTGATTAGTTCTCATATTTATGGTCTCTTCACTTCCTAGCTTCCTTCCATGATTAGAAATGGAGAAGCCAAAATACCATGAGAGAGTCCGTTCATGTGAAATTTCCAGGTCTTCTAGGTGAGACACCAAAGACATTTGGATAGTAATAATACCTGGCTCTCATATAGCATTTTTTTCATCAGTAGGTCTTAATGCGCTTCACATCCAAAGTGTGGGAGCTTAGCTAAACAGAACTTTTTGAGGGTTGTCTCTATTGATTGGTGGATTTTCAGGTTATTTGACTCCTTTCCTGAAATAATTCCAAAACTCGGAAGAGCCATATACATACAGTGTGGGCCTATTTGTGATCTGTCTTACATCTGTAATGTAAATCTACTTACATTGATGGAGTTACTCCTGATTTATATTGGGGTGAGATCAAAATCAGTCCCCGTTTGATTGTTGATAAAGCTTATTGTTGATCAAGCTCATTGATAAAGCAAATTATAGCTTATAAGGTGTATGGGGAGCTGAAGAAGCCATTTTTCAGTGCTGTTCTTTGTAGAGGAAGAAGGCATTCTCTCTGATGTTGCATTTCAAGTTAGATCAATTACTTAATCTTGGCAGAAAACATGAAAGCACTGGAAGCTCTTGAAGTAAATGGGTTTCTTTCCCCTCTGTTTGCGTTAGATAGTGTATGTGCAGCTGCAAATAAGGCTTAACCCTGCATTCCTTCTTAAAGACACTCTTACCTTCAGTGGGAGTTTTAACTGAGCAAGGGCTGTAGGATTTGGGTCACCAAGACCACTTCTAGGTCTTAAAGTACTTTACAAAGAAGGTAAGTATCATTCTCTCTCTTTCACAGCTGAGAAAGCAGAATCATGGAGACATGAAGTGACTTGTCCTAGGCCAAAGCCAGAGCCAGGAATAGAACCCGGTCTCCAGAATCTGATGCTGGTGCCCTCAGGAGCACCACCAGCTTTTCTGCCGCCCTAGGCGGCGGAAGGTCCCGCCCCGAAATGCCGCCCCCCACAGAGGCGGCGGAAGGTGAAATACCACCGCGGTCGCCGCCCCCCAAATTGTAGTGCCCTAGGTGACCGCCTAGGTCGCCTAATGGGTTGCGCCGGCCCTAGGTGCCCTTTCTTCCAGCCCAATGGTGTCCCTATGGGTTTGTCTACACTGCAATTAAACACCCATGGTTGGCCCATGTCAGCTGATTTGGGATTGTGGTGCTTGGGTTGCGGGGCTATAAAATGGCAATATAGATGTTCGGCTCCCCTCTGGGATGCCCCCACCTCAGCCCCCCACTCTCAAGATCTGAGAGCCCAGGCTCCAGTCCAAGCCTGAACATCTACACTGCAGTTTTATAGCCCTGCAGCCCAAGCCCCAAGCGCCCAAGTCTGCTGACACAGGCCAGCAGCGGGTGTTTAGTTGCAGTGTAGATGTACCTTGAGTCAATAAGCAGAGTCTCTTACATTTCTTCATTGGCTTTTGCCAATTTGGCCACAGGCAGCAGCTTCTGCTACCATTTCAGCTCCTGAATAAAATCCGATATACGAGCAAGCATCTTAACAGTAAAGAGTTTCATGGATTTCAAGAGATAATCACTTAAGCTGATCCAGTTGAAAAACGTAATTATTTAGACACTCGTAAATCAGAACCTGCTAATAGATATAGGAGAAACAATGAGATTTGTTATCCACTGAGGAAGAGAGTATCTGAAATGGGCACAAGAAGAGAAAACTAATGCTAGATAAGGCTTTTCTGTCAGGCATTCAGGAAGGTTCAGAGCTGCTTCTGCTGTGGACGGGGGTGTAAATTCCATCAGACGCTGCAAAACCTGAGTTAAATTTTAAAAAATAAACTTGACGTAAATTTCTAGCTCTTTCCTTTATGAGGTTTGAAATCCTAAACCAGTGGCTCTCAAACTTTTTTACTGGTGAGCCCTTTCACACAGGAAGTCTCTGAGTGCGACCCCCCCCTTATAAATTAAAAACACTTTCTTATATATTTAACACCATTATAAATGCTGGAGGCAAAGCGGGTTTTGGGATGGAGGTTGACAGCTCGCCCCCCCCCCCCGCCATGTATAACCTCGCAACCCCCTGAGGGGACCTGACCCTCAGTTTGAAAACCCCTGTCCTAAACCAACAAAAACCAGTCACTAGGGATGAGAGCTTGTTTCTGGGATTCTTCCTAAAGATCATGGGGTTGTTTGTCATCCACAAAAGAGTCTATAGGGCAACCTTCTGGGACCCAGGTCACTCAAGGCCACAGATCTGTCAGTTCTGGTTGGGTGGGAGGCTGCGAATGAAGTCATAGCTACAGGAGTAAGTGCTAAGATTGACACTAGCTATTAGGTAGCTGACTAGAAAGTACAGTATGATCTAGTGCAGTGGTTCTCAAACTGGGGCCGCTGCTTGTGCAGGGAAAGCCCCTGGCGGGCCAGGCCGGGCCGGGCCGGTTTGTTTACCTGCCGGGTCCACAGGTTCAGCCAATCGCGGCTCCCACTAGCCGCGGTTCGCCGCTCCGGGCCAATGGGGGCTGTTGGAAGCGGCGGCCAGCAAATCCCTTGTCCTGCGCTGCTTCCCGCAGCCCCCATTGGCCTGGAGCGGCGAACCACAGCCACTGGGAGCTGTGATCGGCTGAACCTCCGGATCCAGCAGGTAAACAAACCGGCCCGCCCCGCATGGGGCTTTCCCTACACAAGCGGCGGCTCCAGTTTGAGAACCACTGATCTAGTGGACTACTCATGGGACTGCAAACGTTTGTACAGCACCTAGCAAAATGGGGTCCTGGTCCGTGACTGGGGCTCCTGCAATACAAATAATAAATAACAATTAGTGTAGTTATTTTTCAGTGTCTAAAAACATGCCAGCCTCGTCACGGTAATAAGGAGATGGGAGGCCTGCCCCTATGAGCTTCCAAAACTGACTTCAGACACCAAGATGGAGGGAAAAGCCAAACAGAGAGTGGTGGGGTTCTGTGTGTGTGTGACATCAATGAGATGCTGTAGGAAAGATTGCCTAACTCTAGCGCTTCAATGAAGGACTGAAGAAGGATCTGACCTCAGCTTAACCATTCACTTCCTGTGTAATCTTGGGCAAGTCATGTAAGCTGCCGGTGCCTCAGTTCCCCAGCTGTGTATAAAGTTGTGAGGGAGGCTTTGTGAGTGGAAAGCATTGCATGAGTACTAAGCAGTAATAGTATTTTTATGTCACTGTGACTTATGTTGAGTCTGCACATTTCTCTCCCATCTGCGAGTCCCAAACCCTTCTAGGACGTCTCAGAAGCCAAAGCATGCTGCTACAATAGGTCATTCTCAGGGGCACAGTCTGAATCAGACTGTCAGCAGTGCACAGCAGAAGCAATTGGGGTTCACCAGGGCACTTAAATGAAGTGGAAGGAGACGAGAGGCTGGACATCACTCCTGCCACTGGATTATTGAGTGGGGGCGGGGAGGCCCCACCTTCAAGTGGTAGTGTGGTAGCTCCCCCTTGTAAGGGCTGCTGCTATTGGTCAATCCCAGTGCTTCTAGTAAACCAGCAAGGGGTGGCTGGCTGCCTATATGGGGCGGTGGAACCTGGAAGCAGGCTCTTACTGCTCTGCCCCCTCTGCTATAAAAAACCCACCCTCTCCCCTTTCTGTCAGGTTATTGGTTGCATGCCTATCCGTGCAAATACATGTCATATTGTCAGGGTTGCCTTGTGCAGCAGGCACAAATTACGCCTTGAAATAAGGCAGGTCCAGTAAGCCCCCGGGTTAAAGTGGGCTCGTTTTCGTTTGGTGCCTGATGGGATGCTTGGTATTTGAGAACTGAAAGCAGGGAAGGCAGGTACGTCAGGGTCGCTATTATAGAATCATAGGACTGGAAGAGATCTCAAGAGGTCGTCTAGTCCAGTCCCCTGCACTCACAGCAGGACCAAGTATTATCTAGACCATCCCTGACAGGTGTTTGTCTAACCAGCTCTTAAAAGTCTCCAATGATGGAGATTCCACAACCTCCTTAGGCAACTTATTCCAGTTCTTAACCACTCTGACACTTAGGAAGCTTTTCCTAATGTCCAACCTAAACCCCCTTTGCTGCAATTTAAGCCCATTAATTCTTGTCCTATCCTCACAGGTTAAGGAGAACAATTTTTCTCCCTCTTCCTTGTAACAACATTTTATGTACTTGAAAACTGTTATCATGTCCCCTCTCAGTTTTCTCTTTTCCAGACTAACCAAACCCATTTTTTTCAATCTTCCCTCATAGGTCATGTTTTCTAGACCGTCAATCATTTTTGTTGCTCCTCTCTGGACTTTCATCACTTTGTCCATATCTTTCCTGAAATGTGGCGCCCAGAACTGGACACAATACTCCCACTGAGGCCTAATCAGCATGGAGTAGGGTGGGAGAATTACTTCTCGTGTCTTGCTTACAATACTCCTGCTAATACATCCCAGAATTATGTTTGCTTTGTTGCAACAGTGTTACACTGTTGACTCATTTGGTTTATGGTCCACTATGACCCCCAGATCCCTTTCCGCAGTACTCCTTCCTAGGCAGTCATTTCCCATTTTGTATGTGTGCAACTGATTGTTCCTTCCTAAGTGGAGTACTTTGCATTTGTCCTTACTGAATTTCATCCTATTTACTTCAGACCATTTCTCCAGTTTGTCCAGATCATTTTGAATCCTATCCTCCAAAGCACTTGCAACCCCTCCCAGTTGGTATTGTCTGCAAACTTTATAAGTGTACTCTCTATACCATTATCTAAATCATCGATGAAGATATGGAACAGAACCAGGTCCAGAACTGATCCCTGCGGGACCCCACTCATTATGCCCTTCCAGCATGACTGTGAACCACTGATAACTACTCTTTGGGAATGGTTTTCCAACCAGTTTTGCACCTGCCTTATAGTAACTCCATCTAGGTTGCATTTCCCTAGTTTGTTTATGAGACGGTCATGCAAGACAGTATTGCCTCCCTCCCTCTCCCTGCATCAGCAGAGGTTATTTGTAAGAGCTGACATACTGGATGTCAAAGGCCAATAAAGTTGGCCAAGAGATTCCAGCTTTGTGTCTGCCCTCACTGGTCCCCTGCCATTCACAATGCAAGGATATAAATAGTCCAGGACACCATGCTGTCCTTTCTGCTGCTCGCCTGGGCTGTGCGGCACTCCTTTTGTTCAATGGATTTCTTACTGTGAACTCTCCATTACCGAAGAACAAAACCAAGCAAATGCCATTGACCCTATGTTGAACTTGTTAATAAAACATGGCTTATCACATGCCTGGAGTCTTGGGATGGTCCAACGCCAATGCCCTGAGCCTTGGCTTTTGTCGCACAATGCTGTCTATGTTTCAACTAAGCACTGAAGGCTATGGTGATGAAAAACCCTGTAGTTACTGAAACACTCTTATTCTGTTACTGTTTAAAATGAGAAAAGATGGTCCTGTGATTGAGGCACTAGATTGGGAGTCAGGAGATATGAGCTCAATTCTCAGCTCTCTCCCTGCCCTGCTGTGTGACATTGGGCATATCACCTAATCCTTCTGTGTGTAATTTCTCTTCTCCCACCCTTTGTGTCTCTTGTCTATTTGGGGTGGGATTTTCAGAAGTGATCTGCGTTGGCAAAACCGTACTCATTAGAGTCCAGAGCAAAGCTGCCTTGAAAGCAAAACTGAGGACAATGCTGAGTTCTTTGAAAATCTCACCCTTAGACCGTAAGCTTTTCAGGCTAGGCTGTCTCTTATTTGGGGTTTGTACAGCCACTAGCACAATGGGAGAGCCATATCCAGGAGGTATCTGCTCGGTGCTACATAGAGTCATAGAATATCAGGGTTGGAAGGGACCTCAGGAGGTCATCTAGTCCAACCCCCTGCTCAAAGCAGGACCAACCCCAACTAAATCATCCCAGCCAGGGCTTTGTCAAGCCTGACCTTAAAAACCTCTAAGGAAGGAGATTCCACCACCTTCCTAGGGAACCCATTCCAGTGCTTCACCACCCTCCTAATGAAAAAGTTTTTCCTAATATCCAACCTAAACCTCCCCCAGTGCAACTTGACACCATCACTCCTTGTTCTGTCATCTGGTACCACTGAGAACAGTCTAGATCCATCCTCTTTGGAACCCCCTTTCAGGTAGTTGAAAGCAGCTATCAAATCCCAGGGCAGTTCATGCTGACCTTCTGAATGCAACCTGATGCAGTGCTCCCTTGACTGCATCTGCAGAGTGACTGAGGCCTTGGCTACACTTACCCGGTAGTTCGACGGCTGGAAATCGAACTTCTGGGTTCGACTTATCGCGTCTAGTCTGGACGTGATAAGTCGAACCCGGAAGTGCTCGCCGTCGACTGCGGTACTCCAGCTCGCCGAGAGGAGTACCGCGGAGTCGACGGGGGAGCCTGCCTGCCGCGTGTGGACCAAGGTAAGTTCGAACTAATTCGAACTAAGGTACTTCGAACTTCAGCTACGTTATTCACGTAGCTGAAGTTGCGTACCTTAGTTCGAATTAGGGGGGTAGTGTAGACCAAGCCTCAGACACTAATAGATTTTGGATAGATGCCAACTACCTTATTCACCTCCATTGGGTGCTAACTCTGAAGCCACACTTGGGTGTCTAATTTTCAGAGGTGCTGCAGCTCCAGTTATCGTCAGTGGGAGTTGTAGGTATTCAGCAACGGTGAAAATCAGGAGCTTTAAATGTTTTGCAGCATAACCTTTTTCACGGCTGATCCTTTTACCTGAGGGGTGGGGTGAGAGAGAGGAATCAGAAAGTAAGCTCCGTTTTCCCAACTTCTTTTTTTCCAAAATTGCCCTCTGCTTGTTAGAGATATCCACCAGGAATAAAAGGACCGGGGTAGGGTGCGCTGGAGAAAGGAATGGGTTCCAAAGTAGAATTGTGGGCCTGTATCCATGTTGCACAAGATGGTTGTCCTGGAGTAAGTCTAAAAAGCATGTGAGCTATGAGCAAGCCTGATTCAGAGCTCTAAATGGTCAGAGGAAATTCTCATTTCTAGCTTGTTATTTTAATACAGAAACAGAGTCTGGCAAGAGAGAGAAACAGCAAATTCATCGCACCTCAGAATTTCAACTTGGATGAAATTAATGTTGTCCGAAAAGGCCTTAGGGCTAGAACCGTCTTAGTGTTATATTGTTCAGCCCACTGGCATGTGGTGATTGTAAAAGCCAGAAGCATCTTCTTTTAAATAATCAGAACTGAAATGCAGAGACGCACACAGCCTAGTTCCCCTCCATTGCTTGCTTTGTTTCCTTGACAGCCATTTTCAGGAGCCCACCCAGAAGTTGTCACCGCAAAAATATTTATGATGATTGCAAACATCAGTCATGACCTCTGGTGTGTGTATTTTGATGCAGTCTCTGGGCAAAGGTTTGCTCTGTCAAACTGGTACAATCCCACTGACGTCCATGGGTTTGTGCTGCTTTGGTTTGACCTAGAGGAGAAATTGTCCCTCAACATGTAGGACGGTGCTGCAGTGTATAACACCCCAACTGGAATGACACTGTTTGTTAAACATCTTAAGTGGGTTATTTAAAGCAGAACTTTTCTTAACCCAGCTCAGCTGTACAGAAAGGAAAGGCGCCTGATTTTTGGGATTTAATTGGCCTCCCTTATTAAAAGTTTAGACTGGGCACAGCTCAAAATGTTCTTTGGATGTCGATGGCCAAATCCTTCATGCTTTAGTATTGTAATTCATCCCATAAGAAATGGCCAAGAAAAGGAGAAACAGTTCTGCCAAAAAATGAAGTCATTTTCATGCTGAAATGGACTAATTTTTTTGTTTTTTAAAAAAAATTGTGAAAATCTTTTGAGAGATCAATTTTTTGAACCTCCTACCCTACCTTCCCCCTTTGCCGCCCCCCCCCCCCCCATGTTGCTATTTCATTAAAAAAATTGAGTGAAAAATTTCAGCTCTAGCAGATACTACAGTTTCAAGAGTGGTATAAAAACCCAGATATCTAGAACCCACTCATATCAATATGCTGTTAAGGTTTGTCCCTTCCTGGTACTGCCACTAACCTGTTATGGGTGAACTTGGACAGATGACATCACCTCTCTGTGTCCTGTAAAAATGAATGAAAGGGGCCCTTTGGTTTTGGTTTTTATTTTATTTATTTTTTCTCCAGGAATTTATCAGTGTTTATTACTACAACAACAAAAAGAGGTGAAAATTGGTGGAAAAACCATTAATATTTTTTCTGGGTAAATATCAGGGTTTATTTTGGTGGATGGAAGGACTGGGGGGGGAAGTATTCAGTAGATTAATGCTTTGATTAATGGAATTCAGTGCGGTTTCCTGCAGAACTAAAACAGAATTCAAAACACAATGCTGCCACCTGAAAGTTTAAGAAAACAATAACTCTCTAATCCCCAAATACAACTTTTCATTTGAATAAACAGTTTACTGTTGTAGACTTAGAACTATTAGCCTTTAAATGTTTACATTTAATAATTGGGCCACATTATTTGCAGTGCATACTTCATCCTTTTCTCCTGTTTGTTTGTTTTTTTAACTTTCGAATACTTCCTCGTGTTCTGAAACGTATTCTGATACAGATTTTTGTTTTCTTCCCATTTTAGTATGTCAGCTCTTTAAACCGTTATCTGTTAACAGCTTGCAATGTGTACGTGGTAGGCACGAGATTCATCAGTACGTTCAGGTTCACACACACTTCCGAGCATGCATGCCTGTTTGTTTATTGTGTACCTTCTAGACTAATACATAACCTTGCTTCAACAGGCAGCTTTGCATATACACACTGACTAATGTATTATAGTAATACATATATCTCATGCAACGTATTCTATTTTCCTAATAAAACAAATTATTTTTATATATTTGAATAATACAAAAGTAGGGTGTAAATCCAGAAAAAAAAACTAATAATACTTTTTGTAAAACCTGGGATTTCTTCAATAAAAATCGATATTAAAAAAGAATATGTATCTTTCTGTGCAAAGTGCTTTGAGATCTATAAATTAAAGGTGTTCTAAAAGAGCTAAGTCCTATTATTCAGGCATTTCTATACCTTTCTTTGAACATTGTGACAATCACTGTTGAGGATACTTTTGAAGTGTTACTATTTCCTCTGTTGTTCCCTATGCTTGTGCACAACAATGTGCAAAAGGAACTCTGTTGGTTCCAGCAGTGGAGCAGAACAACCCAAACTTGATAGCATATTCATGATCAAAATGCTGTCTGTGTTATCTGGTTTAGTTGAGGACATCTCCCCCTCTTGCTCTAGATACATTTATGCCTGGAAAGAATGTGAAGGTGGAAAGCTTCCATGTGAGACTCTGAAAAACCACATCAGTGGAAGACCTGACCAGAATCAACACTGCCTTATTTCTTTGCTGATTCAGTCTTTTCTTCTTCCCCTTCCTGTCCTCCTTGTCATCACTGCTCTTGTGTTTGCAAGCAATTTTGTCTTCTCCTCTATTTAAATAAACTCTGATCAGCAACTTTAATTAGTTCTCTCGCAAGACTTAATCAGGCAGAGATCATCCGACTTGGACTCAGGGGCATCCAAGAATTCATAGAAATCTCATTAGGGCATATCTTATTTTGTGACATGCACATACCTCTTGGTTATCACTCTTGCAGTTTAGAGGGAGCTTGCTGTCTGGGTATATAATACCGCAGCACATTCCTCTTAGATCAGGGTCACTCCAGCAATCGCTACTGTTCACTTCCCCCCACTGAACCCCCTCTCCCCCCACATATATGGGATGCGGTTTTATGGAACAGAGGCTAAAAATGCTACAGCAGAGTACTTAACAAATCAGTGACTGAGCTGCAGTTATCATGCTTTGCTGTGGGTGATGAGATCTGAGATTGGACGCGAGTGAAAAGGTGCAATAAGGAATATTATCACAGCAATGAGGGTAATGAAGATTGTCATTTCATAACAGAAGAGGGTGGGGTTCTCTAGCTTGCGAGTCAGTTTGTGCCTGACTCTCTGACTGGCAGAATCTGCCAGAGGCAGAGCAATACTGTTGCTGCAAATTAGGATGATATATTTGATGTGGTTGCTGCTGCAGATAGTGGGATAGTGTAAAACAAAAGGATACCTCAGTCCCTGTACACTGATGGCCACTGCTCACATGAGAACTTCAATGACTAAAATAAGGTCCAGCGAATTATTAATTCAAACCTTCTGTGAGTCTGTGCAGAGACTCATCCAGCTATTAAAATGACCTTAAAGTTTCCATATATATAAAAGCGCAAATAAATACTTGTTTGCTTTTCTTGTTGGTAACATTTATTTTTGTAGGGTGCTTACCCCAAGACAGACTGTCTGCCTATCTCTCTCAGTCAGTTAAATAAAATTGAACATGGGGCTTAAGGAGGTAGCTAGAGATAGGTGCAGGTGGTGCCCGATCTGCAAGAAGGTTATGCCTCTTTGGGATTTGCCATGGTGATGATGTTAAGAAGGCCTTGACTCATCAAAGCACATAAACACCATTAATTTTAATGCACTTAAATAAGTGCTTAAGTGCTTTGCTGAATTGGGATTATAAGGGAAGGAGAGCTTCCTGTGGTATATTTTTGCAGTCTAATTTGACTCTGTCCCATTGCAAGGCTTCATGTGCATGAAGATCTGATTTCTCAAATTCCACACCCAGCTGACCTGAGTGAACTCCATTGGCTTCACTGGGTATAACTGACAGGAGAATTCTTCCCTGGGGGCTAAGCTTGCCATCAAAATTCAGCGGTGGTGGTGGAAAAGATTTAATCACATTACTCTCAGTAAGGTTAACAGGAGTTACCCACGTACCTTCCCTGTGCATCAGTGGGAAGATAGACATATATCTGTCTGCAGCATGACAGGGTATTGCGAAACAGACGGTAGTATTGTCAGATACCTGTGGGGGCCCATATTGTGCCATTGAGGATGAGATTCTGGAGAAAAACAAGATGCTAAAAGGGTTTGAAGAATTAAAAAAAAGACTGAATTTTCTAAGATCCCGAGATGTGCTTAATAGCAAAGATTGTTTGAACAGGAACAAGTCCCATATTAAACTGGAATTACTGACTGATTCCCCATCAAGTGTCTGTCACCTGTTTGAAAGGTAATCTCTGTAGGTAAATCATGTTTGCTTTTAAGGGAGAGGGCAGTAAAACCTTGCCCGTTGGATATAAAAGTTACCAAGAGTATCTCATGTTCAGTGCATTTTCCCATCTGAAGGGCTATATTTCATAGAGCTACTCCTCAGCAAAAAGTCATTCTTCTGTTTACTGTGTTGTTCTAGATGTTCTTTCTAATAAGGAAGATTTAATCCTGAAGCACAATGTGTACATGCTACGGCCTCTGCTATGTTTTCTGAAAGCCAGGTGCACCTTGTCACGTGCAGTGAGCAGGCACAATTTCAACAGTGGCCATGAAATTTGCCTGCCTCTGAGTACGTCTTAGGGGTGATTTCAGAGGTTTTGAGCACCCTGAGTTGTCACTGTGCTTGAGGTGCTCAGCTCTTCTAATCATTAAGCTAGTTGGTCACCCAAAAATGGAGGCACCTGCTCTGTTGCCTATTTTTGTTATTTCAGGTTGTAAGTCCTCAAAAGAAAATACGTGCAGACCCGAGACGCATGTGCAGACATGCCCTTAAATGTGATTGAGTGTATATCTACATTTCAAGCTGGAGGGGGTTGATTCCCGGCTCGGGAAGACATTCTCATGATTGCTTTCATTGAGCTAGTGCACTAAAATTGGACTGTAGCTGTGGCAGCATTAGTGGACTAGCAAGCAGGCTTCCTGCCCTGAGTACGTGCCCAGGGTCTCAGACGGGCACATACTCGAGGCAGATAACCTTTCCCACTGGTTGAGTTGCCACGGCTACTTTCTATTTTTAGTGCGCTACCTTAATCAGAGGTAGCAAGTGTATGTCCACCTGAGCTGGAAATCACACCCCAGCTCAAAGCGCTGATCTACCATAGGCAGAGCTGGTAGCACGGCCTAGGCTTAAGGCTGGCTGACATTTCCCATTATAAGAACCTGTTTTCATCTGCTTTTCACTTTGCAAGATTTTAATGGTTTGGGCTGAAATTTTCCACGCAGATTGTTTGCCCCAAGCTGAATTTTTGTTTTGTTTACGTCTCAGAATTCCTCTGCTGTCAGCAAATATATGTGAAACTCAGGGGCAAAATATACGTCTCATTCCTCTCTGATGCTGGTCCACGTAGATGATGCCAACTTACTGAGGCTATCAGTTACTCCATTTGTTCAAGTGGCAGAGGTCTGTGGCCTGCTGATGGGGGGCTGGGAGGGGGAGAGGGAGCCGCAGTATTGATGCCACGCAATGGAATTTCCATTTCTTCATTTGATTTTCTTTAAAAAAACAACAACAGCAAAACTTAGTTTTATTTTACATGTGTGTAATTTCCTCTGTTGAATGGTTGCAAAGCCAAGTATGCAAAAATTAGGAATTGCGCGAATTAAGGTTGCCTTCACAATCTTAATTTAGTCTCCTGGAGCCATATGCATTATGATACAGTCATCAAATACATTATCCCATACTTTGTCCCCCACTTTTGAGTGCTTGACTTCTCAACCTTAACTTTCTTTAACATAGTGGTTCTGTGTGCGATCTGTATATACAGTATGTGGGCTTCACCATATTCCCTACCCTCTGAGACATGCTCCTGAAGGGCCACCTCTTTGGCATCTCCTTAAACAGGCCATATTATAACGGCAGCCACAAACTCGCGTGCTATACTCTGATAGTCTACCCATGTATTGTTTCTCTCTAGTCACTCAAACAATCTCCTTTTCTCGAGCCAAACCACTTTAGACCTTAGGTTTGCTGTGCCTAACTCCTGAATAGCTGCTTCTATCCCCCTCGCCCCAGAGTTCCTGTTTTAAGGGCATGCTGCCATACAGCTGCCTCTGCTGCATTCAGGCAGGTTCTGATTACTATGCACGCTATTGATGTTGAGCTCCTGTCATGACCCAACACTCCATAGGAGGAGCAAATGAGCTGAGACGTCAGGGGAAAAAATTATAGCCATGCGAGCGATCCCTGTACTCAGCTGCTTCTGGAGCACATACATGGCTTGTGTGACAGCAACAGCGCACAGAAGCAGCAATGCAATGCAGTTAGCAGTACAGCTGGGAGGCAGGCAGGCAGGCACTGGTCCAGTTTCTAAAATGATCCTCTCGTAAGCCAGTCTGCAGTGCCTCCCAAAGTGGTTGACTCCTGCAAAAGAGCACAGCTTTCTTTGCAAATACTCTGGGGTGTAACTCCGCTTCCCTTGGTGACTGCAGCGCTTTTTTTTTTTTTTCTTTTCTTTCTTCCCTCTGTGTCCTTTTCTCCAGGATGGCGGAGGCAGAATTGCACAAGGAAAGGCTGCAAGCCATAGCAGTAAGTCAGTTTCATTTTACTTGCTCTTTTGTCTGTGAATAGGGAGCTGTGAGTTGATGAGGTCCAAGGATTCCAGCACAGTAGCTGGGCAGCATTTAGACAGTGTCGTTTTGGAGAAGTTTTCAGCATGGAGTTCTCCCTTTTCCTCCTTATCAAACAACCGATGAAAGGTTGTTTGTATATGATTTCACTGGCAATGAGGAGAGTTCGGATGCTCTCTCATCCTGACATGTGCTAGACCCAGGAATACATGGTGGCATGCTTTTAAGACAGATGAAAGGGAAGAACAGGAGGAGGGAGGTGGTTGGAGGACAGCATCAGTACTTTGCTTTAAAAAATATTATCCTGCTGTTGGAGCATTAGCTAAGCAGACTAAGAAGTTAAACTAGAGGGCTCAAGCGCAGGGTGGCTTTTACTGAAGAAAATAATTCTTATTTTTTAAAAAAGCAAACAATCAAGTGATGAAGGCAGGTGATCGCTAATCATTTTAACTAGCTTTTCTACTGGTATTAAACTAGAACGCCACATCTTAATGCCAAATGCCTTCAGCGAAATTCTCCAATGACCTATGCCGGGGGCCTGCCGGGGCAAAGTTAGGGCAGAATTGTGACCCATTTTCGCCTAAACTTTTATTTTCCTCCTTGGTATTAAAATCAGACACATCGCGAGCTAGAGTCTAAGCTGATGCCAATGGGCATCGTGCCATTTGACTTCAGTGGAGCGACAGCCAATGAGAGCAGCTGAGGATTCGGCCCCAGCGTTTCAAAAATATAATTGTGCTTACAATGGAAGACATCAGGTCGTTATTATGAAAGCGAATCAATGATATCAAAAGCGCCACATTTCCATGGCTTCTGTCCACCCGCTAAGCCCACATAACCTTGCCCTTGTTCAATATGACACCCAGTTGAGTTTTTTGGTGGGGTGGGATGGTCGACATGCTAATTCAGCAAATCTGTGGAGTCGGCTGGTGCAATCTGTGCAGACGGCTGTAGGTTTCAGGTCTGAAATGAAGAGGCACAAACCGACTGAGCCTGCTTAGATTTTAGGAGCCCCTGCCAGCGTGTTGCCAATGATCAACAGATGTTGTGTTTTACTCTAGCTGCCACAGCCGGGTTATACATTTCCTTTGTAGACAGAGGAATGGTGGCTGCTGCTGCTGCAGTACCAAGTTGTTTTTCTTAGGTCCGTTAATCGGCTAATAGGCACGTGTATATTTAAAATAACCAGAAATATTAGAAACTAAATACTTGTTCCTCTAAAATGTTTCCTGGAAAAGATCAAATGTTTTCATTTAAGGGAGAGGGGGGAGATATTATGGGGTAAAGTCTGGAAAGTTTTAACAGAGAGAAGTAGCTGATTTAAAAAAAAGAAATACTTGGCCAAACTATTCTCCAGGTATAGGCATTAACAATTCCTCTAATCAAAGTATTAATAGGCCATTAAAGGGTTAATTCTCAGATTCCCCACGAACATATTCTTCTTGGCATCTTTGTGCTGCCAAACTTGAAGAATTAACACTGCCTTGCTCCAAAATGTATTGCAATTATATATGAGAATCTTAAAAAACCTTCTTTGTCTTCAAACAAAAAAAGGGCTGGGGAATATATTACTGCTGCTTCATTCCATCATTGAATTATTCATGGCTAACCAGTTTCCATGCTCCCAGTAATGGGTGGTACTGTACATAAGAAAGGATGCGCCTAAGAATAGCATCAACCCAACACTTTAAGCCAGGTTCTTTCCATTGCCCGGCACTTTGTACCATCATTTGCACCTCTACAAAGTGGGAGTAAAATCTTTACCTGATCATTTGGTAAATGACGGCACAGAGTGCAGGCAATGATGGATCTGTATACACTACATTATGGCGTACTTTTAGCTGAAGACACTGGTGATGAAGAAGAATATGATCAGTGACTCAAAGTTCATTGAACACAGTTCAACTAGAACCACAAAAGTATTCAGATTTGGTCTTGCTTTGTGTTCGGAGTGCATCCCCAAGCCAGTAGTTGTTTGCTCAGAGATTCTGCATGTCACCAAGTTGTCCATGTAAGCTTTTGGGGAACTTTACTGCTCCAGCTGAATATTTGCAAATGTTGTCAGAATGTCAATCAGTGTGTGTTTCGAATGTGAGCTTGGTTCATCAGGATGGGTCATGTGGCATAAGTCACAAGGCATTTCTCCGATGTTCCTGATTTGCTGGGCCTATCCAAGATGATTAGGAGGATCAGCCAAACTTAAATGGTGTCTCAGAAAAGAGGGATGCAGGATTTCAGTTCAGCTCATTGGAAAAGTCAGGAGAAAATATTTTAACCAAGTTCTAGTGTCTGTCTCAGGTGGGCAAAGACCTACTACTGTACATTATTACTAGGGCTGTGTGAATGCTGGGGGGGATTCTAAACAAATTCACTTGGACTATGATCACATCCCTTTTGTGATTGCTTAGACGGACAATCCTATGAACAAATTTACTGTGTGGAACATTCACATAAATAGTGACTTTTAAGTGATTATTGCAGAATATTGAAGGAACACAAATTTCAAATTTGGAATTGTGAATATTCCTGCCAGAAACCTGATAGTTTCCTATCAATCAAATTATTGCAGTTTTAAACCTTTGATCTCTTAAAGTTAGAAACAAATTTCTATGGCTCTCATCCTGCATTGTGAGCAGGATAGGAGTACAATTTGGGGAGGAAAGAATGTCTATTTGTTAAGGCACTAGTCTAGGATTTGGGAGATTAGGTGCAATTCCCTACTCTACCACAGGTGTAAACTGGGGCAAGTCACTTAGCTCTGTTTCCCCACCTGTGAAATGGGGATTATAACACTGCCCTTCCTCACAGGTTGTTGTGAGGAGAACTACATTAAAGATTGATAAGATGCTCAGATACTATGGAGCCATATAATGGTGAGATCATTTTTTTAAATTCTCTACAATATTTCTAAACCAGTTTTTCTCTGTAAAATACTGCTTGTGGCATAAATGAGAACACAGGATGGTCTGGAGTGATGTGAAACTTTTTTTAGCACTCCTTTGATATAACTTCTGTGTGACTTTTGCAACTTGTGAGTAACATGGTCTTCCCAAACAGATGGTGACAAAACCTTTATACCATGCTATACCGTCATGTATTTTTATACGTACATATGTATATTGAGTCCTTTCTTAAGCGATTATTCAAGGGACTGACAAAAATCGATTGCTTAGCACAAGCTGTCTTCTAACACAAATGAAGCAGAAATGTATGCAGTCTGTATGGTATGGAGGTACTTTATAAAGCAAGAGGTTGGAAGGATGGATTTCTGCTTATATGAGCTAGAACAGGAGATTTTTATAGTTCAGCAGATTTCAGACTTTATTGAATAATGCTAATCCTTGGTCTTGGATTAGAGCATTTTTCATGAAGAGGGACTGGTAAAATGTGGATGAAAGAAGGAAACATTTTTGTGGCATTTTAAATAATGATGGCTGCCTTATGCTGCTCAGAAGTTTGGAATGTTAGTCATCCCAGAGGAGGTGGATTTAGTGGGTAGAGAACAGGTGAGGCTAGCAATTTATCACATGGTGGACAAATTAATCACGTAGCTCTGAAATTTATTACATGGTTCCACAATCTATGACATGGTTGTCATCATCGTGTAATGGTATAAATGTATATGCATATGCTTACATATATTCTATGTATAAATTGCCAGGCAAAAATTATTGCAATTCAGATCACAATAAGAGAGGCTCAAATTAAATGTATACCCCAGATAAAAAAAATATAGTAAGAGGACCAAAAAATGCTACCATGGCTAAACAAGAGAATAAAAGAGGTGGTTAGAGGCAAAAAATTGATCTTTTAAAAATCGGAAGTCAAATCCTACGGAAGAAAATAGAAATGAAGATAAACTCTGGCAAGTCAAGGGTAAAAGTATAATTAGGCAGGCCAAAAAAATTTTTGAAGACCAATTAACAAAAGACACAAACTAACAGCAAAACATTTTTTAAGTACATCAGAAGCAGGAAGCCTGCAAAACAATCAGTGGGGCCACTGGACGATCAAAGTGCTAAAGGAGCACTCGAAGATAAAGCCGTTGGAGAGAAGCTAAATGACTTCTTTGCTATCATTCTTCACTGTAGAGGCTACAAGGGAGATTCCCACATTCAGACCTTCTTTTTAGGTGAGAGATATGAGGAACTGTCCCAGATTGAGGTGTCGATAGAGAAGGCTTTGGAACAAATCGATAAATTAAACAGTAATAAGTCACCAAGGCCAGATGGTATTCACCCAAACATTCTGAAGGAACTCAAATACAAAACTGCAGAACTGCTAGGCATGGTGTGTAATATATTGGTTAAATCAGCCTCTGTATCATATGACTGGAGGATAGCTAATACAACACTGTGGTTTGTTTGTTTGTTTGTTTGTTTGTTTGTTTGTTTGTTTGTTTTTTGGGTTTTTTTTAAGGCTCCAGAGGCAATCCTATCAATTACAGGCTGGTATGCCTATCTTCAGTACAAGGCAAATTGGTTGAAACTGTAGTAAACAACAGAGTTGTCAGACACATAGATGAGCATGGTTTGTTAGCAAAAAGTCAACACAGCTTTTGTAGAGGGAAATCATGCCTCGCCAATTTTTTAGAATTCTTTGAAGGAGTCAACAAATGTGGATAAGGTGCATCCAGTTGATACAGTGTACTTGGACTTTCAGAAAGCCTTTGGCCAGGTCTACACTATAAACGGATGCTGGTATAACTACATTGCTCAGGGCTGTGAAAACTCCACCCCCCGAGCGACACAGTTAAAGTGACCTAGCCCCATGTGTAGACAGTACTACGGGAGGGCTTCTCCTGCCTACGTAGCTACCACCTCTGGTGGAGGTGATTAACTACGCCAACAGGAGAAGTTCTCCCATCGGCATAGTAGCATCTTCACTGAAGTGCTACAGCACAATTGCACTGCAGCAGTGTTTTCAGTGTAGTCCTTCCCTTTGACAAGGTCCCACACCAAAGGCTCTTAAGCAAAGTAAGCAGGCATGGGATAAGAGGGAAGGTCCTCTCATGAATTACATGAGTTAATCAGTAACTAGTTAAAAGACAGGAAACAAAGAGTAAGAATAAACGGTCAGTTTTCAGAATGGAGAGGTAAATAATGGAGTCCCCCAAAGATGTGTACTGGGACCAGTGCTGTTCAACATATTAATAGATGATCTGGAAAAAAGGGATAAACCGCGAGATGGCAAAGTTTGTAGACAATACAAAATTACTCAAGATAGCTATATCCAAAGCTAATTGCAAAGATTTACAAAGGGATCTTGCAAAATGGCAAATGAAAATCAGCGTTGATAAATGCAAAGCAATGCAGATTGGTAAACATAATCCCAACAACAAATACAAGATGATGGGGTCTAAATTGGCTGTTACCATTCAAGAAAGAGATCTTGGTGTCATTATGAATAAATAGTTCTCTGAATAGTTCATCTGCTCAATGTGCAGTGGCAGTCAAAAAAGCAAACAGAATGTTATGAACCATTAGGAAAGTGAGAGATAATAAGACAGTAAATATCATAATGCTACTATATAAATCCATGGTGCGTTCACACCTTGAATACTGGGTGCAGTTCTGGTCACCCCATTTCAAAAAAGATGTATTTGAATTGGAAAAGGTACAGAGAATGCAACAAAAATAATTAGGTTATGGAACAGCTTCCATATGAGGAGAGATTAAAAAGGGGGAGACTGTTCAGGTTAGAAAAGAGACGACTAAGGGGGGGGATATGATAGAGGTCTATATAAAATCATGAATGGTGTGGAGAAAGTGAATAAGGAAGTGTCATTTACCCCTTCACACAACGCAAGAACCAGGGGTCACCCAATGAAATGAATAGGCAGCAGGTTTAAAACAAACAAAAAGAAATACTTCTCTCACAACGTACAATCAACCTGTAGAACTCATTGCCAGGGATGTTATGAAGGCCAAAAGCATCACTGGGTTCAAAAAAGATGGAAGATAGGTTCATCAATGGCTGTTAGCCAAGATGGGTAAGTCTCTGACTGCCAAGTGCTGGGAGTGGACAACTTGAGATGGATCACTCAATAATTGCTTTGTTCTGTTCAATCCCTCTATAGCACCTGTCACAGGCCGCTGTTGGAAGACAGGATACTGGGTTAGATGGACCACTGGTCTGACCCAGAGTGGTTGTTCTTATGTAAATCCCCATACCAACCTTGTCTTTTTCCTCTTGCCCAGATTGGAGATGATCATCTGTTGTCACATGAAATTTAAGTATGCCCTGTGAGTTGGGTGAAATGCAGTTGCTTGATGATAGACCCAGCCTATACCAGGTATATTGAGGTCTTGTGGGTGAATCAGGGTAAATTAAAGGCATGATTTGAACATTGTGCTGAGAAGGACCCTCAAATTGGTCAATGGGTGATCATTGATGCCTGGTTTCTGTCAGCATGCTGGACCCAGAATGGATGGAAGAAGGAAGGGGAGATGCATTAGGTGCATATATACATGGGGCTTCTTGACTGGTTTGACAAAGTTGTTGGTGGGCAGCGGTGGAAGCTGAAAATTTTAAATTACCTAAAGTGCGAGAAGGCGGGACACACAGTGGCTTCCTGTAAATCAGCTTCTCTTTGCCTTCTGTGAAGAAAGGAACAGAAGTAACTCCCCTGCTCAAGTGTATGAGATTCTCTGGGGATTCTGGCTGGTACATGTACGTTGGAGAGGGAAAAGGGGAATCTCTATAATGTGTCTAGAGCAGACATATTGAAGGGTGAAAATAATAGAATCTAGAGTAGGTATATTGGAGTATGTACAGATTAGACTCACTGGTTCTTAGTTGGAAGGTGAATGAATTAATATGTGGGAGGACAAGACACTATAGTCTCTAGGGCCGCACACTGGCCATCAGGGTAATCTGCTGGCGGGCCGCCAGACAGTTTGTTTAAATTTGCACGACCACCTGCAGCTCCCAGTGGTTGTGGTTCTCCGTTCCTGGCCAATGGGAGCTGCGGGAAGCAGGTCCATGCGCCCGCACCGCTTCCCACAGCTCCCATTGGCCGGGAACAGCGAACCACGGCCACTGGGAGTTGCAGGCGGCTGTGCAAATGTAAACAAACTGTATGTAGCCCGCAAGCGGATTACCCTAACAGGTGTGCAGGCCGCACACCACTGCTCTGGAGTGATACAGAGTGATGCTCTCTCTCTATATATATTGTGTGTGTGTGTGTGTGTGTGTGTGTGTGTGTATATATATACAATGTATCTGTATACATAGATATATATATTGTGCATGCTTGGAAACTACCTACCACTTTGTGGCCAGTCTCAAAATCAAAATGTCATTATTAATAATGTTTTAATTTGTATAAGAATTATGAATAAAGATCTTGTGAGAGTTTTAAAAACCCTAACTGCTAGAAACTCAGGAAATTCACAATGAAACTTTCAAACTTAATTCTATTCCCCCCCCCCCCCCATTTATGCTTTAGGCTAAAGGCCACCTTAAATTGGCCATCTTACTCAATTTCATTTCCTGATTGGGTCACAGAACACCAGGATGTGTATCAACATTTTCTAGGTGAGGCTAGATAAAATATATAATATCTGTAAAACTATAATACAGTCTCTCAGTGAGCTTCCCATCTAAGACTCTTATTCTGTAAACACGTATGTACATGTGAGTAATTTTTGGCATGCCATTAGTTCCATTGGACTAAATGGAATTATTCCTGTTTGCAAATGCTTTTAAGATTGAGTCTTAAGCAATGATAAATTTTCTGTTTGCTTTTTGAATCATCTTAATAGAAGATTATATTCCTGCTATAGATCTCTACTGGATACTTCAAAAAAAAAAAAAAAACCTAGAGAAAGGTTACCATTTTCTCAATTCAATCAATTTTTAGAGTAATTTCTATAGAACACTGTTGCATTTCTATAGAACACTATTTATTTCATCCTTATCCAACAGGATTTTTCTATAAGAGTGTTAGCTTTGCTTTATATTACTGACCTTAACTCTTCCTTTGATTTGTGAGTGTGTGTGTGTGTGTGTGTTATTATAGTGCGGAGGGGAGGGTTTTTGTTTTGTTTTGTCTTGTCATGCTCACCTACTTGAGAAGGGAGTGAACATTGGGGTCCACTGCACAATTCCTATACTTGTGTGGAATTCTATGGATCGCAGCAGGAGTCCATGAGGGCAGATCCCCATATAGGGACTGGCCTCAATAAAGAGTTATAGGACAGGAATATAATTAGTGCCAGTCAACCTGGTTTTATGGAAAATAGGTCTTGTCACACAACCTGATATTTTTGATGCAATTACATGTTTGATAAAGTTCACTGTATTGATATGTTACACTTAGATTTTTGTAAGGCAGTTGCCTTAGTCCCACACAACACTCTGATTAAAGATTTAGCACTAACCAATACCTGTAAAGCACACATTAAATAGATTAGGAACTGGCTAACTGTCCAATCTCAAAAACTGGGAATACCATCGAGTGGGATGTTTCCAGTGGGATCAGGACTAGGTCTGACACCGTTCAATATTTTTATCAATAATCTGGAAGTGAATATATAATGACTGCTGATAAAATGTGTGGATGCACAAAGATTGGTGGGATGGTTAATAACACTGAGGACAGGACAGTCCTACAGAGCAATCTTGAACATCCTCAAATCAAGACTGGATACCTTGAAGATATGCTTTAGTCATATGCAAGTTATTGGGCTAAGTGCAGGGGTAACTGGATGAAATTCTAGGCCCTGTGTTACACAGGAGTTCAGGCTAGGTTATCTAATGGATCCCACTGCCCTTAAAATCTATACATCTATGGGCTTGTAACTTCAGTGAGACTTGTGTTTCATCAGTATTGCTCATGATAATTACAAACTGTGATGGTGGAGCTCACATCTTCCCTTGTGTTCAAGGGATTATATGAACTGGTAGCCTGAGTGAACTGCACATGAGAATGTGTATGCTTTGCCAGCCTAGCCTGTGGAGAGCTTTTCGGCACCCTGAGCCTTAAAGATGGAATTAAAGTTAAGAATACATTGCTTTTTCAAATAACATTCATGAAATTGTAGGTTTTTCCAAAAATATAGGTCAGATTGGTTGTGTGTAGAGATGTAAAATGTAGAAAGATATGCGGAGGCTGCACTGTAAAAAAGTTAATTCTGTTTTGAAGATTCTGTTGGTCTGAAAAAGATTCCCTCTAGTGAAATGTAGAATACCAGTAGAATCAGTGATTTTTTTCTAGTCTGGAATTCATATTCTGAATCTGATTTTTTAGAAATAACCTTTTCATACCTACACAAAATTCAGAATTTCTGCAGAGTGTCATTTTGCAGCTTTGCAAATTTCTGTTCATCCAAGGCAAGTAACTTTTCTAATGGGCTAGCAAAATATTTTTTTTTCATCATCATCCCCTATTACATCCTGCTAAAAACTGGGTGAGTAGATTTTGTTTCTGAGCTCATGCTCTTTTCAATTTTCTTATCAAGTTTGCAAGGCATTTTAGAGTAAGTTGTTATACCTAAAAATTCGAATCCCAGGGGTTGAGGTCATATGACCTAAATTGGCAGCTTTGCTTAATCATTAATGTGACCTAGTCAAGATCAATAATAAGCTGGTTCCTCAGGCTGTGATTCAGGAAAGCAGTTCTACTCAGGACAGCACTTAGGCATATGCTTTATTTTAGGCATGCGCTTAAGTCCCAGTGATTTCCAAGGTTCTTAAACCTGTGCCTAAAGTTGAGCACATGCTTAAGTGCTTTCCTAGATCAGGGCTCCAAAGTAGGGAGGTGGTGGAATCTCCATCCTTAGAGGTTTTTCAGGCCCAGTTTGATAAAGCCCTGGCTGGGATGATTTAGTTGGGGTTGGTCCTGCTTTGAGCCTAGATGACCTCCTCGGGTCTCTTCCAACCCTAATCTTCTATGATTCTATGAGTATACACCCCCTCCCTCAAAGCAGCACTGAAGTTCAGTCTGACTCTTCTAGCTACCCATTTTCATCTGTACTTCTTTTCTCTCCTTGTCATGTTTTCAACACGCATTCACTGCTCCGATTCATCCAAACTAACCTTCTAGAACCCCAGGTTTCAAGCCATACGTTCTTTTTGTCCAGGACAACCTTAGGAACGGACGATGTTCTGTATTTGTATCTTTTTTTGTCTCAGGAGTGGTCCTTTTGTGAGATGTGTGAGATTTTTGATGTCCAAAGAAGTGAAGCTGGATTGCCATTGGGAATATAACAGCCTTCTGAGGTACACTCTCATGAGGAATGCATGGTGGTGTTAAGAGCATGCCATAGAACCCATATCCTGTTACAAATATTCCAAGAATGGGTTTGGTGTATGTATACCATACTGCCATCACAAACCATATCTCAATGAATAATGCTCTCTCTAAGCCCCAGCCAGTGCGCCTCTGTGGAAATTGAATGTGGGAGAGGAAGTGTTATGTCTGCACTTGCATAAAGGATGACGAGTCGTCCTTCAGAGCGCATCTCCGTGGAATGTAACACATAGCATCCATTGGCTGGCTTCACAGGCAAGATTGCCACAGAAAACAGCTATAGGACCAAGACCGTGTATCATCCTGGTTTCTGGATCCTATAAAACATCAGAGATGTTTGGATTGAATAACAAACCCTGCAACCTTTGCGCAAATCTTAAGCCTAAAACAACCCACAACTTTTGTGGGTTTGAAAAAGTAAGGTTAACTTTGCCGGGTTTGAATTTGTATTATGCTTTAAAAACATTTACACAAGCAGCAGCGAAAATGGGTGTACCTCAAGAAAATACTGCTGTCACATTTTTAATACAAGCTAGGAAGCAGTAGAAACAAACCTGCTCACAGGAATTTTCCAGCCCAGTTTCCAGATAGAGCCAAATCTCCATTTATCCATACAAAACCATCTAAATTTGACCCATCACTAGCACACAGTTTAGGCCTACACTAGCCTAAGATCACAACCCTAGTATTGTTTGCATGCAAGGATTTAATAGAAATCAATCCAGGATCTGCAAAACTTGCCCTCAGTTTAATACAGTCTCCCTTTTAAATAATTTTAGGTAGAGGTGGGTGAAAACTGGTGAAAGATTTTGGTGATTTTTTTTCTAAATGTTCTGTGAAAAGAGATGAAGATGAAGATTTGAATTTTTGGAAAATGGTGACAAGCTCTACTACTAGGTGTAATTCAGCCTTTGCTGGCTGGAGCTACTGTGCTTTACTTCAGGGATGTAATGGCTAAACCTGATGGACGCAGAGGAATGCCTATAGTGAGACAAGAACATAAGAACGGCCATACTGGATCAGACCAAAGGTCCATCTAGCCCAGTATCCTGTCTTCCGACAGTGGCCACTACCAGGTGCCCCAGAAGGAACGAACAGAACAGGCAATCATCAAGTGATCCATCCCCTGTCACCCATTCCCAGCTTCTGGCAAACAGAGGCTAGGGACACCATTCCTGCCCATCCTGGCAAATAGCCATTGATGGACCTATCCTCCGTGAATTTATCTAGTTCTTTTTTGAACCCTGTTATGGTCTTGGTCTTCACAACATCCTCTGGCAAGGAGTTTCACAGGTGGACTGTGCATTGTGTGAAGAAATATTTCCTTTTGTTTGTTTTAAACATGATGCCTATTAATTTCAAGGCTGGGGCAAGTTATGGTGCAACAGCACCCTGTCAATCCTGACCTGCAGCACCCTACCTCTTCCAGGGTTAGTTCTGTCTGGGGCAGAGACCATCCATCGTATCAAATCTTGTGCTGGTTTTGTAGGCACAGCCTGATTTGCAATCAGAGCAAATTAGCAAGGTTTATTGACCAAGTCCAGGCACAGTGCAGACACCAGCACGACAGAGAAGTTTTCACTTTGGTGTATCTGGACTAGAGCTCTAATTCAGGAAAGCACGTAACCACATGCTCAATAAATAATGATAATAATAATACCTACCTCTTAAGCCTGTAAGTATAGTGCTTTTCATCCGTAGATCTTAAAGCACTTTACAAAGGAGACCTGCACCATTTTCACCATTTTATAGAGAAGGAAACTGAGGCACAGGGAGGGAAGTGACATGCCCAAGGTCACCCAGCAAACCCATGGCAGAGCTAGGAATTAAACCCAAGTCATCTACATCCTTGTTTAGGATAGCAGTTAAGCACAGGCTTAGCTTAAGTCTTGTTGACTACAATGGAAGTTAAGCACATGTTTAAGTGTTGTTCCAAACAGGGTTGTTTTTCAGAATTGAGATATAGGAATAGTGCGACCCCGATCTATCACTGATGCAGGCCAGAGTTTTCCTAGTGTAGAAAAGTTATTTGTGTTGACAAAGCCAAGTTATCAAAATAATTTGTCTTCCAAGGCTGAACCCCAGCTTAAATGGTTTAGTGGCAGTGAAATGAGCATGACCTTTTGGCAATAACACAGTGGCCATATACAGTTCTTGTTGCACAGATGCTTTTTGTTACTTAGCTGACTTACAGTGGGGTTCAGTGCTGGAGACAAGTGAGGAGTTCTCCCTCCCCTCCAATAAAAACAAACTCTCTGCAGTGCAAAAAGCAAACAATCAATCGGGCTGGGGAGGCTGGTTTTGGAGGCAGCCAGGTCTAGTCTATTAGCTGTGAAGCTGAGGATGTTGCATGTAACCAGCATTCTGATGTGTTTACACAGATGATTTTAATTTGAGCGCTCTGTTGCGTGCCAAGTTCGTTTATCAGGATCCTCGGAGAACAGTTAGGTGGGTGGAGTTGAGCATACCTAGGAGGTCTAATAATAGCGCAGCTGCCAATTCGCAGAGGGTTTAGGCCAGAGGAGGTGGGTATGGAGCCGGAGGTGTGAAGTTAAAAAGTCCCCAAGTTTCATGTTTATGGTGTTTGTATACAGATGCTTCCAGACCCATCAGGGACACTATATTACTAAGTTATCAACCCCTGTGCTTCAGTTGTGTTCATTTTCTATACAGTGGTGTATATGCTTTATGTAAAATAAAGCACTGACGTCTGTATAAGGAATGGCTATGCATTCAGAGGCAAGAGGTTAAACTCCAGGAGAGAGATTAAAAGCAAGGTTGCCATGTCATTTATTGTTAGAGAAGGAACAATTTAGCAACTTTCATGCCTTCTGCAGAAAGCCACACAGCTGCCATCTCTTTATGACAGCAGCGAGAGCGATTGTAGAGCGCAGATTACTTGGGAGTGGACAGTACAAAAAAGTTATCATCAGATTAAACCAACTGAGTGCCATCGGCTGTAAGGTAGATGTATCCAGTTACCAGCCACCTTAATTAAATTATCTGCTGCACAATATCCCAAAAGGAAATGTTTTTGACTATATACACACCGTTGTCATTAGTATTTATCATTACAGTAGCACCAAGGAACCTGTATCAGAATAGGGAATCCATTGTACTGTGTGTTGTATATGGGGCCTGATCCAAAGATTCATTAGGTTTTGGATCCAGCCCTTTATTACCAGTATAGCCATTGTAAATGTAGGGGGTCATTGGCAGCTAAGATATCACTACAGCAAAGGGAACTGAATTCTTCATTGCAGTCCATTGGCTTTGCCACAGAACTGCTGAGTAAGTTGTGTTGGCAAATGGAGACTTTTTAATGGCAACTTTATGTGCGTGTGTAACATGTGGGGGTTAATCCTTGGTCTCGATGCTTTATGATCATTGGATGAAAGGTGCTGTATAAGTACAAGCTAGTATATTACAGTCATTACTAATAATAAATAAACCCATACTTTGTGGCTAAAATAGAGGACAAATTCACTTTCCAGTTCTTTAACCTCTGCCTTTGATTAATGGTAAATTCACTCTTTCTTAAAAGGTTTTGCTCACACTCCATCAAATTTAGCAAGGTAAGTATCTTCCTTAAACAGTACAGAGTAATTTCCATTAGCGTGTACGTGTAGTTTAAACAAACTTTCTAAGAGGTTATCAGCACATAAGATCTTTAAGAAATATACGTGTCATGAAACTGACAAGAAAAAGAAAAATTTTAGCCTCTTGGCACTAGCTACGGGACCTTCCTGCTGCTGAGTGCTGATTCACAAAGCATCAGATTTAGACCCCATTTCAGTGCCAGATACTTCAAGCACGTGCTCAAAGTTAGGACACAGGTACCTTGCTGAATCGGGGCCTCAGGAGCTCCTGACCTCTGAAAGCTGAGGATTAAATGGACTCCTCTGTTAGTGAACTATGTTCTCTACTTTGTCCGTGGCATGCGATGTATGCTTTTCGCATGTTGGGTGGCTCAGCATTTTAAATTAGATAAATATGGCTACTGGACATGAAAACTACAGATACACTATTCTGTTAACTCCCCAAACTGCAGACAGAATGGAGAAGGAATCATTCTGCCATCGAGAGTTTTCGCTTAACCCTACTTGAAGTGAAGGCTCTTTATATGCCATGCAATTTGCTTAAAATAATTTATGATTCAGATTGATAAATTAATTTCTATATTAATGATGATTTTCCTGGACATTTTAAAACACTGCAGTGATTCATGGTTAAGTTGGATAGATGTCCTCTCTTCTTATCTTAAGATTGGGCCAGTACTGGGAGAGGAAGGATGCAGAGCAGTGATGAGTTCTTGGGACCCCTTTGTTAACATTTTGCCACCAAACTGACGGTAGAGTTGGGGCCATTTCTGTGCCGCTGATGGAGTCTCCCCTTCTCTTGATTCTGCTAAATGATCCCAGCCTGAGATGATATATCCCCAGGGCCCACAAAAACACTTCTAAAGAGCCAAGTTATTGCCTTTGGAATGGACCAAATTGCACCAAATGGCAGGTATTTCCCCTGGGAATGATCCCTCCAGGCAACATTACAGGGTCTTTGTCACCCCACCCTATTGTCTAGTTATACAAGCTGGACACTGTGCTAGATTCAGTATCGTTTTCAGGAGCAAAGCATAAACACCTCCAGCATCTACCCCTACATATCAGTTTATTTGCCAAGTGGTGCCACATCCATCCTTACCTAGAGTAAAAAAAAAAATGAAGATGTTCCCCAGGTTCGCTCCCATCCTCCCTAACAGCACATGCCCCTGGGCACACTAAACAGAACTCAAGTTTGCCTGAGGGTTTCACAATGTCGACCACAGCTTTTCCGTCATTTCAAATAGGCCATGGTCAGCATGCTGGGAGCCAGCTATTGCCCCCAAAAGATTTATGTATGGCCAGCCGACACAGTCCTGAACGTGACTTTCCCTTATCTCCAGTGACTGAAAAGCCATTGCCAACATATTAGTTAACCGAACTCCTGAAGATCATCTTCTAACTCAGTTGTAATTTTCTAGTGACGAGAAATATGGCGTGAGACCTTTGCCAGATTGGTCTGACACGGCCGGATTATGTTAACCCTCGAGGCATGCTGCATGGTTTACAGGATTTCGCTCATGCTTTAGCTAAGGATGACACCTTGAATGGATGAGTTTTACTTAAGGGCTAGATGGATTTTTTTTTGTAATATGTTGACTTCTCGGTGGTTTTATTTTTGTTAGTCGATGTTAGGGTGACCAGATGATAACTTCAAAATATCGGGACCGCTGCAGGGGGAGCTCCTTTTCAATTGTTATACTCACCGCATCCAGGTCTTCGGCGGTATTTCAGCGGTGGGTAATAAATATTGCTGCCAAAGAAAGAAGTACCCGCCGCCGAAATGCCACCGAAGACCGTCAGCGACTGAAGGACCTGTCACCGAGGACACGGCTGTGCCAGGTGAGCGTCTCTGTCTCTCCCCCTGCCTCTCACCGCCGCCTAAGCAGAAAAAACCCCAAATAAATAAAAACAGGCCGCTGCGCCCGAAACAAAATATTGGGACAAATGGCGTCCTGATCGTGCTTCAGTCAGGACACCGGACAAACTGCTCAATATCGGGACAGTCCCGATTTTATCGGGACATCTGGTCACCCTAGTCGATGTTCTGTGATTTCTGGGCATCCTTTTGATCGGTCAAAAATTAAATACAAATACATTTGTATTTTTTGCTCTCACTCCCAAACTTTGCCTTGTGGTCTTGATCACTCAGTGGCTTGGTGGCAAAGGGTGCTTCTGCAATCCATTCTCAGAAGTTTCAAGGCAACTTTAGTAATGGGGTCATGCTAACATGGGTTATACATCCCACGCTACGTTTTCAGAGAAGCTGAACTCCCACATAGAGCTGAATGAAATGGCCAGATTTTCAACAGCACTCAGCACCCAGAAGTGTTCATGTGTTCTCATTCATTTATGTGGTCCATTGAAAATCTTGTTCCCCCACCTTCAGTACTACTTTCTATGCATTTTTCCTCCTTTGCCACTTTAGTGCACACCGGGGGGAGAGGGGATGACCACAACTGAAACATTTAAGAATTTTCTTAGGAAAAACTTTCAACCCATCATCAGTGCCTTGTTGTTCTTCTTGTAACTTCTCTTTGAAAGCAGGATTTTAATTGTGAGCTGGAAACAGTGCAAACGGAGACAAAACGAGCAAGAACCTCCATTTGCCCAGGCTGAAAAGAGGATTTGAATTCCAGGGGAATCCTGGGTGTGGTTTTTCTGTTGACACTGTGAGGTGTAAAACTGCAAAGGCTTAACCAGTGCAAACTTCCCTAATGGTTCAGCTTGAAAATCAAGTAGGAATGAGCCCTTCTGATGAGCATAAAATTATACTGGCAGCATAATGATAATGAATGATGATGATAAAATAGCTTTGCTCTTTGCCCAATCTCACTCATGGCTGAGTCATTCATTAAGGGCCTGCTCCAAAGCCCACTGAAGGCAGTGGGAGTCTTTCCATTGCAGGCTGTAATAGAGTCCTCGGTGGGTTAGGTAGCCGAATGGTTAACACACTTAGCACCCAATCACCCAGTGGGTAGGTCTCACAGTCCAGGCCCTCTTTTACTCAGAGGTAGGCAGGTGGCTTGGGTCCCCACTGCAGTAAGGGAAATGGTAGGGGAACCCAGGCCCGCCCATTCCACCCTGCTTTGACCCAGGGCCTTAGGAGGTGCCCTTTGGGTTACCCTCCCTGGGTCATTTCCTACCACCTGCCCTTCTCCCTCGGCTTCCAGTCCAATAGAAGGTGAAAAGAAATAGAAAAGACAACCAGATTATTAGCCCTAACCAGGATCAGCATACAGGCCTATTTCCACGGGGAGGCTTCTCCGGCACCCTTGTCAGGAGTCTTCAGGGTTGGTCTGTCCTTCTCTCCTTTTCTGAGCTGGGTTGCTCCCTTTTCAGCCCTCGCTCCAGTTGGTGCATGCTCCACAGGACTGGAAGGGTGGGTCTACCTGGGCCCAGTACTGTCCTTTAACCCTCTCTGGCTCAGTGTGAGGTGTGTGCATCCCATCACACAGGTCCTTATTGTACATTTTAGGTTGGAGAAAGAACTGAGTATATTTGGTAGGGTGGGCAGCAGGTTCTGATAAGACATGAACCAACACTAGGTGCTAGGAAAGTTTTGATTGTTATAAAAAACTGGGAGGGGTTTTGTGACTGTGTCTCAGTTGGTAAATATAAGAGACATTTCAACATGTGTTAAAGTGAAGTGGCTGAGTCCTTGCTGCTGTGTGGAATACAGTAAAGACTCTCAGTCAAATCCTTTTCTCATTCCATGCCTTTAATGTCAAGCACATCACATTCTGGAAAGTGATTAGATGTGGCCTTTACTATTGACCTGCTGCTTCACGGCTACATGTTAGCGTTTCACAAGCCAGTCGTGCAAACTGAAATTCTTTTTTAAACTATATATTTAAAAAGCTGTTTAAGATCGTCCATCATAAACAGTATAATGGTATGTTTACTTGCAGTTATATTATTCAGCCACCAGATGTCTGTGCACTGTATAGAATTCCAGACTGCGCATAAGCTTTGGTAAACATGAGCAACCAAGCTGGAATTCAAGTTGTGTGGAAGCCTATCTGTCTGCAGTTTTTTTTCCTTAGGAAGCACCTCCTGTTTAAAAAGGTCTATAATTTCAGATAGCATGACATGGGGTGAAAAGTATGCCTGTGAGAGACTAAGTATTCATGACTACAGAGCAAACCGAATACATGCATATGTGTTCATCCAGGTTTTCATAATGACACCCATTACTTCAGTATCTGAGTGGTTCCCAAGAGATGATCATTCAAATCACAATAGGAAAGTGGTCTAATTTCCCTCCCTATCTTTTCTTGAGATAGTCATGGATATGTAGCTTATATATATTCATTCTTATCTCTCTTTCTACTTTTCTTTTTTTCTCTCTCTCCCTTCTTGCCTTCCCCCCTCCTCATCTTCTTCCTTCTCTCTTCTTTCTTGCTGATTTTAGTTTCAGCTGTAGGAAAGCTACATCAAAGAAATGCCTTTGTTCTAAAGGCCATGAGATTTGTGGCCAAAGCCTTTTTAATGTATAAACACATTTTGAAAGTAACCTGAAAGAGTTTGACCTGCCAAGACTTGAGTTCAGGGCTCTGTATTTCTCCTGGAAAAGTTAATGTCATCACAAATACCAAAAGGAGAGCATGGAGCTGCCTTCCTGACTAGATCTTAGATTCATAGATTAATACACCAGAAGGGACCTCTGGGATCATTTAGTCCGCCCCCTTGTATACCACAGGCCATAGGATTCCCCTGAATTAATTCCTGTTTGAAATTCCTTTGGTATTTGCATTGCCACTAATTCTTACAACAACAAATAAAAAAGATGAGAGATTGAATCTCATTTCAGTGTACTTGTATTTGTTCATAATTTTAAGGCTAGACAGTACATGTATTTGGTCCATGATCTAGGATTGCAATCAGTTTTTGTATTTATTTAAAAAGTAGTTCAATTCCCCTTAAAAGAAAATAATTTTGGGTAGTCAGGAAATGGTTTGATCTTTTAAAACATTAAAGGGCATTTATTCTCTGAAAAGAGACTGTAAAAAGGATATCATGGGGTTCCAGGTTTATTGTCTTTCACTGGTTTCCAAAGTAAATCTGCTCAATTTACAAGCTCTAAAAAAGGTTTTTTTCATAGCTATGAAGATCATCTAGTCTGACCTCCGGAATAACACAGGCCTCACCCAGTAAAGTCTGAATCAGGCTCGTTATTTCTGTCTGACTGTAGCACATCTTTAAGAAAGGGTGAATGGGTAATGATCAATATTTCGTTTTATCCCCCTCATTCAGTGTGTGTGTCCCATGTCTTGTTAAATGCACATCATAGAATCATAGAAGATTAGGGTTGGAAGAGGCCTCAGGAGGTATCTAGTCCACATCATCCAAACCCTCCCCTGAACACAAAATTATTAATTTCCTTCTGCGTGTTTCTATGGTTCTTTCACCATAGGATCCGAGTGCTTCACAAACCTCAATGAATTTATCTTCACATACATTCCAGTGAGATGAGTGGGTATTATTCCCATTTTATACCTGGGAAACTGAAGCTCAGCAAACCTGGGGCCAAAATTGTCAGAAGCATCCACTAATTTTGGGTGTCCAACATGAGCTCCCTAGGGCCCTGGGTTTTCAGAGCACTGCTCTTTACGCAGCATTTGCTATGTTCAAAGCACAGCTCCCATTGACTTCAGTTGCAGTTTTGAGTGCTTAGCACATCTACAGATCTGGCGCTTAGCTATTTTGAAGTGAGAAGGAAAAAAGTGAGGAGCGAGCCAGGTCTTCCACCCCTGTTAGCAACACCGGCATCTGTTTAGCCAGAAACTCACATTTTTAAAGAAGCAGCTTCACCCTTGTTGACAAGTGGAGCTGAAAGGTTAGGAGGAAAAGGTTTATAAAGTCTAACAAGCTTTGCGAACCCTCAAAACAGATTGCTCATTGCATAAACCTTTGAACTCCCCCAGGTTCAGCTGTCCCTTTTCTCAAATGACCTCCTCTGGTGGTGCTCCAGATACTGCTGATCGGCAGCAGGAATGATCTCCTCCTGCTCTCCTTGGCCCTGGTCCTGCATCCAGATCCACTAGCATGGACTTCTGCACCATTGCAGAGCCCAGTTAGCTTTGCAAACTCTTAGAGAAACTAAATCCCTGTTGTGGCTGCTCAAGCATTCACAGAAGTACTGTAGCTGGGAGAAGGTTAGATCATTTTATAGGCAAGAAATCAAGCACTTTTCTGAGGTTGATAAACCTCTAGTTTTGCAAGCTGCATTGTGAACTACAAGCTGCACGTAGTAATGAGGGGCAAATCGCACCACTGTGTCCTTTAAATCACTGATCTCAGCAATGTGCTCAGAAAGGAAAGGTCTTTGTATTAAAAATAATCAATAACTTTCAGTTTGGTTTTCTCCTCCTCCTGACTAATGAAACAGGAAAGGAAGGAAACAATCAAAAGGTTGGATTGGCTGTCGGAGATCGGTTGGTCAAGTCACTCTGAGAGGGTGATGTGACCTGTTGGACAGAGCAAAGGAGCAGAAAGGAGGAACGCCTAAGTGGTACACTGGCACTACCACAAAATCATTCTGGGGCCTTAGTCAAGTCACTTAAATGTTGTCTGTCTCCTCATCTGTAAAATGGGGATAGGTTTCCTACCAAACAGGCGTGTCGTGATTAGTGAAGACTGGTTAGTTCATGTTTGCACGATGCTGTGAAGATGCAAAGTGCTATATAAATGCTACTATTATTCTGCCGGATACTCAGCACTTAGAGCAAGGGAAAGGAAGGCCCATTAAGCACATGGTGAATAATTTCATGGGGTTTTTTTTTTCTGGTTTGGCAATAGGAGAGGTTCTTTAGTATATCTCTATTGTTCATTATTTAGAGTAGCGCAGCTGAGATCTGGGCACTGTGTGAATTCACATATTGAGTGACAGTCCCCATCTCAATGGAGAAGAGGGTGACATGTGAAACATACACAGAACGGTGAAGCAGTTTGCCCAAGGACACACAGCGGGTGAGCCAAGATTAGAAGGTAGGTCTCCTGACTCCCACCCAGCACCCTGCCCACTAGACCACACTACCACCTTGTTTTTAGCCTTCGTTCTCTCTCCCCTCAATGACTGTATGATATCTGCCCACTGTACTCTTGCCAAGTGCGCCAATCCTGCATCAAGAAGCACTAAAATGCCCCCTCGCCCCATCATGTAGAGCCTTGCTAATCTGCATTTTGTTTTCTTGCCCCTAAAATAACCAACCCTCTCTCAATTAGAGCTCTTCAAAAAATGCTTGAGCCATCTCAACAAGGGTTTGTTTTCTGTAGCACTTTCAAAATGTTTTCATTGTTTGAGCGTGGAGAAAGACAGACGGGCTAATGAACCAATTGCTGGCTCACCCAGAATGCTGTGTTTCAGTGCTGCTGCAAATATTCTGTTTGAAGAGTACAGCCTGTGTAATCGATTCATTAACGTGTGTCCTTCTACTTCTTTTCTGCATGCATGCTTAGGTCAATACTAGCAACTCTACCAATAAAAGTCGCTCAGAAAGAGATCTTTGAGAAGGGTTTACAGCTTGGATTTGTGCGGGATGCCTGCATGCTGATTCAGATCCATAGACATCGGAAGCAGTGGAATGGAGTGGGATCAGCTCCTGCGTGCGCTGATTTTCATCCGAATGTTGTTAGTGCTATCCTGTTCTATTTTGCAGGGTGTAGGTGGATTCCATTATTCTCCTCACAAAGAGAAACAGAAAAGTGTGTGTGTGTTTAAATGGCACTTGGGAGTTCACACCCAATTTATGGACTATTTAGCTTGGCATTGTCCATATTAATGTTATATTTTTTGTAATTCTCTCGGACTAAGATGTGAAGTGACATTCTTGTCTGGTTTCCAATCTGGCAAGGTCGGGCGAGGAAACAAACGAGCTTGAAAATTCCTTTTTGCAGATCCCAGAGCCAGGCTTATATCTGATTTCTCTCCCCTTGCTCTAGCTCACTTCCTGGGCTCCTCCAGCAGTACTCCCCTGATCAGTAACAGCACTCAAGAAGAAATGCCCTTGTGCAGGGGGTGTCGAGAAGGGATGCATGCACAACGATGCTTGAAACCAGGGTACAGAATTGCCCCAGCCCGCCTTTGAGATCAGATTACAGGGCATGTAACTTCTTTCATGTGACAGGTATTCTTGAAAATCATATAACTGGAATGGCTAATTTTCCACTTTAATTTCAAGCCAGGATTTTAGACAGAAGGTAGGAAACTTTGAGAGAACTTTTTAAAAGGAACAGGACTTCCCGCGGAAAGCAGAAGGGACGAGGGGATTAGTGCCAGTTTCCCAGCATGCCTCTTAGAAGGCAGAGAGTCTGTTCCATTGTTGCCAGTCGTCAAGAATGTCAGCCAGCCACTTGCTCAGCAGAGATGCATCCTCAGTCCAAGCAATGTGAGCCAGAATGGGCAAAAATTCATATTTTTGCTGGTATCGCTCCCTTTTCCAAATACCAGACCACCACTCAATCTGGAGCTGCACGGAGTATAATTTAGGGCTGAATTTATCCCAACAATATTAATTAAAGATGCATCAGAAGAGAGAAATAACAGTAAAAATATGATTTTTGCCCATAGCTCCTTCTGTTAGTGGGAAGCTGGATGTAATTCCTAAGAGGCTGATGGCTAATATTCTTGCTCAGCAGAGTTGTTGGGATCCACTAGGCATAGCTACCAGGTAACTCGGGAGAGTGGAAAGCCAAAGTGTCGATGAAACTCTTTTGCTCTGGGCCTATCTGAAACCCCCAGACTCCATCTTGTGAACTTTCATCTACTTCTGTGCTAACTGCTTACATGTTAAAGCAGAAATGTATTGGTCAGCGTTTCTGGTAGATGGCTGCAGTTTCACTCACACTAGCAGAAATAATAAAGATAAGGAGGAGGGAACAGAGAGAAATAGTTAGTTTGCAGCCGCTTTCCCATATATCCCCAAGGTATTTAGTGCAAAGGGTCAAGGGATGTACCTTGTTCTCCCTTCAAAATGATAAATGTATCTGCAATAGATGTCTCTTGTATCCCCCCTCCCCAAAATAATATATGTATCCTGTGTAACCTATTATCTATCGGTCAGCATAATGACGTAAAAAGGATGAGAACTGAGTTGTTTGTTACTGGTTATAAAAAGGGCCTATGTTGCCCATGTAAGGTGTGTCTCTTCTGGCATAAGTCGAGGAGCACCCTCTCAGCTGACTGACAAATAAAGGACCTGGTACCCGTCTTCTTGTCTCTCCGTGCCTCCTTGGTGTAATTAGGTAAGCTCCGGGGGGAAACGGGCCCTATTTGGCCAACAGAGAGGTTGTGCTGGCAACCTAACCACTTTACTCTGCTTCCTTCTATGGGCTCTGTGTGTTAAACAAATATTTCAATATCTTTTCCCTCTTTAATGAGGTTGCCCAGGATGTAATTCAGAGCTGAAGTTTGAGCCCACTGGTCCATATTCAGCTGTTGAATGCTATTGTCAAACAATTTTGGATTCTGTGGTTAGGATTCTCTGCTCTGTTCGCGTCTCTTTTCCTGTATCCTGGCTGGCTTTGAGACAGACACTAGGTTCATGCTCCTGTGGGTTGGACATCTGGATGCTAGTTATTCACTTAAAAAGACTTGGTTTTTATATGCTATATTCTCACTATGCTCAGAACAGATTTCTCATTACACGTCTAGGACCAAACTAGTAAGAATTGCAGTGTGTGGTTAATATCACTTTGTTCAGCATGTGGCTTTTCTGTCCTCCCTTAGCCTTCAATACAAAACTTCAGTATGAAATGCATGTTATCAGACAGATTTTCAGAAGAGATCGGCACCCTTTGTGCTGAGCTCTTTTGAAAATCTGACCTTTTATTTAGGTACTTAAACGGGAGCGAGGCTATTGAAGATGTGACCCGAGTTGTGGTTGTTGAGCACTTTATTTATGGGGCAGACTTCATTGAACCTAATCTCCATGGTAACTCTGAAACATGCTTCAACAGCTCTGCCTCAAAAAATGACAACTTTCCCTGGAGACAGACAGCCGCCTTAGAAACGGAAAGGTGCAGCAGAGAGACCATTATAACAATTGAGATGGTGGTGTTTAAATATCTGCACGTAGAAATTCAGAGATGACAATACTTGTAAAACCATTCTAACGTGTCGAGTGCAAATGCTTGTCATTCAAGGTTTCAATTCAAGCACCAACTTGTAACACTTGAAGTTGGCTCCTTCCCGGCTTGACTGTGAAGAACTGAAAGGGAAGTGTGACAGAGAACTGGGAGTTAGCAGATAAGTCAGCACTCTGATCACTCTGGCATTAATTTGTTCCCCCAGGGAGGTCGGGTTGAGGAGTAGAAGGTATTATCTAATCAGGCTGGTAGGCATCAGCTAATTAATTAATTAACCGAGCAGCTAAGGGCTGATAACACAGAAAAGAAGTGCAAGGGGGAGGGAAGCAGCACAGACTGAGTCCAGATTTAGCGAGATCTCAAGGAAGAAAGACCTCTTCTCCTCTTGGGCCCTGGGGAAAGGTACTGTAAATAGTATTGCTGCATGGAACTGTAAGCGTGCTGATGGAGGGATTTGAAATAAATTGCACATTATGGATTCCTAACCGGTGGAGTTGAAGCAGTTTGTGTGGTGCTAGAGAGCGCAGGAGCAGAGCATGCCCTGCCGCAGGAAGGTAAACAAGATGTATTCATAATATACTTACAGGCCAATAACCTTTCTTCCATTAGAATCCCATCCCATGGGACCATTTCATTCTTGGGTGGTCAACGCCAAGATGTGCTTTAGATGAAAACCATCTACGACGCCTATTACCAGCTAAAGCCTTTTTCACATCACATTTAAGAATAAATTATTCCACTGGGGATATCTTGGCAAACTCTCACTTGTGGCCGTAAATATTACTTAAAGCAGCCCACAGTTGTGGCGAGTGAGAAGGGATAGGATCTTCTCCACCTTTAGAAAATAAGCTGATAAATAAGAGGGGGACGGGAGGAGTGACTAACCGGAGAGGAAGGGGGTGTCTATTTGAGCATACTAAAATTGTCATTTACACCAAGGCAGGTGTTTGGCAGGCCTAGACTTATAAGCTCATTATTAGCTATGATATAATGTAATAGGTATGCTTCATTTGCTAATGATCAAGTGTTACTTAGATCAGCTCGAGTTGGCTGCAAAGACGATTGATTTAGAAAGTAAATTGAAATCCAGTTGAAGTAACCTAGCTTTAATTATTTGGTTCATTCCAAAGCTGGCAGCTGGGACTGCCCCTAAAGGGATAAATGCATGATAAATTATCCACAGTACAATACAGGAAAGATGTTCATATCTCCATGCTGACCGATAATACTGCTGGAGGTTGGCCTAGGGAAGAGCTCAACATTGCCAACCCCGAAACATTTTAAAATGTTGAGATTTGGCTTTAAATATCATGATTTTTAAAAAAATACTTTGGGCTCTTTTTATTTGCCTTTTGATTTTGAGTGTTTATGGTACACTTGGATCACATTTTCAAGTTATTTTTCTGTGATCATGAGGAATAGTAACATTCAGATCAATGCTGAGATTCTCTTACAATCATATCAACTGAGGTTTTAAGAAAAACCCGATATTGTGAGACCTGCAATAAAGAAGCAAAAGTTGGTAACACTGTGGCCCTTATAATGCAATGTCAATTACTCCTGTATGTTAAATGGAAATTGGGCAATTGTTGGCCTAACTATCAGCCTTGTCTACACTATGGCTTAAGTTGTTGTAAGTTACATCACTCATGGGTGTCAAAAACCCACTCCTCTGAGCGATGTAACGGACATCTACTTAAAGCGGCGTCTACTTCGCGCTATGTCGCCGGGAGATGATCTCTCACTGACATACCTTCCGTCTTTCCCTCACTTCCCGTTTCACAGATGCACTTCTAACACACCCAAGTGTCTAATCTAACAGCCTCATGTCTGCTCAGTCGCTGAAGGCAGCACCCATACTCAGCTGGAAACACTTCCGTTTAAAATATTGGCTGGAACTCTCACAGAGATGGTGTCTGCCGTGATGGGTTGGAACCACTGTGCCTCTGCCATCCCCATTGTCCAGAGGAAGCCAGCAATAAGGGACCATCTCTGCTGCAGGGCTGTACTTTAGCTTCAAACACCCTTTTTCAGTAGGGTCTCGGTGGTCCATTTTTCCCAAGTCCCAGAGAGACTGAGTAGCTGCTAACTTGTGTCCTTGAGATCTTCCATTGGTAGCTTGTAGCTCAGTAAGAAATGGGGAGGTGGTGCATGAGCTGGGCTACTTGGGCCCTGCATTGGTTTCTTTGTACAGTTCGTATAGATGTAATCCTCATTCTCTGCCAGTTCTGGAGAGATGCCAACACAAACTTGATGAAACCACTCGTCACAGCCACCATCACACTGCACCCAGTCTACCTCATCCTTGCAGGGCCTTTGGCAGTTCTGTGTAGCACACACAGCATTCTCATCATCAGACTCCTCAGACTTCTATATGAGGAGAGGCTGAGAGAACTGGGCATATTTAATCTGCAGAAGAGAAGAGTGAAGGAGGATTTGATAGCTGCCTTCAACTACCTGAAGGGGGGTTCCAAAGAGGATGGATCTAAACTTTTCTCAGTGGTGGCAGATGACTGAACAAGGAGCAGTGGTCTCAAGTTGTAGTGGGGGAGGTCTAGGTTGGATACTAGGAAAAAGCTATTTCACTAGAGCAGAGGTCGGCAACCTTTCAGAAGTGGTGTGCCGAGTCTTCATTTATTCACTCTAATTTAAGGTTTCGCATGCCAGTAATACATTTTAAGGTTTTTAGAAGGTCTCTTTCTATAAGTCTATAATATATAACTAAACTATTGTCGTATGTAAAGTAAATAAGGTTTTTAAAATGTTTAAGAAGCTTCATTTAAAATTAAATGAAAATGCAGAGCCCCCCGGACCGGTGGCCAGGACCCGGGCAGTGTGAGTGCCACTGAAAATCAGCTCGCGTGCCGCCTTCGGCACCCGTGCCATAGGTTGCCTACCCGTGCACTAGAGGGTGGTGAAGCACTGGAATGGGTTACCTAGGGAGGTGGTGGAATCTCCTTCCTTAGAGATTTTTAAGGCCCGGCTTGACAAAGCCCTGGCTGAGATGATTTAGTTGGGGTTGGTCCAGCTTTAAGCAAGGTTGGACTAGATGACCTCCTGAGGTCTCTTCCAACCCTAATCTTCTATGATTCTATGATTCTCTCACTGAGGTGAAGTAATTACATTGATGAGAGAGTCGATTTAGCGCGTCTTCACCAGACCCGCTATTGGTGCCGATTTAGCACAGTAATGAAGATGAGCCCTCAGAATCCTCAAGTGGCAACTTAACAAGCCTTTAGCAAGCCCTTTGCTTGTGCATTCAACTTGGCCATTGGCTTATAGCCAAAATGGGCTCATTCTATGAACAATACCATGTTTTGATAAATATAATGAGAGAACTTTCCCAATGCAAATTGACTTTGTCTGAAATCTAGTGACACCTAAAATCTTTTGTAATTACTTAACAGCAGTTATTATTTAATAGCATTATTGATAATATTCTTGCGAGGATCAAAGCGATTTTCCAAATTACAGATGATGAACGTACAGGGATTGTGGTGTAGGACATTGAGAACTGTGGGTGACTGTTACTCACACCAAATTCTCTATTACACACACACTAAGGGACCCAATTTTATCTTAAAATCTGTTGCCCGCACACTCTAGGACATTCCACCTCTACCTAATTCCTAGGGCTCAAGGCATAACTTGGCTGATTTAGGCACCCCCACCCTTTCCCAGTTCCTAGGGCTCCAGGCAAAAGGCACCTAACTTTACCCCTCTGTGGGCTCTACTCCTCCATGGGCTCTGGGTAAACACCATTCCCTGTGGATTCAGGGGTTAATCTATTGCGGGTTTACGGGGTCTTTTACCAGTGAAAGAGCCTTACACAGTAATATCCTACTTAACCTCTATTTAAGTTCAGTCCAAAATGGTCTACAAAAAGAAGCCCCATGTCTAAATTATCACAGGAAAACGTACAACAGGCAAAATCCTAACAGAAGGGGGTAAAAAGACTTAAAGAAGCAATGCTGAGTAGTTCTAATGTTCTGGTGCATTTTATTATCCTGGTAGTAGCATGTAGTGCTTCTCGGGTCGAGGGTAAGAACTAGGTATACATTTGTACATAGATAAAGATGGACAATAGAAAGCCCATGTTTCTATGGGGCTTCAAGAACATTAACAATGACTAAAAGAAATTCCATTTAACTTGAGAGAGAAGTATTATTTTTGAATTAACTTGTTTTTATTTAGATTGAAATCTACCTTGAGCACTGGTCAAAAATCCTGAGGTAAAGATGTTGCATCCAAAGAAAAGTATTTTGCTTCTGGCAGACAGAACGCATGGGTGGGCTTTAATCTTAGCTACACAGCAATATGATGATCCGTGTATCAGGTTAATGCTGATGAGGTGTTGTAGTTGCCTCTGAAACTATGGGTGCAACCAGGAGTAGGATTAGTGTCTAGACTGTTACAGCAATTTTTCTTAGGAGATCTGCAAAAGAGAGTGCCATGGTGACTAAGAAAGATCCTGGTTTGGTTAAGGTAAAGAAATACACTCATTTTGTTTGGCCAGATCACATGGTAGAAGAGAGATTTGATCCTTATTTCTGTATTTAATTAAAATGGAGTTGTTAGTAGAGAATGATTGTTTACTGTGGAACAGAAGGATAGTGATACCAAAAATCTTACATGCTGGATGAATTGAAGTGTTTGAAAATCCAACCAAGTAACTTATGTGCTTTGAAAATCTCACCTGGATGAGCATCAAGGTGAAGATAAAAGTTTGGCTAGATGTTAACTTGCTGAGACCAAGCTATAGGAGAAGTTTGTCACGCTAAAACTGCAGTATTCACTGAAACATACCACAGACTGTACTTAGTGGTAGTTGATGTTCATTCCAGGTAGCTAGAAATGTTACTGAAAATATGACAAACACTTCTGCTGCTAAGACTATGGAGACATTGTGGAATATATGTTTTCCTATAGAGATCATTCCAGATTATGGCTATCAGTTTGCCTCTGAGGAATTTCAGATTCTCCACAAGAGAAATTCAGCAGAACACATTAGGTCATCTGCTTTTTATTATCCAGCATGAAATGGGTTAGCACAAGTCTCTGAGCAGACACTTAAAGTAGAAATAAGTAGAACCCAGCAGCATTCCTTTGTTATATCGGTCCACACCACAGACCACTATGCAGAAAACTCAAGCAGAGTTATTTCTTAAATAGTTACAAATCATATTCACTATGCATAGACCAAATTTTGCTAAATTGTTAGATAAAAATAGCATAGAGGAACAAACCCACAACATAAGTGTAATGCTGACAGACCACGGTTTTCAGTAGATGGGGGAAGGATAGCTCACTGGTTTGAGCATTGGCCTGCTAAACCCAGGGTTGTGAGTTCAATCCTTGAGGGGGCCATTTAGGGATCTGGGGCAAAAATCTGTCAGGGACATACTTAGTCCTGCTGTGAAGGCAGGGGACTGGACTTGACTCCATGACCTTCCAAGGTCCCTTCCAGCTCTATGAGATAGGATTGAACCTGGGACCTCTAGAGCTTAATGCATGAGCTAAAAGCCACATGGCCCTTAGCTAAAGCTATAGAACCGACTCATTAATCTCTCTCTAAGTGGTCTCAGTGCCACTAGATGGGACAGAACACCACACCCAGGAGGTGTGTGGGTTACAGATAGCTCCCAGATTTTCATAGACCAAAAGGTAATGGTTTGGAATTGCAGAATTGGCGCTGGGAGGTGCTTATAAAGAAATGTATTAGGGCCATTTACATACCTGGATGAGGTAAATGGAAATAGTGAAGAAACATAGTAACCAGGGCAAATTTTTCAAAATCTCCTGAGAGACTTATGTTAGAACATAAGACCCATACTGGATCAGACCAATGGTCCATCTAGCCCAGTATCTCGTCTCTAACAGTGGCCAGTGCCAGATGCCTGTGGCAGAAGGAGGTTCCTAAGTCCCATTTCCAAAAATGACTAAGGTACTTAGAAACCTAAGTTCCATTGTGTTTCAGCGAGACTTAGGCTCCTAACAGAATCATAGCCTTCCCAAAAGACTAAATCCATCTTTTACAAATTACAGATGAAGACAATGGTGTATGGATTTAAGAACTAGGTGGATTGTGTATGTGGCTTAAAATATCTTTTTACGGTCTGGAGCATTGTGGAACACAGAGTTCAAAAGACTTGTTTGTTGGCAGCTGGAAGTTTGGATTGGAGACTGAAGCAAAGAATGAGATGGAATTGGACAAAGATTATAAAAAAATATGACCCTCTTACTGTGATAGCTTGACGGTTTTTTATTCAGAGCTCTATTCCAGAAGCCGTTTGCAATGCATAGCAACAAAACCAGCTTTATTGGACCTATTTATGAGCAGTGACACACATTCTTATGTGACAGTAGATTATGCATTTTATAATAACTACATTATACAGATATCTCCTTTGTGTGGCACTCCCATTACCGTCTTCAATCCTAATAGCGTAATACACCCCTCTTGCTAACCCTACTGGCCACAAACTTCCCCTCATGCACAGGACATAAGCCCCAGAGGAATTGTGTTCCTCTGCTGAACTGAACCTAAATGAATGGGAACTGGTTGTATATTTTCATTTTGGGGAACATTGTTAATTTTTGTAATAAAACTGGAGGTTTTTATAGGATTTCATGTCCAGTTAATTTTGCCCAAATTCCCATTTTGCTGCAAGATTCTGTACATCCCTCCCATAAAAATCAGAGGACTTCGGAGCTCAAACGTGGCGCGTTGTACACACAGAGCTAACTGTGGAAAAAGTGAAGGAACTGAGAGTAGAAGAAAATGGCATAAACCTCCAGGTTTTTTAACTAAATGCCTAAATCAACTAAATAAAAACAATTCTCTCCCATCAAATGGAGGAAACAAAATATATCCCTAATAATGGAAGGATAATGGATAATGCGGGTGTCTCAGAAAGAGACACAATTTGCAAAGTCCTGATCCAAATCTGAACTTATCCAAGCTTAGGGCTGTTCAGCTCCAGGACTTTGGCTCACGCTCATCTCTCCAGTGGGAATAGTCACATCCCGCATAGCAGAGAAGATACCTGATAAAATTCAGCTGGGCAGGTATCACTTAATCTGGGGCAAAGATTGCTCCTCACAGCACACGCTGTTAGTAGGAGATTCCTCTAATAGCAGAACTTTGAAAGATCTTGCATAACTTTTTGGAGGAGGGAAGTTAGCTCTGTTGACTTTTGCCCAGCTTGAAGTCCCCTGGCAGGAACACAGAAAGGAGCCGTTGACATCCCTACTCAGAGTGGTGCATGACATATCCCTAGCTGGGGAAACAGAATCGCATGTATGGGTTTCAGCAGCTGCCCTTTCTGAATTTGCCTGGCGGATGGAAGTAATGATTAATTCAATTATAAATTCCATGATTATTTACTATTCCTTACGATTGTGATTGCAGCAGTGCCTACGAGCTCCAGTTGTAGACCAGGGCCCCATTGTCTTAGGTGCTATAAGAGTCACAGACCAACAAGACAGTCCCTGCCTGGAAGAGCTTTATGTCCCAAAGTCTGCTTGGTGCTTTACAGACATACCTGAAGGGATGTCCCTGCTCCCCGAAAAGCAGGCAATATGCAGACACGGGGCAAGGGACATAACTTTTTTTTTAATGTAGGATATTAGGTTAGTGGGCCAAGGTGGGTTTGGAGAAGGAGGAATCTGCATTGCATACTGGATGAGGGAGGGCAATGGAGGGAAAGCAAAGAGGATGGGCAAATGCTCAAAGGAGAAATGGAGGGGACTGAATTGTCAAACTCTGGGGTCCAAAGAGGGAAACAGCTGGTGAGCGAAGATGTAGCTAGAGTGAGAACTCTGCAGAGCCTGGACATTGATAAGGAAGGGGATGCAGGGCTAGTAGAGCAGAGCTGATGGGGTCGTAGTGTAACACTGACAGACCCTGGTCGTCAGTGGGCAGGATCGAGCCTGGGGTCTCTGGAGCTCATTGCATATGGCCCTTAGGTTAGGCTGTAGAGCAGACTCATTAATCTCTCTCTAAGTGGTCTCAGTGTCTCAGGGTCACTAGATGGGACAGAACACCACACCCAGGAGGTGTGTGGGTTGCAACAGCAGCAGGTGAGAAATGGGCTGGATGGCTGCACGTTGGATAGACTGGAGGAGGACGAGCTTGACTGGCTGAGAAGGCCAGAGAGGAGATGACCAGACAAGGCTTTTGGCAGCAGAGATGGATTTTGTGCATGCTGGAAATGAACCAGCCGCAGGATTTGGCACCAACTTGAATGTCTGAGGGGTAAAGAAAGAGAGTGAAAAAAGGCTCAGACGGATCCTGGAATCCTCGACCATGGAGGAGGAATAGGAGGAGGAGCCTGGGCTTTGCCATGTTGAGTTTAAATGGACTGCAGGAGATTATGGGCCTGATCTAAAGCCCACTGAAGTCAATGGGACTCTTTCCACTGACTTCAACGTGCTTTGGATCAGGCCAATCAGGGATCAGGTCAGAACGTATTTTCACGAGATCTTCAGCCCTGTTTCCAAACCAAAGAGATTTGAATAAATCAGGCTTTGGATAATTGTTCCCATTCTGGATGCTCCTCTGAGCCTCCAGCCCTTTAAAAGTTTGTCCCTCACAGTGTTACCGGTGCTTTCTCCTTGACCTGAAAGAGAAAAGGAAACCTAAATACGTCCCTTTGCCTGTCTGCATCTGTGTCTCGAAATTCCTGAGGTGTTGAGGCGACATCTTTTGTTCCTTGGACATCAGAGCACAGGACTATTCGGAATTTCATAGCATCGTAACAGTGGTGCTGAAAGCATTTATTGAGTTTCATTCCGTCTGGTGCTTTGACTTATAGAGGAAAATAGCACAGCTGTAAACCAGCTGTGTTTCATTTATGCTCAGGAACAGGGCCCCTTTGTCTGTCTCAAATGTTATTTACCCCCCTCCCTTTTTTCCCCCTAGATTTTGGCTCTTTACAGGAAAAGTGGTTGTTGAAAGACAGGTTCATGCTTTGAAGCCTGCCATTCACACAGACTTAACATCAGTCTTGAGGATATTAAATTCAAGGCAGCTTTTCCTGTTTGTGATATGAAGTGAAGTAGAGAATTAGTCATGCTGGTATGTACAAAAGAGCCACAGGCTTACAAACCAGTCTGTAATTTCATTTGAAAGAATGGATTACTCTTAGAGCTTAAGTGTTGGGTGGAGGCTGCAGTCCACCGACATATTGCAGAGACGTTGCATGCTACTCCAAAGGAGATGCACAATAAGACATCATTCAGAGGGAGTTTCTATCAGCTCATTGGGAACTGCATGAAGCTCATTTGAGAGACAAGTCCTGTTTCTAGGATCTCCAAGTAGCATCTGATGTTGGAACATAAATGAAAACCTACAAAACAGAAACAAAATCCCTGTCTTCATTATATACTTGCGACACGGATAAAACCCAGCGAGATGAAAAGCATTTTCCTAAAAAGACAAGATGGTGCAATACAAGTTTAGGGCCTGATTCTGCAAATGCTAGATAATGTTTTCACATCTTAGCCAAAAGGCCGAGCATAATAGCTTACTACTGAGCTGCTCCACTGAGTCCAGTGGGACTATTTATAGTAACACTAGACGTAGTACTTGCTATCACCTATTATGGGACCCAGTCTAATCAAGTCCATACTTTGGCAAAATTCCCACAGATTCCAGTGGGAACTTTGTCTCCAGAATAACCCCATGATTTGATGCACAAACCATTACAGGAGAACCACTGGGACCATTACTGCAGTGTTTCTTTAACACGGTTTGCTTTCAGTTAGTTACAGCTCCAGTAATCCAATGCTAGAGCTGCTCCCACATATCTGACAGCAGAACTGGTCCATCGCATATATTCATTTGTTAAATGAATTTCAAATACATGAATGGTAAAAGGTAATGTAACATTGTGTAATGTTTCAAGACATTTTTCGTTCGACCTCTGGGACTGATTTTGCTAGCAACAAACAGATGCTATTGTTTTGAATGCTGTCTCTTAAGAGTCCAGGGTTTTTTGCATCTAAGGAATGCCAGTTTGACAGTACTAGTTTGGGTGATAATGACATCCTGTGGCCTAGTAAGAATATCATAGGTTTCCTGGCTACCCCAGTTTTGCATTTGCAGCCAATGTGGAGATGGGTTCAAGCTGCAAAAATCTGGTCCAGATCCAAATTGTGAACACTTAAATTCAGGGTTGTGCCATTCTTGCTGTTGATTCATTCTATTAGAAAAATGGGGCTCCCTGCAAAATTTTGATTCAGGGCAAGGGTGACCAGATGTCCCATTTTTAAAGGGACAGTCCCGTTTTTGGGGACTTTTTCTTATATAGGCACCTATTACCTCCCACCCACTGTCCCGTTTTTTCACAGTTGCTATCTGGTCACCCTATCCAGGGCCAACGTTTTGGAAGTTCAGATTTGCGTTTTTGGTTGAGTCACATCTCTAATTCTGGGTGGCATTCTGAAGTGAACTTGGTTGTCTCACTGGCTTTGCTCGGCTCACTTTCAGTCAGGTTAGTCAAAGTATTTCAAGAACATATAAACCCAAGAAGTAACTATGGCCCTATAGAAAGGCGCTGGTTTATCTGGTAGGATTTCTGCAGCTGTGAAAATAGATCGTAGGTTCAAGTCCCACATCAGGTTGTGGATTGATGCTGCAACATGGTGAGGACAGGGTGCTGCATTGTTACTCCTGGCCAAACCTCCCTGGCAGTAAAACAGGTGATAATGGGCAAGGCCAGCTGAGAGTGATTACTGAGCATGTACTGTAGCTTGTTGTTTTGTAAAGCATGCTGAGGTACTGGAGAAATAGGGACATTGTATAAAATCGAACTCTATTTTGCTCGGTAGAATGGTGACTGTATTTTTGACTCTAGGCAATTCTGAGTCCATCTCTGAGGCCACTGATTGCAGCTCTGAGGCCACTGAAGCAGTGGCTTTAGGGGGTCTTTGGGCTCAGTCTCAGGGTTTGCTGGTATCCACCTACACCTTGGGGGAGCTAATTACAAAACAATGATCTTTTGGCAGGGCTCAGCTCCAAAACACAACCCATGGCATAAGGATTAAAGAGCAGACAGAGCATTTGCCCTGCTCCTTTCATTGCCGCTCACAAACTGAATTCATTGCTGGGAACAAACGGAAAAGAGTCACTGCAGAGCCCTTTGACCTCCTGCTTGCTTAGGATGGCTGACTGTCATGACATCAATGTGAATACGCTGACTCATTATTCCTGACTCTGCATAGAAGACAGCATATTTATTAACATACTTCCAATTCCCAGAAGAATGCTAAAAATAGCAGAGGTGCTAAGCAGCCCTTAAGAACTGTTTCCGGTGCAAACTCAGTGTGCTGCAGCTCTGAAGCCTTCCGAATGAACTGCGTGGTCTACTAAACTGTATCTTATAATGATGTGGTGAAGGGCCTGGGGAGAAATTATACTTCACTGATTTATGCATCTATTGTACTCCTTGAAGGCAAAAGCTTAGCTTTGCCACAAGTACCAAACAAGGGCCAGTTCATTCTCAGAGTCATGATCTAGGACGCGGATCATGATTCTGAGAATCACCCTCTGCTTCCCAGTTCCCCACCTGGGAGCTCCAAGGCTTTGTCCGTTCTCTCCCAACCCCCCACTCCACCCCGTGGAGGCTGCTCTCACCCTGCGCAAGTTACCCGGGGTATGCATAGTCTAGAGCAAGGGAGTCAAGAGGCATTTTATGTCCCTTATTCCCCTACATGGCAACACAAACCAGGGTGTGATGTAGCCCCTAATCCCAAAATGTTACAGAGACCCTGCTCCTGCTTCTTGTAAAGTGAAATGGAGATCTGGAAATGGCAGCAGGATACGCTCCTGTAAATGCAGGGAATGAGGGAGAGGTGCGCCTATCAACAAAACATTGCATTGGTGATTTTGGATTCCTCTTTGACCTTCCATTGGCAGCCAGTAGAGATTAGCACTGCCCAGTCATTAAGAACTACCAACTAAAAGTATTAGCCTCAGGACAGCAGCTCAGAGTGATACAAGCTCTGTTACCACCGCCTCCCTTCCTCCCCATGCACACACACATTCTGTTGGTGTCAAGGGGAAGAGAAAGAATGAGCCAGCTTCATTTGCATTTTTGTTACCCACAGTTCCACCCTGAAGGCTTTTGTCATGTTTAAATTTTGATTAAGTTTTGAGTGTAGGAGTAATGCTAAACAGCTATCTTTATTGTGTGACAAAACGGCACAAGAACAATGCTGGACAGGCCCTGTGGGAGATGTCACCCTAACTCGTATCTCAGTCTTATATGGGTAGGTAGTGGAGTTTGGACACAAAAAAAGACCCAACACCCATAGCTAGTGGTGGCTTTGATTTCCCAAATGAAGAGCTAGCAGCTTAAAGAATGGCAGTGGCTGTGATGTGAAGCAGAGCAAATCCGAGGTCTGACCAAACCTGCCAAGGAAAGCTGATTCTCTGAAGAGGTGGGTGTGGCTTCCAGAGGGGTTGAACTGGTAGTGGCAAAAAGGACTCCAGGCAAGGACCAGCAGTGACTGCATAGATGGGGCAGTTGCTATGGCCAGTGAGCCAAGCTACCTTTACAAGGTCCTGACCCACTCAGAGTCGGGGCGAGCTAAACCACAGAGCTGAGCCTGCTATCTGAACCTCAGGGTGGGAACACATCCGGAGAGCTGTGACAGGAGTAGCCAGGACCTGCAGAGGGAAGCCATCCTGGATGGCAGAGGGTACCCTGAGACTGACTCCTTCCATGGTGGGGGCAACAGGTGAGGGTGGAAGTTGAATAAATTACCTGCAAGTTATGGTGATTTACTTAACCTTTATTTGAAGATATCTATGACTGTCCCACATCTCCCTTCAATTAAAAGTTCTCTGTTCTAAAATAGTCAAAATAGCGGGACACAACTGCCTGACAAGGGTGACCAGGGAGAGGTTTATTTTATTTTAGTTTTTTTCCCAGGGCAGAAATACAAGTAAGACTCTGGGTGGGAGTTTGAGCCATGTTGTTGTTGTTCTACATAAAGGGACCCTTTGGTATTTTGAACCCAGCCTTTATTGCTGTCACCAGTACCTGGCAAAAAGGGTCACACAAGTAAACACAAAGCCTTTATAACCCTGTGCATTCTGTCCTTAGAGATCATTCAAATAAATAGTCTAAAATCCAGAACATATGCAGTCTCATGGGATGTCTGTCAATGAAATTTGAACCTCTGGGTTTGTTTTTCATTATCAATGACTGGATGAAAGGACGGGGGGGGGGGGGGTTTTTTGGTGTTTCAAGCCTAGCTGGACAAACATAGGAAAGTAAAGACACGTGGGTGGGAAATGCTTTCGCATCCAGTGGCTCTCCTATCCCATTCCAGGGTGCAGTCCAGCCCAGTGCAGGTTTGTGGCACCATCTTACAACGCCTTGCTGCTGTAGCTCACAAACAGCCATGCCAGTCACACCCTGAGTGTTTGGGTATAACTGCAGTCCTGGGTCCAGCCACCCCAGCAGCCTGTCAACTACACACCAGCCACCCTCTGGCTTCCAGCAGCCTGTTACTACTTTCAAGGTGACCCCAACAAACTCCCAGTCCGATTTTCCTCAAAAACATGTGTTCTGTGCTGCCCAGCCCTCTCCTGGGCAGTTCAGATATGAGGGGTCTGTAAAGGGTCAAAGTACAACAGTTTGCTACTTTAATTGGCGTTACCAAACAATTCAGTTTAAACACCACACTGGATTAGTTTTGATTAAAGAATAAAACAAGTTTAACTATAAAGAGATATGTTTTCGGTGAGTACCAGCACAAGGTATTAACGTCAGAAATGGTAACAAGAAAAACAAAGATATAAAGGTGTCTTAGTTGCTACGACTCAACAAACTAGACTTGGTTCAAGGTAAAATCCTTACCACAGGTTCCCAGCAATATTGCTGATCAAATTTTCAAGTCAGGATCTCTCACAAAGTCCAAAGGCTGGTTCCTTTGTCTTCTTGGGTGAAAGGGGGCAGGGAGGGGAGAAAGAAAGAGAATGTGGGGTGTTTTGCCCCTCACTTTTATAGTCCAGTCACCTTCTGAAATGCATTTTCCTGAGGACTACCCCTAGATAAAGTTCCTTTCAGCAGTGAGGCGTCTCGTGGTGAGGCCTGGAGTCTCGTGGTGAAAGGGGTTCCATTTTGTTGTTTGTTAAATTGCAAATTGATCTGCTCCTATCCCACTTTGCTGCCAAAGACTGGCCACTGGACCGGTGATTCGTCAGCTTGTCTTTCATCTTTGAGAAACAGGTTTGCATGCCCCTCGCTTCCAGACTTGTCTGGTAAACACATTTCCGCCATAATTTCAGCTTATGTTCTTAACTCTACAGCTAATGTTGCTACATACATTTCACCATGATATTATTGACCAGTGAGTTATTAGTTTTCAAATGATACCTTGTAAGCATAGTTTGCCATTGTAATAATCTTTGTCTATGTAGAGTGTGAATACAGGGGCGCATTCGGTCACACCCCAGAGTGACAACAGGATGAGACCGTTTTGCAATGCCACGTTCAGTTGCATGCAGGAACTCAGTTCTTCACTTCTGCTCCTCTTTAATGAAAGTGTGTGGAGGGGAAAAGAGAAGGCTTAGATTTTATTGTGTGCATGCCAGGGTAACATAATGTGCAGTGATCTCACCTTGGACTGTGCTCTTGTTTGATCTCATAAACAAATCAGAGTCAGGCCTCCTCACTGCTTGACTGGGAGATCGCTAAGGAAAATGAATGGTGCTAGAGGAACTGATGTTGGTGATTCAGTAGCAGGTGAATTTTTGGGCATTATGCATTTGGAGGTGCCATCTTGTATGACCTTGTATGGTTCTTAAAGATCCTGTGATGCTTTTTGCACGAGTGGTTGTCAGACATGGATGTCACGTACTGGGGTGCAATCTAGACCAGGGAGGAGTTGTCACTGCCAGCCCTGTTACCCTGGTTGCCTTAACTGTCCTGCGGCTCTGGCTCACGGCCAGGATGCTGACTGCCGGCAGACAAGCATGCAGTATCCTGAGTGCCTTATGCAGGGGTAACCTCAACACACGCCCAGTCCCAAATTTTCCCAAAACCATGTGCTCTGCAATATCCAGCCCTCTCCTGCACCATTCAGAGAGGTATGAAGGTTCATTTGTCCCTTTAAAGATACAATATCCAGCAGCTTGCCATATTAACTGGGGTTAATGTTCACTGTAAATCAAACACAGCACTGGGCTGCTTTAGATTAAAAATAAAAACAAGTTAATTAACAAAAAGATATAGGATCTGAAGTGAGTTCAAGTTTAAAGGATAGTGTTAGAAATGGTTACAAGCAAATACAAATGAAAAATGCATTCTAGGGGCAAAGACCTAACAAAATAAGTTCCAGCCTTTGTTCAGGGAAGGTTCCTTTCTAATCTACCTTCCAGAAAGATGGCTGACCAACTGCTCTGGTTCGCAACTTCCACAGAGTCCAAAGTGCTGAGCGGTTATATCCTCCCCATTCTGGCTTGATGGTTCAGTCTGATTTCTGTGAAAATTGCATTTCCTTGTCTTAGTGTAGCTTGGAAATACCCCCCAGGTGTCAGAACCAAATTCCTTTGTCTAGGGTGGGGTAATTTTAGCCCTGCCCGGCAGACACACTTTGATAACGCAATTTCCAATATGCTTGTAATTTTGAATGTGTCCTCTGTATATACACCACACAATAATATTAAGGATCAGTATGTTATTAGCGTTCTAGTGATATTTTACATAACATCTTCTAGCTCAGTGGTTTTCCCCTGAGGGTAGGCAGAGGTCTTCCGGGGGTACATCAACTCATCAAGGTATTGGTCTGGTTTTACAACAGCTACATGAAAAGGACTAGCAAAGTCAGTACAAACTAAAATTCCATACAGATAATGATTTGTTTATACTGCTCTATATCCTATACACTGAAATGTAAGTACAATATTTATATTATAGAATAGAATCATAGAATATCAGGGTTGGAAGGGACCTCAGAAGGTCATCTAGTCCAATTGATTTATTTTATAATTATATGGTAAAAATGAGAAAGTCAGCCGTTTTTCAGTAATGGTGTGCTGTGACACTTCTGTATTTTTATGTCTGATTTTGTAAGCAAGTAGTTTTGAAGTGAGGTGAAACTTGGGGGTACGCAAGACAAATCAGACTCCTGAAAGTGGTACAGCAGTATGGAAAGGTTGAGAGCCACTATTCTAGATAACAGGTTATGACATGAGTGAGTTGAGGTACATTCAACTGGTCAGTCCAGCTGAAACTTCACTAACAATGAGCCCTTGCCCTCTTGCATTAGGATGCTGTTAGGGTCACAGTGGTGTTGGGATCAGATTCCAATCTGAGTTTATACATTTTGGCTACTTAAATTGCTCCTGCAGTTTCAGTTGGGCACTGTCCTCTTTTTCACTTCCAGTCTTACATTGTTCTGTGTTGTGGCCAGGCACTCTTAAATAGCTGCTGTGGCTGCACTTCACTGATAGGGGAAATGATTCCTGTCTGCTTGCAAGCCATGATCCTGCAAATAGATCTGAGCTTTGTTACCACATGCAGCATCATGGAGCCCAATGGGACTCCACAGGGTGGATGCTTGCAGGACCCGTGGTATAGTTTTATAAAAGTGTCATGGGATCCCTCAGAAAGACACTATATGCATATAAGGTGGAGTTCTCAAAGGCATTCATTCATCCTGCTCCCACTGAAGTCTATGGGAGTTTTACCACTGATTTCAGTAGGAGCAGAATGAGGCCAATGCCAATGGTTTTTGAAAAGCCCACCAATAAGGTATTTCAGCTGTTGCCATTTTAAAATACAATTGTTATGCTCCAAATATCATAGAATCATAGAATTGGAATGGACCTCGAGAGGTCATCTGGTCCAGTCCCCTGCACTCATGGCAGGACTAAGTATTATCTAGACCATCCCTGACAGGTGTTTGTTCAACCTGCTCTTAAAAATCCCCAATGATGGAGATTCCACAACCTCCCTCGGCAATTTATTCCAGTGCTTAACCACTCTGACAGTTAGGAAGTTTTTCCTAATGTCCAACCTAAACCACCCTTGCTGCAATTTAAGCCTATTGCTTCTTGTCCTATCCTCGGAGGTTAAGAAGAACAATTTTTATTCCTCCTCCTTGTAACAACCTTTTACGTACTTGAAAACTGTTATCATGTCCCCTTCTCAGTCTTCTCTTCTCCAGACTAAACAAATCCAATTTTTTCAATCTTCCCTCATAGGTCATGCTTTCTAGACCTTTAATCATTTTTATTGCTCTTCTCTGGACTTTCTTCACTTTGTCCACATCTTTCCTGAAATGTGGCACCCAGAACTGGACACAATACTCCCACTGAGGCCTAATCAGCGTGGAGTAGAGCGGAAGAATTACATCTCATGTCTTGCTTACAGTACTCCTGCTAATACATCCCAGAATGATGTTTGCTTTTTTTGCAACAGCGTTACACTGTTGACTCATATTTAGCTTGTGATCCACTATGACCCCCAGTTCCCTTTCCGCAATACTCCTTTCTAGGCACTCATTTCCCATTTTGTATGTGTGCAACTGATTGTTCCTTCCTAAATGGAGTACTTTGCATTTGTCCTTATTGAATTTCATCCTATTTACTTCAGACCATTTCTCCAGTTTGTCCAGATCATTTTGAATTTTAATCCTATCCTCCAAAGTGCTCGCAACCCCTCCCAGCTTGGTATCATCCGCAAACTTTATAAGTGTACTCTCTATACCATTAGCTAAATCATTGACGAAGATATTGAAAAGAACCGGACCCAGAACCTATCCCTGCAGGACCCCACTTGTTGTGCCCTTCCAGCATGACTTTGAACCACTGATAACTACTCTTTGGGAACGGTTTTCCAAACAGTTATGTAAAAGGGTGACAGACTAGTGTACCAGCAAGAAAAGCAACAGATAAAATAGGCTATAAATACCAAACAGAGATCAGCAGAGCACTAAATCCTCCTGCCTTTCTGAATGACTGTCTTCAGCAATCTTTTTCCTTCCTGGTTACAGACTCTCTTGGCTTCGTTCATGTCAATCAGGAGGGCTGTTGAAAATGCTTAGTGTTTAACCAGAAGTACAGTATATTTGTCCTTTTGGCCTTCTCAAGGGATGTACTGACACATCATTCACCTAGTGAAATGTAGCAATTTGAAGAGGCTATTTGACACATTTGAGTTATTTCAGCATTAACCTTTGGGAAAGCTACGATTTTTTTTTTTTTTTTTGACAAACTGGACAGCATCTCATTGAGCAGTCAACTTAAGAAGTCTAGCACTAAGACGGCTTCAATCCAGTGTGAAAGTATCTCGTCAGCTGCATGCTTTTCTCTTCATCCCTAAGCTCACACCCCAAATTTGGTAAAGTGTCTGTTTCCAGAAAATTCAAAGAGTTCATCAGCTTTGGGTTCAGCACTTATAAAGCTTTATGGTTAAAGCAGAGTTCATTATTATTATTAATCGGTATTGTGGTAGCACTTAGGAGCCCCAGTCATGGATCAAGATCTCAATGTGCTGGGCGCTGTACAAACAATGAACAAAAGCTTACAATCTAAGTAATTATTCTCTGTCTGTAAAGAGAACTGCTGTCCCATTTATAACACTGCTAAGCGTTTTGAGAGCTAACATATTTCGAAATCAAAGCACTACACAACATGCCTCAGCCTGGGGGGCTGGACTAGATGACCTCTCAAGGTCCCTCCAGCCCTATATTTCTGTGATTCTATGTGTCAGTGTGATATGAAGAAGGACCAGCCCTATGAAAAATAATAGTGAGTGAGTGGGATTTGTTTAATGATCTTACATTCGCTAAATGCTTTAGCACCTTTCATCCAGGTGGATCCCAAAACACCTTACAGATGTTACTAGAGCCCGGGTCTGATTTGCCAAACTCCACCACAAAGATCATTTGTCCCCTGGTGTTGCACTTACTGAAGCTCCTAAGTTCTCCACATAGGTGGGGTTCCCAGCCCTTTCTTATGTCAAGAGAACAGGGATACAGGCAAGAGCTCTGGTGTTTTCCCTGGGCTACATTCCTCTCCTCTCTGCAGGGAGTAAATTCCAGTCCTCTTTCAGGATTATCTCGTATCCCATTTAAAGCCTTAGCTTTGCAGGGCTTCCTTGTTTGTGGGACATGGGGTTTGGTTTCTCTTTCCACCTGCCTACTCCTGTCAGCCCCTTCTCTTAAAAAAAAAAAGAAAAAAAAAGTGAGTTTGTCATGTCTTTTGCTCTTCCAGACACAACTTGCTCCTAAATACCCATGTTTACTAACTACATACCAACATACATGGCCTACCTACATATATATACATTGCTCCTCTGTTAGATTTTGGTGGCTTCTGCATTAGAAGGCAGGGAAGCCCACTAGTGGGCCCCCAAGCTATGTACAGGGATTCTGCTCCGTTCCTGTACACTACAGAAGTAGGTGGTTCAAATTTTGGCCCTGACATAAACTTTGCTTAAGCAGATTTTTGGAAAGAAAAATTTGCTTTTAATTGGACCATGCTTTGGAGCAGGGTCATCTGAAGCTCCAAACATGCAGAGCTACAATTAAGCAGGGCCGGCTCCAGCTTTTTGCCGCCCCAAGCGGCAAAGCAAAAAAATAAAATAAAAAGCCAATCGGCGGCAACTCTATCGCGTCGCTTCATTCTTCCGCGGCAATTCGGTGGCGGGTCCTTCGCCCCTCTCTTCCTCTTCAGCGGCTCTTCGGCGGCAGCTCAAAGAGGAAGAGAGGGACTCAATGGCGAATTGCCGCCGAAGACCCGGACGTGCCGCCACTTTCCATTGGCCGCCCCAAGCACCTGCTTCTTTCGCTGGTGCCTGGAGCCGGCCCTTAATTAAGCACATTTTGGATTGGTACATGATGCTGATTAACCATGTGTTTAAGTATGTCTTGACTAAGTCAGTCTCCAACTAAAGCGTGCTGAGTCTGACTGGTTTCACCCTCTGTAGATAAGTAACCATTTTGTCCACCACTGATGGGCACCCTGGGGTGAAACACATCAACCTGTCAAACACACTGCACTATTGCACAGCAATTTGGAACAAGAACCAGATAATTATTTCTTACATTCTTTACACCCTGTTATCTTCAGGTTCTTAGAACTGATGATAGAGGGAAATGGGAACACCTGTGGCCTTGTGTGCTTTATCTAAGCTCAGAGCGTAATATTCAGACTGAAGCGTGATCTGTTCCACTAAAGATGCTTAAAAGAGGTTCTGTGCAGTACTTGTTACAGCACAAGGGATTGAGATCTCCATTACAATCCATTGGCACTGGAGCAAAGGCAGCTTAATTTAAGCAGGTCTAATGGTACAACATAGCTTTAAAATACTCTAATGACAAGTCTTTGTGGGACCAAAATCCTAAAGCATGTGAGTAGAGCTTCAAGTTACATATATGCTTAGGTCTTTGTACAATTGGGGCCTTGGGCTAAGATTATCAAAAATGGATGCCTAAAATTAGGCTCCTAAATCCATAGTTGGATGCCTAAATGAGTGACCTAGAATGCTGAGCATACCGCAGCTCCCATTTTTGGTCATTTTAATATTAGTAATAGTAGTATTGGTCACTATCTGTATTACAGTGAGGCCTAGAGCCCACAACCAAAATTATAGCCCCATCGTGCTAGATATTGTAAAAATATACAGAGGGGGACAATCAGTGCCTTGACGATCTTCCACTTTAAATAGATAAAAGAATGGGAAAGGAAACAGGCACAGAGAGGTGAAGTGATTTGCCTAAGGTCAAACAGCAAGTCAATGGCAAAGCCAGGAATAAATGCCAGGTCTCTAGGGTCATTCCTGCTTAATTCCTGTCCAAAAAATCTACTTCCCACATCTCTTCATTAAGGTATTGTTGCTTGGGTATTAACTGCTGTGCTGCCTGTGATAGCAGAAGGGCTGAAAATAGTTCACCAAAGCCCGATTAGTTTTCCCAGAATGCTCTTATGCAAATGTGATGGCTGAGCCACTTTAAAGGAATGCAGTCTCATTGCTGAGCCTGTAATTGTTTACTCTTCAGGCTGCATAATGATATTACATGTCAGGAAATGACACAGCCATCACATTTTAATTAGGTGTGTATGGAAGGCTTAAATAATTGGAGAGCAATGCTTACACTTGTCTGGAAAATGGGGGAGACGAAACATAATTTGGTGGATCTAAGCAAAGATAGCAGCATTTACCAATAAAAAAGTCATCTTCTAATGATGCTTACATTGCTCTTCCAGCTGACCGTGACTGCGCAGGTCAGGAGCTGAGACTGTGCTCCTTCCCTGTTTTTCTGTTTTTTCTACACTCTTTCTCTTCCTAACTCTTCCATTCCTGCCATTACCCCTCACCCCAGCTCTACTCCAATTTTTAAAAAAAAAAACCTATGCAACTGCAACACGATGCCTCTGATCAAACCCAGGATCTCTGATTCTAAAAGCATGAGCCTCTACTACCTGAGCTTGAGAGACCCAGCTGTGTTAGGGCAACGTCAACAGCAGGTTCGTAAACCTCTATGTGGGCCTGCCACTAGAATGGGACAGAGTCATAAGCGTTAAAGTGAGTTACAAAGCTGACAAAACTCTGCCAGTGGCTCCCACGTTCACTAATGTGCTACCCCCTCTGTCTTCTCTTGAGTCTCTTAGGGCATGTCTTCACTACAGAATGTTACCAGGTGCGAACAGAGTTGTGAGAATGGAGCTAGGTAGCATGATGATGACCATAACTTTGTAAGTGGTGTAAACCAGGAGAAATGATCCTCAAGGTTTAATTAAGATTAACTGACTTGATGCCGGATGTGATTTATCCTTTGTCTACACTAACCTCCCAGTCATCATCAGTAACATGTTGGGTAACTCAGTTCTCCACGATCACATTCAAACACACTCTAGTTCTGTAGTGTAGACCAGCCCTTGGATACTAAACTCTCCAACGCAGAGATTGTCTCTTCCTCTGGGTACATACAGCACCCAGCACAATGGGGCCTCCATCTTGACTGGGGTCTTTGGGCATGGCCATAATATAAATGATTATAATTAATACTGGTAATCTATTTAAAGGTTGTGGGAAGTAATTAAATATATTGGACAATGAAAGTGGAATCAGTGGTGGGTTATTTAATCTGTTACGTAAACGCAGCAAAATAGCATGTTGATTGGGGTGTAATTTTAGTTACTGAGAATGGCCTTAAACTAGAATGCAGGGATATGGTACGCATAAACAATATATACCATTTTCACCTCACTCGACTACCACCCCTTTATAACTATGCTAACTGAGATGGTAGCTTGGGTTTCTCTTATCTAAACACTCACCAGTCTTACTTTAGGAGATCAAATGAGCTATAGGGGTTCATATAGCCAGTATTGTATGGGTTGGCTCGTTCAGCCATTTTTAAATTAGAAAAGTAGTGTCTAATGCCACCAGAGTGGAATTGGCTAGCTCCTGCATGGTATCAGTGTAGACTAAGACAATAAAATCAAAGCAAGGGAATAATAAAATGTACTAGAAGCTGCTATGGTCTGGGCTTTGTAGCTTCTCTTTTCTGGTTCTTTCTCAAATGCCTGATCAAAAGCAAAATGGGTCCAAACTGCTAAATTGAGATCTCAGCGTGGGGTAGACACAGGACTTTTGTTGGGACCCATCTCTAATCAAAAGGAATAGCAGGCTGAAGTAGCTTAGTCCTTTATTTTCTGTGCCCTCCATCTTTTGTTTCAGGATTTTACGTCTGGCTCTTGGTGTGGACCAACATTTTCAAAAGTGGCTAATGACTATTAGGTGCTCAGATGGAGGCAACGTGAAAGGCCCAAATTATCATAGGGCTGAGCACCTACCCTCTGAAAATCAGGGCCCTTTGAGGTGTCTGTGTTTAGCTACGCCTAAAATCGGCACACTCCAAATCACTAGTCATTTTGGAAAGTTTAGGCAGTGGCTCCCTCTCGTGCATTTTCCTGTTTCTTTGGGGACGTCTACACTGCAATCAGACATCTGGGGCTGGCCCGTGTCACCTGACTCAGGCTCGCAGGACTCAGGGAGCAGTGTAAACGATTGGGCTGGAACCCAGGCTCTCACACCTGCGAGGGGGAAGGGTCCCAGAGCTCCAGTCCGAGCCCAGTTGTCTGTACTGCAGTTTTGTAGCCTCGTAGCCCGTACCCTGCGAGCCTGAATCAGCTGGCACAGGCGAGCCATGGGTATTTTATTGCAGTGTAGACAAACCCTTTATTGCTGGAAGAAATGGAGGGGAAGGAGCAGCGTTAGAAATTTGGTCTAGTGTGTTAAATCCAGTTGCATAGCCCGAGCGGTGAGACCAGAGTGGATTATGGTATTTTGGGCTGGGAGGGGGCTCTCGTCCCCTCCTAATGGAAGATTAGGATGTATAATCATAAAACCCTAAAACATTGAATATGCGCTAGGCATATTATTTACTGCACCCTTATTCAAGTGATGTTGAATTAAACAGAACTGTAGAATGTGTGTGTGCACGAGAGACAGAGAGAGATGACATTTTACTCCTGGGGGGGTTACAGCATTCCCAGAGGCCCAATCATCAGTATGGTACAGAACCCCACACCTGATATGTCCCCACTTACTATGGGGATTGGTTCTGGTATCAGGCTCTGATCCAAAGCCCGTTGATGTCAATAGGAGTCTATCAGAGACTTCCCACACACTATCTTGAGGTTTGGACCAGGCCCGTTATGAATGAAATGCTACATGACTTAATGTTACACAAGCAAAGGAACTGTGCAGAAAAAAAGACATTTACCTGATGAAATACTGTACCAGGTGGCTACTTGGCATGGGCACACTATAAAAGCAGGGCTGAACAATCATCTTGATTAAAACTGCAGTAAGTTATGCTAGCCCTCAGGCTGTTACTGCAGCCCAAGAGGTAGATATTGTGCATTAGTTTGTTCACTAGTATTTTTGTACTAGGCATCTGTGGTCTGAAGTTCTGGCTCAGTTCTTGTCTACACTACAGGGAAAAGTCCATCCAAGCTACGCAATTTGAGTTATGTGAATAGCGTAACTCAAGTCTACGTAGCTTAGATCTACTTACTGAGGGGTCCACACTATGAGATGTCGACTCCCCTTACTCTTCTCAATCTGGTGGCGTACAGGAGAGCGATCTGCAGTCGATTTAGCGGGTCTTCATTAGATCCGCTAAATTGACCACCGAGGCATCGATTGCAACATGTCAATCCCCCCAGTAAGTGTAGACAAGCCCTCAGCTGATCAAGGCTGTGCTCTGTTCAGAATGTCAGCTGAAACTGTTATGCCCAGAGAATTTGGTTTGGCAAAAGTGGGCCCACAGAGGATCTGGACTGAGGAATGACTTAGTAACAGTGCTTTATGTGGCCATGCAGAAAATCAAGGTTTTATTTCCGAGCATGTGTTTTCACTCTTGTCATGTTTAGTGAGCATTCAAAAGTAGGATGGTTGGGTAACAAGCACACTTCTTTTATTGACTGCATGAGCGAGAAGCTTCTTAACACACCCAGACCACACTGAGCATGTTAATTAGCTAAACATATCTATCAGCATAGCTACTATCATATTAAGAGCTCATCTCATTAACATAGTCCCACCTAACAAGTAGCATGACACTGTTCTCTTTGCAACTTCCTGGGCAGCCAGGAAGCTTGGACCACCATGGAGACAGCATGCCCAGCTCCCATATGAATGCGTGGTTCTTGGGTCTTAACGGTGATCCCGTCAGCTGACTATGGAGCGGCACTGATAGACTCTGAAGGGAATCCTCTCTAAGCCTACCTAGCATCATGCTGGCTATGTTAGACTTTCAGGGTTTTAGGTTGGGAAACCTCCAATGTGGAAAAACAACAAGGAGTCTGGTGGCACCTTAAAGACTAACAGATTTATTTGGGCATAAGCTTTCGTGGGTAAAAAAAATAAAAAAAAGCTTTCTTGCATCCGAAGAAGTGAGGTTTTTACCCACGAAAGCTTATGCCCAAATAAATCTGTCAGTCTTTAAGGTGCCACCAGACTCCTTGTTGTTTTTGTAGATACATACTAACACGGCTACCCCCTGATACTTGACTCCAATGTGGAGGGAGAATTCTGCCTGGGGGAAATAAAAGCAGAGGTACAATTTGCTTGTTCGTTGTGTTTCTAAGTGTATTTGCATCATACATTTCAAAAGCTAATTGGGGTTGAGAGCCAGGATATCCAGAGTTAATCCTGGCTTTCATACTGATTCCTTCTGTGGTCTTAGGCAAGTCTGGCTCCGTTTTTTTCCCTGTGTGTGAAGTGAGGATAATGTTGACCTCACTGGAATAGAGAGTTAGGCAATGTCCATAAAGCGCTTTGCAAATACAAACTACCCAATACAGCTGCTAAGTATTGTTATTACACTGGGAAATCCAGTGTGCTCAATCTGTGTCAGCATTTGAATGTCTCACATGCAGTAAGCAGGCTGCCACATCCAAAAGCGAAGGGGAAGTCTCCTGCGAAAAATCTTTGATGTGGAGCTGAGCGGCTCTGCAGTAGTGAGCTAATCCAACCAGGCTGTAAGCATTAAAACACAAAACCTGACTCTACATCTGATGCTATTCACTTATGTTTTCTCTACTGTTACTTGAAAAATATAATCAAGAAACTGGACACTAGTCGAGTATCCAAATTAATGCTGCAGGTTTCCCTACAGCATACCCGGCCATTGATGAGTACTGACTGGACAGAACAGGACGCACTCGCTCAGCAGCAGCAGGGCGCATCTCATTTCTCTTTCCAATAATCTTCTGTCCCTCAGTGAAGACTAACCAGCCTTGTGGGGGATGTTTATCGGGGTACAATCAAAAAGGCTACAGTAGGTAAATAAACTTACCTCCCCAAATTGCAGCCGTGTTGATGCTTATCCTTGTTTTCACCAATCAGGAATCAGTATTTAATAGGGAGTAGGTGGAGGAAATGCGTTCCGTTTCACCTCTGGAGGTCTGAGTCCAAATCCAATTTAAGGTCGCAGTGATCACTCAACCAAGCTTCTAGTGGAATCAGTATTTTAAGATTCACAACATTCTTAATGGTGGTTATAATAATATTAGGATCATCTAAGTTGTAGAACAAGGTCAGCTTTTTATATCTTGTTTCTATCCATCAAATTCCTGCTACTGTACCCCTTCTGCCAGTGGAGCCAGCAGCAACCAGGGCCGGGTTCAATATCTAGGGGTTCCTTTCCACTGTTACAACACTGAACTGACTTGAGCCCCACCCAGTTATCTGGGAAAATTACACCCCACCCCTGGGCGCCTCTGAGAGGCAATGCTTCCCCACTCGCAAGCACAGAGTCCGAGTGTAGAAAATAAACTTTTAATAAAAGGACGGAAGTAACTCAGAGTTAATTTGGGAAAACACCACAAACAGGGTTCATAAACATAAACCATGAGTAAAAGATCCACCCCAAGTAGGTTGGGCAGTGTGCTCTTCCCCTCAGGTTCTTAAATCCAGCAACCCAAAAGTCCATTTCACGTGCCCGACCCTTCTCTGCGCCCCACTCACGGTTGCTGTCCTTGGTCAGTGCAGGCCCAGGGTTCAGAGGTGCATCTGCAGAGTACACCTCCCCACTGGGTGGGGTAAAGAGGCATCTTACTCGCTCTGCTGGCCGCTCACCAGCCACCTGCTCACTGCTCTCGCCGCACCTCTCTACCAGCCTCCCAACTGGTTGCTCATCACGCCTCTCCATCGCTGGCCGCTTGTTACGCCTCTCCGCCACCATCCTGCATTCATTCAGACCCTACTGACTACAAAGATATTTAAAGAGTCATTTATTTTAATTAAGCGGTCATTCTTCGGGTGTACCATGTTCGCTAGACTCTGTGACCAAGTGCCTGTAATTCCGCATGCTAAGGGCATATTTCACTCTGTAAGCTGTTCCAGCAGTCCGGGAGCAACTTTCCCACTCATAGGCAGCTTGGCACTGTTCGGTCTCAGTTATAACCCTTCAACTGGGCTGTGGGGTAAGGACCAGGTGTACTTGCCTGAGTTCCAGCATCTAGAGACACTGTCCCTGGGGAGGCAAGGTGGAGTTATAAGAACTACAGGGGCTCTGTGGGCAGCATGTGTACCAGATGGGGCTGGGCAGCTGATCTGGTTCACTCAGCTGCACTTGTCGATTGTGTAAGGCTAGATCTACACTGGGGGGGGGGGGCGGTCAACCTAAGATAGGCAACTTCAGCTACGTGAATAGCGTAGCTGAAGTCGGCGTATCTTAGGTCGATTTACCTGGCTGTGAGGATGGTGGCGAGTCGACCGCTGAAGCTCCCCCATCAACTCCGCTTCTGCCGCTCACCGTGGTGGAGTTTCAGAGTCGACAGCAGAGCGATCAGGGATTGATTTTATCGCGTCTACACTAGACGCGATAAATCGATCCCCGATAGATCGATCGCTACCCACTGATCCGGCAGATAGTGTAGACTTACTCTAAGAGTTCGAGTCACTGGACAATCTGCTATACTGGCCAGTACTCCTGTAGGTCTTAACGTAAAATCTAGTGTGATACTTATTTTAAAAGGCACACGCATTCATTTATTTAAGCAAGTCATAACAGCTGATGCGCGTGCATAGGTGGCACCCTCTGTAACCTGCCAGCCTGAGATATGTGACTAAATTGTACAAGCTCAACATGCAAACAGTTAGTTGTATCCATATATTTCTCCTACACAGAGAGTGACTTGCTGTCTTGCATAGGAGTGATGTAACTACTAAATCTATCAGGTTCCAGTGGGTGGATCAATTCTAGTGGTTGTGGAACCATAAAGTTCTGTTAAAAGAAGTTCTATTCTTTTTAATGGAAGTCTCTTAGTTAGGTCGAATTCCTTTAAATCCTTAAACATAGTTCCTGGAGTATGGCTGTATGCAACCAGCTGATCTGGAACCAGATTGCTGGCACTTCAAATTAAAAAAGTCATAAAGTAGTTTTTTTAACTGAGAGCTGGGGGAAAGCGACAGGTGCGGAGGAGCACGTGGTTCGGACAGAGGCTACTCTTAAGGGAAGATCTGTTAATGGAGATCCACTATGTCCTAATAAAGAGAAGAGGATGGAACATGATAAAATACGGGTAGGCTCTGATGAGAAACAGTCAAATGAAAAAAAAAGTCACATTCAATTACATCAAGTAATAGCAGACAGCTAAGAAGTGACAAGTTTTTAAAGTGCTTATATACCAGTGCTAGAAGTCTAAATAATAAGATGGGTGAACTAGAGTGCCTCGTATTCAATGAGGATATTGATATAATAGGCATCACAGAAACTTGGTGGAATGAGGATAATCAATGGCAAACTTTTGTAATGGTCAATCATCTTTATTTTTTTTTCTACAAGGTGAGATTGCAGGCACTGCCAATATATGCACAGGCATTTTAATCACTTTATTACAGGAATATAAGGCTCCAGTGGGAAACAGTAATACCAGGGTACAAAATATATCGGAAGGACAGAACAGGTCATGCTGGTGGGGGAGTGGCACTATATGTGAAAGAAAGTATAGACTCAAATGAAGTAAAAATCTTAAATGAACCAAACTGTACCATAGAATCTCTATGGATAGTAATTCCATGCTCTAATAATAAGAATATAGCAGTAGGGATATATTACTGACCACCTGACCAGGCTGGTGATAGTGACTGTGAAATGCTCATAGAGGGCTATAAAAATAAAAAACTCAGTAATAATGGGGGATTTCGACTATCCCCACATTGACTGGGTACATGTCACCTCAGGACGGGATGCCTCTACTCTGGAACCCACCAGAGTAGAGGCAATTCTTGATTTAGTCCTAAGTGGAGCACAGGATCCAAGAGGTGAATATAGCCGGACCGCTTGGTAATAGAGATTATAATATAATTAAATTTAACATCCCTGTGGCGGGGAAAATGCCATAGCAGCCCAACACTGTAGCATGTAATTTCAGAAAGGGGAACTACACAAAATTGAGGAGGTTAGTTAAACAGAAATTAAAAGGTACAGCGCCAAAAGTGAAACCCTGCAAACTCTGTGGACACTTTTTAAAGACACCATAATAGAGGCTCAACTTAAATGTATACCCCAAATTAAAAAACATAGTAAGAAACAAAAAAGTGCCGCCGTGGCTAAACAACAAAGTAAAAGAAGCAGTGAGAGACAAAAAGACATCCTTTAAAAAATGGAAGTTAAATTCTAGTGAGGAAAATAGAAAGGAGCATAAACTCTGGCAAATTAAGTGTAAAAATATAATTAGGAAGGCCAAAAAAGACTCAAAAAGTAATAGCAAAACATTTTTAAGTACATCAGAAGCAGGAAGCCTGCTAAACAACCAGTGGGGCCACTGGATGATCGAGATGCTAAACGAGAACTCAAGGACAATAAGGCCATTGCGGAAAAACTAAATAATTCTTTGCATCAGTCTTCATGGCTGAGTATGTGAGGGAGATTCCCAAACCCTAGCCATTCTATTTAGGGGACAAATCTAAGGCATTGTCTCAGATTGAGGTGTCATTAGAGGAGGTTTTGGAACAAACTGATAAACTAAACAGTAATAAGTTATCAGGACCAGATGGTATTTACCCAAGAGTTCTGAAGGAACTCAAATGTGAAATTGCAGAACTACTAACTGTAGTTTGTAACCTATCATTTAAATCAGTTTCTGTACCAAATGACTGGAGGATAGCTAATGTGATGCCAATTTTTAAAAAAGGGCTCCAGAGGTGATCCCGGCAATAACAGAGTTCTCACTTTTTGTTTGGGTACAGCAAGTCAGATACTTTATTTTCCCTCTATCAGTTGCATAGAGGGAGTGAGCAAAACAAGATATCAGAATGACCTATGTATAAACAAAATGCAGCTGTTGCTCATTATTGTCTGTAACAAAAGGTATAAATGCTTGCTGTAATTGTTTACCTGTTGAGAGACCTGTTTAGCTCTCTCCCTCTATGCAATTGATAGAGAGAAAATAAAGTAGCTGACTTGCTGTACCCAAACAAAAAGTGAGAACTCTGTTATTCTCTGACACAGGCCAGTAAGCCTGACGTCAGTACCGGGCCAACTGGTTAAAACTATAGTAAAGAACAAAATTGTAAGACACATAGATGAACATAATTTGTTGGGGAACAGTCAACATGGTTTTTGTAAAGGGAAATCATGCCTCACCAATCTACTAAAATTCTTTAAGGGGGTCAAAAAGCATGTGCATAAGGGGAATCCAGTGGATATAGTGTACTTAGATTTTCAGAAAGCTTTGACAAGGTCCCTCACCAAAGGCTCTTAAGCAAAGTAAGCTGTCATGGGATAAGAGGGAAGGTCCTCTCATGAACTGGTAACTGGTTAAAAGATAGGAAACAAAGGTGGTCAGTTTTCAGAATGGAGAGAGGTAAATAGTAGTGTCCCCCAGGGGTCTGTACTGGGACCAGTCCTATTCAACATATTCATAAATTATCTGGAAATGCAGAGTACTACACTTAGGACAGAAGACTCCCATGCGCTGCTACAGGCTGGTGACTGACTGGCTAAACGGCAGTTCCTCAGAAAAGGACCTGGGGATTACAGTGGATGAGAAGCTGCATATGAGTCAACCGTGTGCCCTTGTTGCCAAGAAGGCTAACAGCATATTGGGCTTCATTAGTAGGAGCATTGCCAGCAGATCGAGGGAAGTGATTATTCCCCTCTATTCGGCACTGGTGAGGCCACATCTGGAGTATTGCATCCAGTTTTGGGACGCCCATTACAGAAAGTATGTGGACAAATTGGAGAGAGTCCAGCGGAGGGCAAAGAAAATGATTAGGGAGTTGGGGCCCATGATTTATGAGGAGAAGCTGAGGGAACTGGGCTTACTTAGTCTGCAGAAGAGAAGAGCAAGGAGGGATTTGATAGCAGCCTTCAACTACCTGAAGGGGGGTTCCAAAGAGGATGGAGCTAGGCTGTACTCGGTGCTGGCAGATGACAGAACAAGGAGCAATGGTCTCAAGTTGCAGTGGAGGAGGTCTAGGTTGGATATTAGGAAAAATTATTTCACTAGGAGGGTGTTGAAGCACTGGAAGGGTTCCCTAGGGAGGTGGTGGAATCTCCATCTTTAGAGGTTTTTAAGGCCTGGATTGATAAAGCCCTGGCTGGGATGATTTAGTTGGGGTTGGTCCTGCTTTGAGCAGGGGGTTGGACTAGATGACCTTCTGAGGTCACTTCCATCCCTAATCTTCTATGATTCTGTGGAAAAAGGGGTAAATAGTGACGTGGCAAAATTTGCAGATGATACAAAACTACTCAAGATAGTTAAGTCCCCAGCTGACTGCGGAGAGCTACAAAAGGATCTCACAAAGCTGGGTGACTGGGCAACAAAATGGCAGATGAAATTCAATGTTGATAAATGCAAAGTAATGCACATGGGAAAATATAATCCTAACTGTACATATAAAATGATGAGGTCTAAATTAGCTATTTCCACTCAAGAAAAGGATCTTGGAGTCATTGTGAATAGTTCTCTGAAAACATCCACTCAGTGTGCAGCGTCAGTAAAAAAAAAAGTGAATAGAATGTTGGGAATCATTAAGAAAGGGATAGATAATAAGACAGAAAATATCATATTTCCTCTATATAAATCCATGGTACGCCCACATCTTGAATGCTGCATGCAGATGTGGTTGCCCCATCTCAAAAAAGATATATTGGAATTGGAAAAGGTTCAGAAAAGGGCAATAAAAATGATTAGGGGTATAGAATGGCTTCCGGATGAAGAGAGATTAATAAGACTGGGACTTTTCAGTTTGGAAAAGAGGCAACTAAGGAGGGATATGATAGAGGTCCATAAAATCATGACTGGTGTGGAAAAAGTAAATAAGGAAGTGTTACTCCTTAAAACACACAAATTAGGGATCACCAAATGAAATTAATAGGCAGCAGGTTTAAAACAAAAGGAAGTATTTTTTCACACAACGCACAGACAACCTGTGGAACTCCTTGCCAGAAGATGTTGTGAAGGCCAAGACTATAACAGGGTTCAGGAAAGAACTAGATAAGTTCATGGAGGATATGTCCATCAGTGGCTATTAGCCAGGATGGGCAGGGATGGTGTCCGTAGCCTCTGTTTGCCAGAGGCTGGGAATAGGCGACAGGGGATGGATCACTTGATGATTACCTGTTCTGATCATTCCCTCTCAGGCACCTGGCATTGACCACTATCAGAAGACAGGATACTGGGCTAGATGGACCTTTTGGTCTGACCAGTATGGCCGCTCTTATGTTCTGGCACTGTGCTCTGTGCTCCCTGCTGGAGAAATGGGATTCCGGAACACACTAAATGCAGACACATATTTCTGGCCTTAGGGTACTGCTCTGCTTTGCCCTCAGGATACTGCTCTCTCTGGGTGAATCAGTATTGCTTCTTCATAGGAACCTGTTCTGTAGATCAGAGACACCATTCTTTTGTGGAGTTTCCCAGACATCCCTAGTTTCTCCCTTGCTGGAGTCTGTCCCTAGGGAATGAGTCTATTCCATGCCCAAGAGCAACATACTCAGGTATGTCCTGTGTACAGCAGCTGGCTGGCTGGTGTGGCTCCAAAAGGGAGCTCCATCCCTCCAAGCCAATGTCCCAATTCGGCAAGAGGGGGAGAGGACACTTCAGCAGAAGCTATATTACTTGTTGTCCCCGTTCTCTCCCTGGGGGAGAGATAGCTCAGTGGTTTGAGCACTGGCCTTCTAAACCCCCGGTTGTGAGCTCAATCCTTGAGGGGGCCACTTAGGGATGTAGGGCAAAATCACTATGTGGTTCTGCTAGTGAAGGTAGGGGCTGGGGGTCCCTTCCAGTTCTAGCAGATAGGATATCTTTATTTATTTATTTTTTGTTTTACCTCCCATCACTCAAGGAAATAGCTGTGGACTGTGGAAAGGGGTGGGGATAGGGCCAATGAAAGTAACACCTCTCATTTAGATGGGTTGCATAAAAGTTGGTTGCTACTCCTGTCCCACAGATGTAGTGTGAACTCCTATGACTATGCCCCACACTGCCCAGGCACATCCCATCTGTGATGCTGACCACTGCTTGGCGCACTACTGGTGCTCCACTCTTGTGCTCTGCAGACCCTCCTCACCTGTGGAATTACACCTGCTTTTCTCTCACTCATTGTCTGTTTGGAGCATAAGCCGTTCAGGGCAGGGACTGTCTCTCCCTGTGTTTGTACAGCACCTATCACGATGGGGTCTTTTCTCTGGTGGGGCCTCTAGGCACTAAATGTAATACTAATAAAGAATAGTAATAATACAGCTTGACCCAGGAAGAATAGGCATCCGTATCTTTATTGTAGCTGTTTCCTGCAGGTAGTTTAGGGATAGGGGCTCCCTGCATTGTTCCCTCCTACTCCAAGGCCACCACAGGGGGAGTAGCCACAATGTCCTCTTTGGTTGGGTGTGGGGGCTGGACCCAGATCCCAAACACCCAACTTTCAGGTGTTTGAAATCCAGATCCAAATCTGGATTTTGTTCTCAAAGCCTATCTGGAGATAAGGGTTTATAAGGGCGTAACGGGGTGGTAGTTTCTAGGACCCTGCATAGGAATTCAGTACGTAGGGGGATGAGCCTCTCTAAGATCAGGTGCTGCCACACCGTATAAGATGGAGTAAGTACTGCTGACATAGGCTCGCAGGAGCCAACCAAAGTACTGGTGCACGTGAGTCTCTCCAGGCAGTGAGTTGGGGTCCAGGACAGAGGTGGAAAGCTGCAGGAAAACGCTAAGAAGAGCAAGGCTAGGTGGAAAAGCCCAAGCTGTTTTTGTTTTGTCATTGTTGATTGAATTACAAATAAACTCAAACCCCGAGGAGAGCGGCAACGATGGACTGACTCTAAGTAGCGTGTATATGCCCTGTTTGGAGCAGGCTGGAAACTTGTTTTCACCTTGTTCTGAGGTATCTCCGATTACATGCTGATGGAAGCAGGAGACCAGAACGAACCCCTAACTTGCGATTGTAGGCATTATATGGGCTACTCATAGCAATGAGATTTGCACCAAGTGCAGTCCTGTGTGGGCATATCATGTGACACAGTCTGATGTACTTGGCAATGTGTTGAGATGCACGTTCTTGTATTTACAGCAGGGAATATGCATTTACTTTTGTAAGTGCGCCTTGATTATTCCAAAGTAGCAGCAGGCGTCTTGCCACCAGCCATTGAGGAATGTTTATTCTACTCTGCTAATGGCACATCTTCAATTCTCCCCTCCCCCACTGCCTCAGTGCTGTAATTTCTATTGTATTCTGTTTACAATTGCAGAAGACGCTTTGAGTCACAGTTTACAAGGAGCATCCAGTACTAGGCTGCATTGTTGTAACTAGTAGAGATAGTTGCTTGTCATTATAGTTTCCCCCTGCCTGAAACACAATGGGAAAATAAAAGGATCGGCCACGTGGGAATGAAAGAGAATGAGAGAACCAGTCACTTTAAAAAAATTAAGCTTGGTTGCCTGTATTTTTTTTTTCCAGTGAAATGCTAGCACTGAGCGTAGGAGCAAAAGAAAAAAAAAACTCTACAGATTTTATTTCACTGTAAAATAACTGGTGAAGTCACCACAATGAAGACTCTGTTCTTCAAAGTGCCTAGCTGAGGGAGGAAAAATCAGAGAGGTTTTAACTTGTAACAGAGCATTAGTTTCCATGAAGGGTGGTTTCTCTGGGATTGTGGTAAGTGCAGGTTGCAGTCATTAGCACCATCACAGATGGTCTCTTCCTCCCAAAGTGCAGAATGCCCCTGAACCAGAAAAAAAATTCAACTGTCAGAATCCTTTTTTGCTACTCTAAAATCTGCCTGGCTTAAATATACAGGGAATAACCACCACCAACTGTGCTTGGTAGAGAAAATAATGCCTTGCTGAAGAAACGTACATGGCTGTTTGATCATATCTCTCTGCAGTTATTTTCTGTACTTGTCAGCAAAATGCCATGCATTGTAATTTTCTTTTGCTTGTGCCATTTTTTGTGCATTTATTTCCAATTAACACAACAGTCAGTTCCTCCCCCTTCCACCTGCTCCTCCTTAACTCGTTAGAATAGTGCAGTGATGAAGCAATGGGAAATCTATGCCCGGAGACTTACTAATACTTGGAGCATCATACTGCCAGTTAGCTGTGGTGTGATTCCCACCTACTCACCACAACATTTTTGCACCTTCTTCATCCCCCTGATTATGGGCCACATTTTGTCATTGGATTCAGGCGCACAATATCACATAGAAGTCAGTGGGAGCAGCGTACACAGGCTTAGTTCTGTGGTCTAGATTTCACCTTTGTTTTACATGGCTTAGGCGTGGAATAAGGGTGGGGGGGAATGAGGCTCCAACCTGCCACAGCTCTGCCTAGTAAAACCTACCAGCGCTGGGGGTTCCAGGCATGGTGTAGAACCCACGCCCTGCAATCTGAATATTTCCCTCTATGAGCAAACAGGCATGGAGCGGTTGAAGGGAGCAGGAAATGGATGGAGTCATGCAGAGCTGGCCAGGTGTGAGGAGAGAAATACATTGAAAACTTTTCAAGGGGCTGTTGTAACTTGCTGCCCCAGCCTGAGATAATGACGGGGCAGGGACGGCATTGTGACGGGGTGCCTTTATTCAGGGCTGAGTCTAACTGATCAATCTAGACTACGTTGGTACACTCCACTATGTGGCACAGTGAACTGAATGCCTTTGAGCCTAAAAACTGGTGGCCTACACTGCTCTCTTCTATAGCCAGGCAATTCCAGAGTGACTCCAGTGACATTAGTGGATTTACTGTGGGGTTACACTGAGATCATAAGCAGGCATGAAAGCCAATGTGTTCATATTTGAGGGCTTAGATTTAGTGATCTCAAGCCATATATAGGCACCTAAGTAAAAGTGCCTTGATTTTTAGAAGAGCTGAGCGCCCAGGCCCCCTGCTGAAGCAGTGGGAGCTAGCCGTGCTCAGCACCTCTGAACAATCAGGCCATTTTTATTTAGGTACCTGACGTCTTGCATTCAAGTTGAACATTTTGGCCTAAATCTCATTCTCAAGAAGCAGATTTCAAAATACAGAGGCAACAAGAGTGACCCCGCTATTCAAGCTGCTGCTTTTTTCTAACACCTGATTTGTAGATGTGAAGAAGTAAATGAGCACCCTAACTTTGCCATTTGTCTCATTATTTTGGGTAGAGATAGGGATCCAAACCTGGAATCTGATTCGAGATTTGAGTGTTCCCAAATATTCAGGACCTGTTTAGATCCAGAGTTTTGGTTTGGGCCTAGATCTTATTTAGGGGAGTCTACCTCTTGCTGGGGGTTGTATTCTTCAAGAAGCAGAGAGTCTGAGCTTTCAGGGAAATGCTTTTGTTTAACTATCATATCCACAATGTAACTGGACTGAGTGTCTGTATTTTCTTCATCTCTCTCTCAAGCCTATTTCTTGTTAACTCTGCACTTTTTAAAGCTACATACAGCACCCACAAGATGGCGCTATGCCACACTGGGGTCTGTAACTGACTACTTTTCACGGCTTTTTCCACCCTTCATGTTTCTCTGCTGGCTGGGGTAGGAAAATATCACTGGTGTGCAAAACCTAGCAGTTTTGCTTTGCTTGGAGTTTATGTGAACATTTCCTTCAGTTCCAATTCGTGTGGAACCACATGTTCACACAAGTTTCACTTGGAGTTTTGGGTAGTTTCCGAGCAAAACTCCTCAAAACCCACCAAGTTTCACCAGGTTTCACATCAAAGCCAGGGGTTTTCATAATTTTGATGCAAATCCTTTGAACAAGCTTTGAACAAGCTTAGATTGAAGAGCCCATTATTAAATATTTGTTCCCATGTAGATACTTATAGACTGTAATCAAGTCACCCCATAAGCTTCTCTTTGTTAAACTAAATAGATTGAGCTCCTTGAGTTTATCACTATAAGGCAGGTTTTCTAATCCTTTAATCTTTCTCCTGGCTCTTCTCTGAAACCTCTCCAGTTTTTCAGTATCCTTCTTGAATTGTGGACTCCAGAACTGGACACAGTATTCCAGCAGCCGTCTCACCAGTACCACATATAGGGGTAAAATAACCTCTCTACCCCTACTCAAGATTCCCCTGTTTATGAATCCCAGTATCACGTTAGCTGTTTTGGCCACATTATCACACTGGGCGCTCACAGTCAACTAATTATCCACTACAACCCCAAAATCTTTCTGTCACTATTTTCTAGGATAGAATTCTCCATCTTGTAAGTATGGCCTGCATTCTTTTTCATATGTGTATACATTTACATTTAGCCATATTAAAGCACATATTGTTTGCTTGCACACCGTTTACCAACCGATCCAGATTGCTCTGAATCAGTGACCTGTCCTCTTCATTATTTACCACTCCCCCAATTTTTGTGTCATCTCCAAACTTTATCAGTGATGATTTTATGTTTTCTTCCAGGTCATTGATACAAATGTTAAATAGCACGGGGCCAAGAATTGACCCCTTTAGGACATCACTGGAAACACACCAGCTTGATTACATTTTGAGACCCATCTGTTAGCCCATTTTTAATCCATGTAATATGTGTCATGTTAATTTTATATTGTTTTAGGGTTTTTTTAATCAAAATGTTATGTGGTACTAAATCAAACCCTTATAGAAGCCTAAGTATATTACATCAGCATTATTACCTTTATCAACTAAACTTGTACTCCCATCAAAAAAGATATTAGCGTTAACTCTATTGTCTGAAATAATAATATAGTATTTACTTGTTATGGAATAAAAATTAGACGTCCATTTAAACAAAATTGCCTGGGATAAACCTATTTAAAGCATGTGTTTTATTTTCTTGTTACCAAGAACCTTAGTAAATTAGTATCTGTTAAAATAATAGGCCTAGTTGAAAAAGGTATTTTATATTCAGGGAAACATAATGTAGAACACTTTCTTACAGGCTCTAATTCAGGAAAGCATCTAAGTGAATGCTGAACTTACTTCAGTGAAGCCAAGACTTCACCTAAAAGCTTCAGTACACGGCCAATCCTGAAAAGACTTTCTACTGAACATATTGCTCACTGTATGTGACTAGCACCAGGTGCAGAACACAGCAGTGAGTCCGGTGCTTGATAGTAATATTTGTAGTATGCGGACATGTGATTGAATAACTTCTTATAACCAGAGTTGCAGTCTGTGCATTGCTGATGTATTCCCGCCATTAGAGAGTTTCATTTTACTTCACTGTTCTGCATTTTTTTAGAACTGGGCTCCACCATACTAACTACAATTACTACTACAGAATATTGCATTTATAAAATGTACATCAATGAAAATGGTTAAATATCATTCACTTGTGATCAAATTTATTATAAGTGTTTTATGATTTACTATTAACCATATCACTGAAAGAAGAACAGGAGTACTTGTGGCACCTTAGAGACTAACGAATTTATTTGGGCATAAGCTTTCGTGGGCTACAGCCCACTTCATCAGATGCATATCCGATGAAGTGGGCTGT
>NC_048303.1:116413024-116430480 GCF_013100865.1 Trachemys scripta elegans | reverse complement strand
ATCCGATGAAGTGGGCTGTAGCCCACGAAAGCTTATGCCCAAATAAATTCGTTAGTCTCTAAGGTGCCACAAGTACTCCTGTTCTTTTTGCGGATGCAGACTAACACGGCTGCTACTCTGAAACATATCACTGAAGTACATGATATGACAAGGCAATATACTCTAGTGGTGGGTTTTATGTTGTGCAACCCTGCTCACCACTAGGAACTGGACTGATATCACAAAATTCATTTCACATGGGCCACTGAATAGTTATGCTAGGGTAACAGCTTTCATTGACTGTGAGCAATCCGGGCTGGATTTGAAGTAGTGACCTAAAGGTGACACTCTCCTATATCCAATTACCAATCCCCCTGAGCCATATAGTCTTCAGAAGAAAAATATTTTTAACACAGATACCTCACCCAATAGCCTAGGTCCATAGTGAAAGACCAAGTGAAGGAGAGATGCAGTCCGGCTGACTGAAAACCGGGCAAGTGGAAACATGATTAATATTGTGATTTAATTCCACAGATGCCCACGAGTTAGTAAGTAGTTCAAGTATTTTAGTGCAGGTTCTATTGTTGCTTGAGGGGAAAATATACTAAGTGCTTTGCTTTCTTAACAAAAAAAAAAGACATTTTTAATCTATGTTTTATTAGGCTCTCCTGTCATATCCATTATAAGGCATGACACAACCAGCCAATGAAAATACCTTGGTGATTTATATCACATTTTATTAAGTGCTTTCTTTTCAATGAGTAAAAAAATAGGTCAATTAAGTGTTAGGAAGTAGGTACACCTCTACCTCGATATAATGCTGTCCTCGGGAGCCAAAAAATCTTACCGCGTTATAGGTGAAACCACGTTATATCGACCTTGCTTTGATCCACCGGAGTGCGCAGCCCCGCCCCCCAGGAGCACTACTTTACTGCGTTATATCCAAATTCATGTTATATCGGGTCGCGTTATATCGAGGTAGAGGTGTAGTTCAGATTAGCCCATGGTGCTTCAGGACAACAGGATTCAAACTCCCACACAATTCAAATCAAATCAGAACAGGAAAAAGTTACTTGACAAGAACAGGGGGAATTATCCTTATTACTAGAATATTGTTGCCATTAACAGAGGCAGCTCTAATCATTTTAATCTCCTCTCTTAAATAGACAGGCTCTTTTAGCAAAGAAAACATAAGACAGGAGAATACAGGATGGGATCTGATGAGTCCCTTGCTCTGTAAAGCTACAATATTATTTCCCCAGTGCCCAAAATTGCAAGAAGCGACCATGAAGAATGTTGTTCTTTTTGTAACCCCTGAGCCATGCATTTTCCTGTTCTGTTCAAAAATGCAAAAAGGAGGGAGGGGAAATCTCCAGTGGATATCATTTTATATAAAGGGCCATTTCCCCCCCCCCCCAAAAGTGCATGCACACATTTTCTGTGCACACCGATTTGCAGACACAAATGGGCATTTGCATGCCACAGTTCAGGTAGTTGCAAAATTACTCAGTGCAGATTTTATATGTGCAACATTTAAAGTGCATGAAATTAAAATGTGTACGTATAGGAGCCTGCACTATGTAAGCACATATTTTTTGCATGTAATTATCACAGAAATTAGAGATGGAAAAGACCACTGAGTCCATTTCTTTGCCAATATGGGATTGTTCTGTATGTATTATATGTCTTCTAGTTAGGGTGACCAGGTGTCCGGTTTTCAACCAGAACACCCGGTCAAAAAGGGACCATGGCGGCTCTGGTCAGCACAACCGACCGGGCTGTTAAAAGTCTGCTCTGCGGTGCTGCGGAGCTAAAGCAGGCTAGTCCCTACCTGTCCTGGTTCCGCGCTGCGCCCTGGAAGCGGCCAGAAGGTCCGTCTCCTAAGTAGGGGGGCCACGGGGCTCTGCGCACAATCCCCGGCACCCCGAGCACCGGCTCCACACTTCTGTTGGCCGGGAACCGTGGCCAAAGGGAGCTGCGGGGGTTGTGCCTGCGAGTGAGAGCAGCACACAGAGCCGCCTGCCGTGCCGCCACCTAGGAGCCGGACCTGCTGGCTGTTCTGGGGTGCAGCATGTAGCCAGGACAGGCAGGAAGCCTGCCTAAGCCCCCCCGTAGCACCACTGACTGGGAGCCACTGGAGGTAAACGCACGCCCCAACCCTGAGCGCCAACCTCCTGCCCCAGCCCTGAGCCCCCCCAACCCAAAGCCCCCTCCTGCATCCCAAACTCCTCATCCCTGGCTCCACCTCAGAGCCTGCACCCCCTACCCCAGCCCAGAGCCCCCTCCCATACCCTGATCTCTTCTGCCCCAGCCTGACCCCCCCTCCTCCACCCCAAACCCCTCATCCCCAGCCCCACCCCAGAACCCACACCCCCAGCCAGAGCCCTCACACCCTCCCACATCCCAACTGCCTGCCTCAACCTGCACCCTGAACCTCCCGCACCCTGAACTCCTCATTCCCAGCCTCACCCCAGAGCCTGCACGCCCAGATGGAGCCCCCACCCTGAACCCCTCTGCCCCACCCCCTACCTGGAGCCCCCTCCTGCACCCCAAGCCCCTTATCCCTGGCCCCACCCCAGAGTCCACACCCCCAGTCGGAGCCCCTCTCCCACACCCTGAACCCCTCATTTCTGGCCCCACCCCAGAGCCTGCACCCCCAGTTAGAGCCCTCACCCCAACCTCCTGCCCTAGCCCTGTGAAAGTGAGTGAGGGTGGGGGAGAGCGATCCACCGAGGGAAGGGGAATGTAGTAATGGGGGGCAGGGCGCGGGGAAAGGGCAGGGCAGGGGGCGTGGCCTCGGGGAAGGGGCGGGGCTAGAGTTTTGTGCAATTAGAAGGTTGGCAACCCTATTTCTAGTACTTTGAGCAACTGCTTCAAAAGTGTCAAATAGTGGGGTTTTCACCTCTTCTCTTGGAAGACGGTGCCACGGCCTGACAAATCTCATTGTCAGGAAAGTCTCCAGTCAGCTACTCAGTTTTCTGGAAATTTCCGCTCCCCTAATTACCTCCCTTTATTCCTACTCTGATTTACACTAAGACTCTTTTACATTGTGCTGGCAAAATAAAAGAGCCTTATGGTGGGTGTAAGTTTTATTTACACTCACTTGAAGGCTCCTTTACATTGCCAGACCAGTGTACATAGGAATCAGATCCTCTCTCTTTCGTTATATGTTATAGATAATGCAGGTATGTATATGCTCTACAACTGGTCAGAAAATGGGCTTCTTTACTGTGGAAAATTTTTACTTTTCAGTGAAAAATCAGAAACCAAAATATTTCACCCATATATGTAAATATTACAATTTGGATATCCCATTGCTGTACCTCATGGGAGTTTTAGTTTGGGTGCCACGTGCTCCAGATCTCATTGTACACTGGACTCCCGGGTTGGGCTACATCTCCCATGATGCACCTTACTTTCCATTGCGAAGGGAGGCAGTTGCATCATGGGAATCCCAGGCCATGGTGCACCTTGAGAGATACAGTCTAACTGGGGTGCCCAGATCATAGAGAAGAATGGGGTTGGAAAGAAAATGAACTACAATTCTCATGAAGCACCATAGCAAGATATCCCATAAAACGAAGTATTTCGATTAGGTGTTTGATTTTTTTGATTAAAAAATTAAATTTTCTGCAGAAAGCAGGCACTTTTCAAGAAATTTCATTTAGTAAAAATCTAGTTTTCCATCAAAAAAATTTAGAAAAATTTTGACCGGCCATAATATACTTATATATTTTAGTTAAGTGTGTGTCTGTGTAAGTATATAATTTACTAAATACGTAAAGGAGATATCTATGTAACAAATTACAAAGTCACTTATTATTGTTCAAACAATTGTTCATAATTGTTTGACCACCTTATCTGTCCTCTGTTCATTAATCCAGCTCTCTCATGGTTTGTTTTAACATCTGAAACCCCTGAGCGGTTCCAGGCAGCTTCCATTTTTTTTTAATCAACCTGTTACAAACATGTTTTCTCCTCCACCCTATAAATATGGACATTTTCCTCAAAATTACCCCTGTCGAATGTCCAGGATGGGCAAGATTCAGTCCCAGATAAATGATATCTTTTGTCTACATATCTGCAGGGTTGAGAGGTGTAAATCACTGGATTAAGGAGAATTCCCAGGATCTCAGTGGGACACCCAGAACCGGTGTCTGTCACTGCAAAGCCCCAAGATACAAAGTTGTGACTTTTTTGGTATTGAGGTCACTTTTAGAAGTTTTTAGTGGCTTCCTTTAAGGTTTGTAAAGTTGGGCTCATGGTAACTAAAACATATGGCTTCACGGGTGGAGGGATGTGAAAAACAGACCCAGTAAAAATTGATTTTTGGGCATTTGTGTCTTTCTGCATCCATCTCCTCACAATTTCCCCATTGCCCAACCTATTTGCGAAGAGGGAACTGCTCTGAAGCAACCCAGGTGGAGGGAGGGGCAGAAGAAATGGCCAATAGCCTGCTTCAATTGATGGTGTGAGGGAAAGCTGGAAGAGGCTATCAGTGGCTGCCTCGCAACAGCAAGGGATTGAGAAGAGGAGGCCAGTATTCCCTTGCTGCAGGGGGGAGGAAGAATCCACTGCCTGCTGAAGTGGATGTTGCACCTATAGACCTGCTAAAGCGCCAGGGTCTCGGTGAGTGAGATTTTGCAAAGCAGTCACAGCCACTCACGATTGGACTAATTCTGCTGTCATGGAACCCTTTTAAGGGAGAGAAAATGGTTTGGTCAACTGAGTCCTAGGCTTTCTCTGCCAAGATTGCCAAGAAGGGTGCCAATTGCTTAAAGTACATATTTTTCATTTGTGTTTTAAATGACTCAGCACTGAAGCTGGCTAGTGGGTTAATACAGTGCTTTGAAGAGAAGCTGTTCCCATTGAACTCAGGTGGAGTCTTATCACGGACTTCAATGGGAGAAGGATGCGGTCTGTAATCTTAGTATTATCCCTCTTTTATCAGTTATGCAATCACACGCTTTCTTTACAGGGTTATTGTCGTTCTTTGCACCAAGCAAGCCTTAATTTTGACCTTGTAGAATAATACACACAAGGGTAACTCCATTGTTAGCTAGTATGCCCGGGTTTTTTCCCCTCTCCAGGACTGTGTACTCAGTTGCTGTTCCTATGTCTGAATGTGAGTGAGGAGAATTTCTCCTGCTCAGTGAACAAGTAGCTAGTCCTTAGCTGACATGTTGCAAGGATGCTGCCGTTTGCATACCCACAGCCAGAGAAGCAGGTGAAATGTCTGTGTGGATGGCATTGGTGACATCTGTACAGATGTGCTTGGCTGCTTAAATTCTCTTTTAAGAATCCGCAGTCCTTAAGGCACCCATCGCTCTGACGTGCTCTCTCTTTATTTTCCCAAGGAAAAACGGAAAAGGCAGACAGAAATAGAAGGCAAGAGACAACAGCTTGAGGACCAGATACTTCAACTACAGCATTTCAAGGTAAGGGACTGATGCCAGAAATGATGGATTGACTAAATCTGTTCATTATTAGACATGCAGCTCACACGTCTGGAAGCTGGGAAGAACCTGCTCCGACATGCAGCAGCTTTCACTGCCGGAGCCTATCTCTTTCAGCTAATCATGTCCTGCCTGTTCCTCATCCTGTGTCTTTCTCATATACAGGACATTGTTACTGAAATGGCGTAGGTAGCAGAGAGGCAGAAGGGTGTGCATGTGTATTATTATTAAATGCTGTTATTTATTATACAAAATGATAAGATGCTAATCGCTGTCGATATGGGTGTGCACTGCATGGATTAAAAGAGGTCTTGCTGTCTACATAGCTGGCTTGGATTTTAATAGTGTCGGTCACTCTAGCATCAGCTTTTGAGTGTGTGTGTGTGTGTGTGTGTGTGTGTGTGTGTGTGTGTGTGTGTGTGTGTGCGTGTGTGTGTGTGTAAAGGTTTAATTGCCATGTGCAATTATAAAGCATACATAGCAGTGTAAATCTTATACATACGTCTCTGCAGAAAGGGTGTGTACATATGTGCATCTAATTTTTACATATACTATATATATTAAAATATGGCCTGTTTTTTTCCAATGCACTGAGCAATCCCAGTTTCCATTGAAGTCCATGAGAGCTGCAGCCCAATTGAAAATCAGCCCAATTATTTTTATTTTTGCTGCAAGTAGAAAAGATTGCCTTTATACCTGTATGCATATAAGAAAGAGGGGGAAAGACAGACAGACACACACGCACACACACACAATGCTTTTGTATCCAATGATGAAAAGAAAACTCTATATTTGGGGCCAAATCTTGCTGGACTAACTCAGTCAAGGGATCCTTTGGAATTCAATGGGATTATTCATCTGAATAAAACAAGGGGGATTTGGCTTTTGATCTGTCCTTGCATCAAGCATGCTAGAGTTTATTTTAAAATGACTATACTATACTGTGTGTATGCATGATATATAACACACATACACAATATATATGCGGGGGTGTAATACACACACACACAGTATATGGAGTACTGTGTGTGTGTGTGTGTGTGTGTGTAATACATTCTGTACACACACATGCTCAAAGAGCAGACCTCAACTTGTGCTACAGACAGGATTCTTTTCATATATCTCTAAGTCTCCATCATAATATTCTGTAAACTGTGCTGTGGGTTTTAGACATAATGAATTTAAGTCCAAGTCATTGATTGCAGCCTAGGCAAATGCTCCATCACTGTCACCACAAACCTAGTGGTGACACACGTTGTCTCTTGCATTATCAGGAGATAACATGATTGCATTCCTATGGGGCAACAGGAGTTGCCATTTTATTCAGGCTGCCATTAGATCCCAGAGAGAGAATTACTTCTGGCTACCACAAGTTAATGCGACAGGGTATGCAGGTTCACACTCTGGCTGGGAAGATTACATGCATCTCGGATGCTTTCTTATTGTAAGCTGGGTATCTTCTTTGCCACGTTAACTGATTCCAAGCACACCCATTTGGGCTTCCCATGAAATCCTATCAATTAGTGTGTTTGGAAAGCTGGTTTCAGATGACCTCATTTTTTCCACTGTCTTTTTGTTGTGTGTATGTAGTTAGGTATCAGAATATCATCATCCTTGGAGGAAGTAACACTGTATAAGGTAGTGTTATTGGGTCAGATACTCCGCCGGTGTAAAGTGGTGTTGCTATATTGACATCGGTGATGCCACGCTGATTTACACCAGCTGAGGATCTGGACCATTGCACATATTCCCCAAATGATGCATGGGATAATTACATATGTTATTCCCTTTGACTCATGAATGGACCAAGACTAGTAACAGTAACCGTCAAAGGAAAGTCAGGGAGGTAAGAACTAAGACAATATATGGTTACATGAAATATCTTTGCATTTGGGACTGAGGAAATGTACATGTGTTGAGATTATGGCTCCAATCCATCCCTGCACCAGTGCTGAACCTGGCACAATGACCAAGGGAAAGAACAATATGCTTCCCTTATACAGTACTGGTGCAGCAAGCAGCACAGGTTACAGCTGCCCTAGCTTGTGATCTGATTGAAACAGTCTCTATGGTCATTGTTCTGCCAAAGAAGAGGTGAGGTGTAGGAATACCACAACCACATCCATTCCTGACCCCAGCATACCTTCTAAACTGGGGCCTCTTGCAGGAGATGATGGAGAACCAACTATTCTGGTTCTGTGCCTGATATTCCACAGATGGTCCTTACCACTGCTAGGCCCTGCCTAGAAGGATTGTGAAGAAGCTATGGAACCTTAAACCTTAGATCAAGACCGATCTTATTCCCAGATAGGAAAACCCTAGAGAGTGGCGGGGATCCGAGGGCACATGATTAGCCTGTTTTCTAAGTGTTTTGACCCTGAGGATTTCTGGTGACTGCTTGTTTTATGCTCTCCTGACAAATCAGGACTTGGTTGCTCCCGAAGCAAAGCACAGCCAGATAAAATGCTGCTTCGGTAGCAGAGGTTCATCCTGGATCATGGATCCTGTTGGAGGGGTTATACCGTACTTTTGTTTGTTTGTGTGGGAGCAGAGAAAGCCAGGAGACTCCTGGGTATCCCCTTCATTTAGTGTGGTGGTCAATTAGATGGAACTGCAGGCCACCAACTAAAATGTTATCTGGCCTGCCTGACTCATGTCAAGTATTGTAGGGGGGAAAAAAATCTAATTGTCTGTTAGTCTTCAAGATTCAATGCCATGGTGCCATCATATCCTCCTTTAAACTCCCAGAGCCAGACCTTCACTTGGTGGAGATTTGTGTGAATCCATTGGAACCCACGGATCTAGGCCAACTTATACCAGCTGTGAATCTAGCCCCCAGCTGTGGCACATAGGTAGGTAAGTACGCTAGCCTCTCAGTTTCAGAGGCTCTCAACAGAAACGTGGTTTAGTCATAAATGAAATGGGCTTCGACCCATTCTATAGAGGATGTTTGTCCATGCCGCAAAAGTACTGCAGGCTGGTTTAAACAAACCTTCAAAAGTGCCTCCGGATCATTCATGTCAGTGCAGAGCAAAAGGACTTTGCTTTGGACTTTGTTAAAATTAGCAAACTTTGCTCTGGAAAAGCCTTTGACTATAAGATCTGGGTTAATCCTCTGACTGTAATAGCTGGGTTGATCCTGTAAGTATAAAAGCTGGGATGTTTATCCTAGAATTTGAGCCTCCATCATAATGGCACTTGCTTGGTTCATTTTTGTGAGATGCTGTTATAATAGTTTATTAAATATGCTGTATAAAATGATATGTTTGATTACCTAATAAGGTTTGGAATACTACAGGTATCTGGATAAACTCATACAATTAAGCACACTGAAAAAATATATAAAAGCGGTAACTCTCCACAAGTATTCCTTGCAGTTCACAGGTGGTTGAGAGCAATCAGTCCTTGGCTAAATGCCTCACAATATGCTCAGTTCATTCACTTTTCCCTTGTTCTATCCACGGCTCAGGCTGAGGGCCCGGATGTGAGAGCTGACTATGATTTGAGGCAGTATATTACGCAGTCTATCTCACGAGGGTTAGAATTAGTAAGTGCATGCCAGCATGGTGCCTTTCACTACATATTTTACAGACACTTCTCACTATTAGATAAATATTATCCCTGTTTTGTAGATGAGGGAACTGAGGCACAAATATAATCTATGACTTGTCCATAGAATGTCTGTGCAGAGCAGGAAACAATTGATGGATCTCCAGACTCCTAGAGTGAGATCCTGGCCCTCCTCTCTGGCCCCTTTATGCCAGGTAACAGTGACAGCCAGAGTGGAGTAAGAAGGGGCTTTAAACATCCCAGCTCTGGCTGGGAGAGAATTCCCCTAATACAGGCACCAAGGGAGACGGCCATAATGTGGAATCTCCGTTATTGGAGATTTTTAAGAGCAAGTCAAACAAACACTTGTCTGGGATGGTCTAGATAATATTTAGTTCTGCCATGAATGCAGGCAACTGGATTCTATTACCTCTCGAGGTGCCTTCCAGTCCTATGATTCTGTAAGTCACACTGGGGTGCCTCTTCAGGCCCCAAAAGCAGCCCAGGATTGGGACTGAAAGCCCCCTCCCCTGGGCAGCAAGTTCTGTGCTGCTTCTTTTAGATGCACAGTACAAAATACCATCCCCAAGCTTACCCCTTAGCCGCAAGACAATCCTTCCTCTTTTACATACTGCAGGATGTCTCATTATACCTTTAACTTCATGCTTCACAATTCATCAGATGCATATTTATATAACATCATAAGCAGGGGTGGCTAAACCTGGTGGAATTTGAAGTTTTACAAGACCCTTAAACTAGAGTTTGGGTTCAAAAAGATGATCAAAACAAATCTGACTTTGTTCACATTAACTATTGAATGTTTTGACATCATGTAACGGTTTTGTTTGTTTGTGTGGGTATATCCTGTAGGCAGCAGCTGCATCTAAGAAGAAGTTAGTTCGTCAGTCTTTAGTAGAATGAGTCTTCTATTTTTATGGATGATATTCATAACTTCTAATAAGATCTGTATTACAACTAATATAGCATTTCTTCCAAGATCTAACTGCCTCTATATTCAGCTAATCAGAATTTATAAAACTGCTTACAATAATGTTATTTGGTGACTGCCAATAAGTTTATAGTAACCAACACTGTAATATTAAACTGAATGAAACTGAATGAAAAATTCCTTCACTATACTTCCATTAATTGTTACAATACATGAATTTATCGCACAATTCTTGAACCTGAAGGCTATCAATATTATGGCCCTTTTGGAGTTAAAATGTATTTTTTTAATAACCACAGTGCATGAACACTTAATCTACAATGTAATTATAGCTTTTATTTGGATAGAATAGGTGTAGTTTTATTATGTAGAGGTTATGTTACCACATGGATTTAGCTGAAACTTCTTTAGCTAAAAAGACATTTTCAATTTTATTACATGATCATACCGCTATCCTCAACTTATTCCCCCCCATATAAAAACAGCTGTCAAACATCAACTTATATATGGGAATATGAAGCTAACTTTTGTAAATGAATAATTAGGAATGCCTACTTAAGCTAGAAAATTAAATTCTTTAAATTAAACCTTAACTCTCAAAATAAAAGCCACTACACATATTTGTCAACGATTCCATACTATCATTAGCATGACCACTCGCTCCCTGTTCCAAAGCAACGTACATATGGTCTGCACCACAATATAACTAGAGTGAAGTCATTTTTCGTATATGTAATGAGCCAAATCCTGTTTAGTTACATATAGGGAAGTGAGGCCTATATTAAGTGATTTGCCCAGGGTCATGCGGGATGTCTTTGTCAGAGCAGAGAATTGAACGCTGGTCCCCAGGCTAGTGCCCTAGCCCTTGGACCATGCTCTGTATAAGTGTAACTCAGAATTTGGCCCTGTACTAAAATATTACTACAGAGTGTTCAATGTACTGTACGTGGTTTTATATAAAGAATATATAGAGGATGGGGATCAATTGTTCTCCATGGCCACTGAAGGTGGGACAAGAAGTAATTGGCTTCATCTGAAGCCAGGGCGATTTAGATATTAAGAAAAACTTTCTAACTATCAGGGTAATTAAACTCTGGAACAGGCTTCCAAGGGAGGTTGTGGAATCCCTGTCACTGAAGGTTTTTAAAAAGAAGTTAGACAAGTTCCTATTAGGGATGGTCTAGGACTAGGTTTACTTGGTCCGGCCTCAGCACAGGAGGCTGGACTTGATGACCTCTCAAGGTCTCTTCCAGCCCTACATGTGTATGGTTCTGTATATCAGAAAGGTTCACCAATGGAATTCCAATGCACTCTCCTAAACAGCATACAACTATACATTATAGTTTGAGTTACTTTAGATTGTAATCTCTTTGGTGTAGAGAATGTCCATTTATTGTCTTTCTGCGCAGTGCCTGACACAGTCATGCACAACCTCGTGGAGTCCTCTAGAATATTTATCAAGTGCAGGGACGGCTCCAGGCACCAGCGCACCAAGCGCGTGCCTGGGGTGGCAAGCCGCGGGGGTCGGCCTGCCGGTCGCCATGAGGGCAGCAGTCAGGCTGCCTTCGGCGGCATACCTGCGGGAGGTCCACCGGTCCCGTGGTTTCGGCGGCAATTTGGTGGGTGGTACGCCGAAGGCGCGGGACCGGCGGACCTTCCGCAGGCATGCCGCCAAAGGCTGCCTCACTGCCGTGCTTGGGGCGGCAAAATACATAGAGCCGCCCCTGATCAAGTGATGCCTGCGCAGGTTTGAAAGAAAGATCCTTGAGGGGAACTCAGCATCCCATATGCATGATCTCCCCCTCCCACTGACCTGATATTTGCTTTAGAAAGAGTCTACGTGACCCAGATTTAGCTTTTTTAAACAGTGAGTATAATTATTCACAAGCGAATTACAGACATTAACCCTTGGGCTGCAGCCCTTTTTAGCACTTTGTGATTGAATGAGGCGGGAGCGTGATAGCTTGGGGCATCCAGAAGCTTGAACATTGCGTAGAGCTACTCTTCTTTCCAGGAATTGTCCTTGTATAGTAGAGACTATTGACTCTCCTAAAAACTCATGCAGTTTTGTATAAGGGATGGTGAACCGGTCCAGAAAAAGAATAAGACCTTTCCCTGTCTGCGAAACCTTGGCTCATTTTCATTCCAGAAGTGACTCTGGAATGAGTATTTGGATTAAAAAAATAAAACAAATTTTTGGCTCAGAGTGGAAGCAGAAATGCAAATAATTTGTGAGGGAGGCTGCAGTAAAGTTTTCAGTCCAATTGTGCTGAGTAAAGAGGGTGAGGTTAGAGATAGGACTGCTCCAGATCTGGAATTACCAAAAAACAGTGGTGTTTATCTCGGGGATTTGGGGTCAAGGCCATCTCTGCTTTGGCTAGTTCAGCTAAGATTCGGAAAAACATCTGACAGGAGCCAGATCATCAACTGGTGTAAATCAGCATTGCTTAATTGAGTTAAATGGATCTGTGTCAACTTAAACCAGCTAAAGATCTGGCATTTGAACATTTCTGTGCTCATCCTGATTGAATCCAAACTTCGAAGGTTTGCCCATAATTAGTTCTCCTGAAAGGACTTAACCACCATTTTAAAAAAATCTCTCTGAATAACTGGGATTGACATGTTGTCATTATCTTGGCATACATCAGCATGACAGTGGAGGCCAACTTCGCCCCATCCCCAAGAGACGTGCTGAAAATTAGACACTGAGAACCTGGCTGGAAATTAGATTTCAGTACAACAATTTTTATTTCATTCAAACTTTTTTTTAACTTTCAAAAACGTATACAGAGCTGTCAGGTCACATTTTTTAGCCAGAGTTACTTCAAATCTGCAATTTTAAGCCCTGATGTAAATGTTAAAAAACCTCTCGCTGTGGTGTAGCTATGATTCCATTACATGTAGTCCACATAATATTTAAGTAATCTCCTAGTTAGCGCAGGCCTTTGGGTTGGATGAATGATCTCAATGAGTGAGACACAAACTCTGCTTTCTGTCTCATGGAGATTTTATATTAGCTCTTACTTTCTGGTTTTTCTTAATCTAAAATAAGTCAACTGGACTGAAGAGGCTGGGTCTCTACCTCTTTGTATAGAAACCATAACTGTCCACTCAGTTTACATATTTTAGAAAGCAACATGATATTTAACTATGAGACATGAGCAATTTAGCTGTGATGCAAAAATATTTACATTGGCAGTCACCCTAATGTATGCGCTGTCCATGGGAAATTTGCTGTGAGACTGCAATGTAACTGACACATTTTCAAAGTGGCCCCAATCCAGCCTCTAGAAAGACAGCTACAATTGTTTCACCCATGTGTTTGCATGAGCAAAACCTCAGATTTGTGTGTGCAAATTGCACTTGAATATGTAGATCACTTAGATATCCAACCACCAGAATTCTCAGATGTTGCTGTGTGTATAGGCAAATCAAGTTGTGTGTAGGTATAGTTGTTAAGGCTGATTTGAACCTGTAAGTCTATTATATTGAGCTGGGACAAGAAAGGGCCCTTTCTGTGATCAGTTCAGTAGTCAAATTCTAGTCAATATCAAGAAAATGACATAAATAATTTCAGATTCTGTTCTTACTCCTTAGTCTATAATCACGTTTCCCTGTTACTTAAATAATTTCTTTCTCCCCTGTTGGTGTGTAGAAGGCAAACAGGGATAAATGATTGACGGACTAGTTAATTGAAGGGCTGTCAAATGCACCAACTAATAACAAACAGACAAGAAAAAGAGAGACTTTTCTCTAATCTCTTTCAGTTATAATAATTCTGTGTATTACTTGTAACAACAGGAGGTGATGTTCAAACAGTTATTTTTGTGCATGAGACCTGCCCCAACATCACACGTACTGGCCACTTTGTGCACATCTATTTTCCCAAAACACTCTCCCTGCTGCCAAAATAGACACTAAAGCCCCTTGCCCACATGCAAACGTTGCCCTGCTTTAACTATACCGGTATCGTTTCAGCAGCATAACCCTCCTACTGATAGAAATGTGTTTATACTGGTATAGCTGATTCCCATACAGGAAGGGAAATATGCGATACGTGTACAAGGCACCATTACACCAGTATAACTGCTTCCAAACTAATGGTTGTACTAGTACAACCATTCCAATTTTTAAAAAAATCACACCTCTAACTGATATAGCTAAACTGGTACAAAATCTGTGTGTAGACCAAGCCTAAGATTTTGGAATTAGGTCGTATTTGAAAGCATGTTAGCTAATGTAATTTTAATCACAATTTTGCACTTAGTATAGGCACTGTTTAACACTACAGCTGGTTGGAAAAAGTCAAACATTTTTTGTTATAACTTTGTCATCTTCATTTTAAAAAAATCCAACCACTCTCTACATGGGTTAAAAAACATTTTTAAAAAGTCCAAAAAAAAAAAAGTTAATGTGAAAATCTTTGATTAACTCTATTTACACAGCTTTAAATATGTGTTAGTTGGTCGGTGCTGATTGTAAGTGGGAGTCTAAGGTTGACTATGCCTTCAACTAGCTACAGTAAAACGGTGGTGTTCCCTGGCCTCTGCAAGTAGTCGCTCGTGACAGGTGGTCCCTCTTCCAAGGTGGTCTCTAAGCCATGTTTTACTGTAATATGTTGTCAAGGTGTTAAACTGTCTACACTAGGTGCACAGTTGTGATTAAAATCATGTTAACTAATGTGTTTTCAAACACAACTTCATTTCCTAATCAGGACAAGGTGGATTTAATGCTCGCTTTTGAAGAGAATAAGCATGTTACGTGGCAGTTAACATACCCCAGCAGAGAGTTTGTGTGACACAAATAATTGTGTCCCAGATCACACTAGCATCGCGAAACTCAGTGCCTGCCCTGTACTGGAGTGAGTCATTCACGTTATGCCAGTCAACATGAACTATTTGTTAGAGGAAGTTTGAGTTCTGCTCCCTTTGCAAATGACCACCCAGCTCCTCTTTTACAAGTCTCCTCAAGCACTCAAATTTCACATGAAAACTGCAGATTGTAAAATAACTCTGAAGTCTGAGCCACACCAGGTGATTTTTGGAGCACAGCCAGGCTAGCCTGTTCACTCGCGAAACAAGTAAAATAGCTTCAAGGACCCAACGTTCAAAAGCAGCCTGTGTATCTGCTTGCACAGATACACTGGCTGCAGCAAGCCAACTGTATGTCCACAAATCCTCTTTGCATGTGCAGATTTATCAAGGAATGTTTAATGGTATCTATCACCAAAGCACCTGCTCACACTGCATCCAGAGAAACCATCCATCTTCTCCCCTTGGAGGCTGGGGGAGGAGCTAATATCCCTGCAATGCCAGTACTAGCACTGATCAGCACTCCGCTGGAGCTGAGAACCGATTAGCTGCTCAGCACAGGGACCGCTGGCTACTGTGTAAACAGGATCAGTTGGGGCAGGGCTAGTGGGAGAGAAATGTAAAACATGCGATTCAGAGCACCCACTGATGCGGTGTGGGAAGGAGATGGGAGGAATCCCAGATTTATTTTATTTTTGTGCTTGGTGAGGGTTTTTTTTTTTTTTTTGCTGCCACCTAAGTATTGCCACCCTAGGCAGATGCTTGTTCTGCTCACATGCACAAGCAGGTTCTGATACTCCCAATGTGCCTTCTGAGTCTCATCTGCTTAGCTGACTGACAAAAATGCTATGGTTGTCAGAGCTGTAAGCCCAGGTAGCCGCGAAGAACAGAGCCGGGTTCTGTTCATTCTTGGACATCAGCAGTTCCAGAATGTTTGCTTGGTGGTGATTTCTGAAATACAAAGGGCAAATCTGAATGCTCCTGATTATCCTTAATACATCGTATTATACTGGTGTCCTAATACATTGCATTCACTTTATTCAGTGGAAGGGCTGTACTGTCAAAGTGTTGTATGAGGTTTCGGTTGTGCTACTCCATGATTGGGGGATTTTTTGTTAAATGAAAAGTCTCGGGTCTACATGGGACTTCCCAGAAGCATCATTCTGAGAAAGATTAGATCACAAAGATTTATTAGTTGGATATAGAGTCTAAAGCTAATTTTCTCTCATCATATTAACTGTGTGTGAGAAAGAGAGGACAGTTATAATTTTGAGGTCAGATCCTTTTCTGACTTCGTTGTTTTTGTGGCAGGGCACTGGCAAAGAGATTTAGGAATCCTCTTCCCACATTGTGTCAAGCAGTGTCCCATCTCATCTGTGTGCCTGGCCATAGTTGGGACAGTTGCAGACATATCCTTCATTAAATACGGTTTGTTTAATTGCCTTTGTGTCAGGATTATAAATGGAGTTTGAGGACACTGTCTCCAGCTCTGTCCCTGTCCCATAAAAAATATACCCCTGCAAACCAGGTACGTACGTTCATTTGTGGACCGTTTGCTTTCTGCAGACATTCGTGTGAGTAAACCCCTGGGCCTTGAGCATTGAAACTAAAAGGCCATGAGAATGGCTAAAGCAAATTGATTTTTTTTTTCATTTGAGCTCATGCTTCTAGAGAACCAGATTGGTAGTGTGTGCCCAGCTTTGAAAATGAGCCCAGAGCTCCAGGAGCAGCCGTAGACACCCAAATTAGGTGCAGTTAGCATAACTGCCGGCTCAGATGGGTGTTTGGAATATACCAGTGCCCTCCTTAGGTGGGGTGATGTGAAAGTGGACACAAACATAAGTGTGTAACGCTGTCCTCGGGAGCCAAAAAATCTTACCGCGTTATAGGTGAAACCGCGTTATCTCGAACTTGATTTGATCCGCCGGAGCGCGCAGCCCCGCCCCCCGGAGCGCTGCTTTACCGTGTTATATCCAAATTCGTGTTATATCGGGTGGCGTTGTATCGGGGTAGAGCTGTATTACCCTAAAAGTTAACTTAACCCAGAGAGACATACAGTCAGTAAATGCATGTTTAAAGGGATCCAGGATGAAACAAAACTGTTCACCCTTTCAGGAAATGTTTGTAGAGATTAAAGCTGACAGGTCTAAAACGGTGCACCAACTGGTTGTTGGTCTGGAGGTGCACCTGTTCACACAGTGCAGTTTTGCCTGTCTACTCTGTTCTCGGGCAGGCAGGGGCCTGAAATATTCAAGAATCCTGCGTTCAGCCAGAAATGGGATTTCTTCTACATCTCTGTACTCTGCCTGCTCATGAGACTGGAGAGGCAGGGCAGATGGGTAACACAATGTGAGACCATATTCCCATGGTGCACACCCATGATTCTGAAGAGAGAGACTCTGGATTTATTGTTGAGAAGAGCAGAGAAGACCTTTTTTGTTTGTTGTGTTACAGCTCTCAGTTGGGTAGGAGGGATGGCTGATATGTTAACATTATATGTGACATGGTACTTTTTATTAATTTAAGTAAACTTCAGGGGTGAAAGCCTTGATAGCATCCCTTTAAGTCTGATGTTTGTATAGGATGAAATGGTTATTTTGCAGCGTAAAACAACTCTTTTCAGAGTTTTCTAGTCTGGCGTAATATTGATAGTATATCCAACGAGTTTCAGGTCTCAAATGCGGTTCGTCACTGAGAAATATTCCAGGCCAA
>NC_048303.1:116392827-116412805 GCF_013100865.1 Trachemys scripta elegans | reverse complement strand
GACGAAGTGGGTATTCACCCACGAAAGCTCATGCTCCAATACATTTGTTAGTCTTTAAGGTGCCACAGGACTCTTTGTTGCTTTTTACAGATCCAGACTAGCCTAGCTACCCCTCTGACAATTGACTCCAGGGGAGATTGTATTGCTTTAACAATACTGGTGTAGTTAAAGCAGAGCAACTTTTGTATGCAGAGAAGCCCTAAGATGCTAAGGCTCATAGTAGGACTCCTCAGGAGTCCTAGGGAAATGATAGCATGTGATCATGTAATTTAGAGACTATATTGCAATGCATATGTACAAGGGGCCGAGTTAAGGTTGCACTGGCAGCCTTAACTGTGGCAATTCCTAGCTTCTGAGTGCTTCACATAGCAGATTTAAGAGATTCTTAATATCTTCTCTCTGGTGTAACTATAGGGTGAGATGTTGTACCTCTAAGAGGCACAGCACAAATCTCGCAGCTGTGGGAGACAGAAGGCAAAGGTGGCTCTTTGCACTCCCCTGAGTGCAGGCCTCACCAAAGGCTGAAATAGCTGGCTGAGCTGCTTGTGTGCAGCCCCACAACCCACAGCTGCTCAGAATGACCTTAGCACTGCAATTCACCTCCCCACCACCACCCGCCCCAATGCACCCTTCTCAGCTCTGGCCCCCAACCCCATAGGTTGGGGCTTTTGGGGGGTGGAGGGGAGCATGTAGGGCAGCCTATGGCTGCCTGACAAAATGTCTGCTGTAGTGGAATCCTGCACAAGCCCGCTAAGAAGCTTTTCTGTCCCTAGACACTGCCACATCACTGTACAGGGGCTGTAGCAGGAAGGAGAATGCACCCCAGAGCGTGTGTACTGTATTACGTGGACATGTGGTGTGTGTGTTTGTTTTGTATGTACATGATGTGTGCAAGTATATAAATAATATACTTTCAGATATTCTCAAGCATGGCCGGTTACCCATATTTTGAAAAATGTTTCAATTTCTTCACTTCCCAGAGCATCCTATTCTGGATTCCCCATGTGATATTAAGTAACTGTAGCTAGTTCCCTCAAATCTGTATCCTTTTTTTTTTTCTCTGTGTGAAAAGAAATCCCAGTATTACAATCCAGCTGCGTCTCAGCCACCACCTCTCGCACTTGAAGGAAAATGTGGTGACGGTCTCATCAAGGCGAGAGGATTTCTAACACGTCATGACATTCCTCTCCCTAAATACGTCCTAGCGAAGTCACAGTTACAGGTTCCAATTACAGGTTCCACAGTCATTCCATTTACAGTTTCCAAACGGTGGTTTTAGTTTGGGGGAGGGGGCGAAGCAATGCAAGTTGTAGCTTAAGCATTTCACATAAAGAGAAGAAATACGCCATTAAAATATCATGAGTAGCTTAAAATACATCGTTACTCTGAAGGGATTGACTTTTTCCTCTTCAAGCTTCAGCACAGAGATTCAGTAAGTGCACGAGGTAAAAACAGTGGGATTCAGCTGACACTTAATAATTGCTCCATATTTACTAAGTGGTTTACTTCAGAAGGGACCAAATTGTGCCCTCTTCAGGGCTGCATTAGGAACTTTGGATCCATATCTATTTGACTTTAAATGGAGTAGGTTGTAGCTGCCTTTTATCTTTAGAGTGTGGCCTGTTTCTCAAAGTTAGGTGCTGGATCTGAACGTCTCCCAACTGTAGGAGTCTCCATATTTGGCGTTTTGATTTGAGCCTATCTCTGTCTTTTAAAAGAGAGTTGTGGCCCCTGGAGGCTACGTATCCCATCCTGCAGTGGACCACACTCCTGTATTAAAAATGAGGACAGCCACAGTCTGGACTGAAGAACGTTGTGGTCCTCATTGGGGGCTCATCCAGACTGCGAAGTGCTGAGCAAATCGCTTACGCCCATGCTTAACATTGTCAGTGAGACTACTCACATGCTTAAAGTTAAGCACAGTCTTAAGTGCTTTACTGGAATGGGGCCAGAGTGATCAGCGCCATCCAGGTGTCTGGTGGCACCTTAAAGACTAACAGATTTATTTAGGCATAAGCTTTCGTGGGTAAAAACCTTACTTCTTCGGATGCATCCCACGAAAGCTTATGCCCAAATATATCTGTTAGTCTTTAAGGTGCCACCAGACTCCCTGTTGTTTTTGTAGATACAGACTAACACGGCTACCCCCTGATACTTGACACCATCCAGGTGTTAGCCTTTGATCTGTAGGCCCCACTTTGACTATTCCTTCTTCATTTCTTGGTACATGTAATCATTGTGAACCTGGTTTACTACTTTTGTATGTCCATAGTTCGTACTACTGTTTCTGGTCTGACTCAACCAAGTGAGATGTTAACATGGCCAGCATTACTCCCTGGGTTGAATAGAAAACTGAAATACCAGCCAAGGAAGCTCTCTGAACAGCTGATGCAATTCTTCAGGAAGAATCTGCAAAACACCACCAAACAAAGGCAGTTTTTGTCTGTGACAGTTGTGGTTAAAGATTATCATTAGTAATGCTGTACGAACCCAAAACTGATTCTACTTTGAATAATGACGACAGGCCAAGCTAGGTAATGAGCTTGGGCAAACCTTTCATGCTAAAGTTCTCAGTGATCCACTGATATTTCTCTAATGTTATTGGCTAGAATTTTCAAAAGCATCAACGTGACATAGCTGCACAAGGACTGTTAACTTCAGGACTTGTGCTCCTAAATCACTAAGGCTTTTGAAAATCTCACCCATTATTACTTTTTAAAATACATTTTGTTTTGCTCTTTAAAAAAAAAGCAGGAAAGAAAAGGCAAGAAAATGGGGGATACTATCGTTTTTCCTCCCTGCTTTTTTTTAATAGCAAAACAAAATGTATTTTTAAAGACTTAACATAAAATAGCAAATTGATGACAAAGATTTTTGAATTACCGGCTATTCAATAGGACCTATTACAATAGAGTTCTCTCAATAGAAACACCCACATACCTACTCTCTCCGCTAGCAGCTGTCCTGATTAATTTTTAATTAAAAGAGGCTTAAAATTAAACATTATACTGAATCCAAATAATCTCACCTTTTCACTTTACTGCTTCTTTTAGGCCCTGATTCAGCAAAGCACTTAAGCACATGCTTAAATCCCTGTGGGATTTAAGAATATGCTTAACCTTAACCATGTCCTTATTTGCTGGGTCAGGGCCTTAATCTGTCACTGGCCACTTCTCTATTAAGGGAGAGGATCTTAAACTTTTCTGGCTATTCAGCATTTGATTAAGCACTGTTTAACTGCCTGCATTGTAGCAACACATCCCTATTATGCAGAGTTTGGACTATTACAGCCTCTACTAAGTAACAGTCCTTGTTGCCATTCGCTATTATTAGGCTAACTAGATCGCTTGGGAAACATCTTAGAAAACGGACAGTCTTTATTATACTGCACTGTATCCAAGACAGGCTTAATGTATCACATTGGTGAACGCTGGAGGAACGGAGCAAAGCCCACAAAAGGAGTCCCGGACTGAGAGCCAGAGTCCTCAGCCACAACTACTTGGAATGCTGACGCGGCTGGGCTGTGAGCCACAGAGCACGGGGAAGATGCTTCCTCCAGGCACAGTTTCCGACCTGTGGACAGACCCGCCCTGGCCAGCCACCCAGAACAGAAATCCAACCTCCAGCCTGCCCCAAAAGAGAACCGTGGAGGGAGTGCTGTGTCCTCCACCGTGAGTCTTCCCCGCTGATGCCTCTCCCTCCACGCCTTTGACTCGCAGCTACTAATCTGCATTTAGCCCTGGGGTGGGCCCCAGGCTCTGGAATCAAGATGGACCAAACCCTATAAAAAATCTCTCCTCTTTTAAAGTGCGTGTGCTCCTCCCTAACGCCGAAGCAGTCATTCTTCTAACGAGGGTTTGCCAACCCTCCAGGATTGTCCTGGAGTCTCCAGGAATTAAAGGGGGGGAGGGATAGCTCAGTGGTTTGAGCATTGGCTTGTTAAACCCAGGGTTATGAGTTCAATCTTTGAGGGGGCCACTTAGGGATCTGGGGCAAAATCACTACTTGGTCCTACTAGTGAAGGCAGGGGGCTGGACTTGATGACCTTTCAAGGTCCCTTCCAGTTCTAGGAGATACAATATCTTCACTAATTTAATTATTTATTTTATTAATCTTGAATTAAAGATTATGTCATGTGATGAAACCTCCAGGAATGCGTCCAACCAAAAATGGCAACCCTACCTCTACCAGGCTGGTTCTTAACCTTTCCCAGACTACTGTACTCCTTTCAGGAGTCTGATTTATCTTGCATAGCCCAAGTTTCACCTACTTGCTTACAAAATCAAACCTCAAAATACATGGGTGTCACAGCACGCTATTACTGAGAAATTGCTGAGTTCTCATTTTTACCATATAATTATAAAATTAATCAATTGGAATATAAATATGGTATTGAGCCTGTTTTTCATTTGTGAGCCTTGTCTGAAGCCTGAGCCCCACGGGGCCCCCTGTGGTGTAGGGCCCTGGGCAGTTGACCCGCTTGCCACCTTCTAATGCCAGCCCAGCACTTGTGATCCCCCTAAACCCATCCTGTGACCCCCCCAGGGGCTGCAACCCCCAGGTTGAGAACCACTGATCTAAATGAGTTGAGTGCCCCCTGGAAGATTTTTGCATACCCCCCATGGGTGTGTGTACCCCTGGCTAAGAACCACTCAAGCATTTCATTATAATTAATCTGTGTGCTCCTGTGCCTGGTTTTAAGAATTATGCATTGCTGTAAAAGATGGCGCTGGTTTTAAATAGTGTGACATGTCAAACAGTTTCACAGCACCATGGCCCGTCAGTTAGAACACAGCAATCAGGAGTCCCGTCTGGGTTCGAGCCCCGGTCCCCCCACAATTTGTAAGAGGAATGAAATTAAAAGACAGTACACTGAGAACGAATGCAAAGAAATGCTAAGTGTCTCAAGCACAGCCAACCCGTGGAACTCATTGCTCATTGGAAGCTGGATTTTTTTAAAGGGCTGGATAATTATATGTCTATTAATAATAGCTAGTGAGGCACGTTTAATACAGTCTCATACCTGGGGGCAATTTAGTAAAGCAGTTAAGCCTGTACCTAATGTCAGCGGGACTTCAGCATGTCCTTAAATGCTTTGCTAAATCAGGACCAGAATGATTAACCGCCAGGGTTAGGAAAAAATAACCCCAAACACTCTCACTCCATGCCTCCATGTATAGCATGTCACAACCGAGCTGATGATTTTGCTTTCTTCTGAAGCATAAAGTATCGATCATTGTTGGAGGAAGACACAACTAGAAGGTAGATTAGTGGCCTGGAGAACAATTCATGTCAATGGCAAAACTCACAACATTCAGTTGTAGCTGACACCCCATCTACAGTATTGGAAATCCTCTGTTCTGTGAATGGGAGGGGTTATTTTTTAAGGTGTAAGGGGTCTGATCCACAGCCCAATGAAGCCAATGGGAGTTGGGGTTTATAAAGTCTCATTTGCTTTTTCATTTCACAGTACTTCTGTGCCAAGCTATCACATTAAAATCTGCTTCTCTGATATGCAGTAGATCTCACAGTGATATCAAATAGCTTATGCACAGGTTGTGTGTGCATGTGTGTCTGTCTGGCCACAAACAAAATGACTGATCTTTTTCTTTACTGCCAAAAAGCAGTTTGTTTATTTTTATACTGAGTTTCCACAAATCTGGTTCTATAACACCTAGAGACCTCAGCACTTCATTAAAAAGTCTGATGTCGCAGGTTTAGGCAGCCTTTGAATTTAAACCTATTTGAATTGTCAATTTCCTTTAACGGCTTCACTTTGTAGACTGCAAAGGAGATAAACTCACACACCTAGTCGCTTTCTAGACCAGGCGGATGGGCTCAGATTTGAAATTAGGCGTGTGTCAAGGAGTTTTTCCAAAAGTCATAGAATATGTTTCTCTGGCAAACCGCACTGGAGTATTTGGAAGGATGCAGAAATGTTCATTGGCCATTAATAAGCACCATCTTGTCTGGCTTCACCCGCACAGGTTATCTGTGGTCATAGATGACCAGTACAAATGAAGCAAGAGAGCTGGAATGCCAGCAGTGGACGTTTCAGGTGGAAGTTTAATTACAAAATTAAGGGGTTTTGAATGTTTATGCTGCAGCTGTGCAGGGGCAAGAGAGATTCTTCACCCCCTCCATTTGTTCAGGGGATTTCAAGTGGTAGACAGCAGAGCAATCCACACTGCTTTCACTGGGTGACTGGGAGACACAAACCTCTCCCCTTGTGAGGAAATTGCTGGTTCCGTTGTGGATAAAATCAGATGCAGGGTGGGACTTGGAGTGGACAAACATTAAATCTCTTCTGGGTGGATTCAGGCCCATGAGGCTCCACAAAATCAGCCAGGGATGCTTCATTCTGCAACCTGCTCTTTGGACTCCTATCCTCCTAGCTAGTGAAGGGCACTGGACAAATCATTTCTGGTGGAGATTGTCAACACAGCCCTTAGGGCTGCATTATGATACCTTTACACATTCCAAGTAGTAATTTCCCACTCAGATCATCCCATTGACTTCTGCTGAACTATATGTGGAGTAAGCGCTGTTCACTATGAGCTAGGGAAGTCTGGCCCTTAGGGAGTGCAGGTGGCCAGGCTATTGTGTAGCCTTTGCTAAAGAAACCATCACTGGATACTGACAATCTGGCTAACTATCGTTTTGTATCTCATCTGGTTGAAACAGAGAAGGGTGGCACAATAACAAAGGGATATGAACTGGCCATCAACTAGTTTAGGCTGGTAATTAGCTGAAGGTTTCTAACTATCAGATGAGTGAAGTTCTGGAACAGCCTTCCAAGTGAGGGCAAAAAAACGTAATGTGTTTCAAGACTGAGCTTGATAAGTTTATGGAGTGGATGATGTGATGAGACTGCCTACAATGGCAGATGGCCCATCCAGGACTGCTATTAGCAAATATCTCCAATAGCTGGAGATGGGACAGTAGATGAGGAAAGCTCTGAGTTTCTACAGAGAATTCTTTCCAGAATTCTGGAAAGAATTCTGTCTGGCTGGTGGATCTTGCCCACATGCTCAGGGTCTAACTGATCACCATGTTTGGGGATGGTAAGGAAGATTCCCCAAGGTCAGATTGGCAGAGACCTTGGGTGGGGGGGGTTGCCTTTCTCTGCAGAGTGGGGCAAGGGTCACTTGCTGGCTTGAGCTAGAGTAAATGGTGGATTCTCTGTAACTTGAAGCCTTTATATGAAGATTTGAAGCCTTCCATAACTCAGCCAGATGTTATGGGCCTATTACAGGAGTGGGTGGGTGAGGTTCTTTGGTCTGCAATATGCAGGAGGTCAGACTAGATGATCATGATGGTCCCTTCTGGCCTTAAAGTCTATAAGTCTATGAGTCTAAGGCTGTTGGATGACTCTGAATAGTGAGATGCCTCAGATCTTCTTGATCCTTGTCAGTTTGGGTACAGACCTGGGTATGGAACAGGAACTGCACTTGTGGGTTTGGTAAATGATCTCTTGCTGGCAATGGATGAAGATTAAGGGTGGGATTTTTAAAAGCACTTCTTCTTAGCATATGTGCAACATGCCACGGGTGGCACGTGACCAGGATTCATCACCGAATTTGGTCTGCTGGTTGGATCATTAGCTTCCCCGGCTTGGGCCAGGTACTAACGGGGAGTTTGAGATGAAAAAGCACTGAAGTGGCTTAGGAGCACAAGTTCCTTTGAGAGTCACTGGGACGTGTGCTCCTAAATCACTTAGGTGCTTTTGAAAATTCTATCCTGAGTGACCATGCTGATAAAGTGAGATCTATACGCTGTCTCTGATACCACTGATCTTGATGTCTTGTTGACTCACTTGCTGACTGTAGCAATAGTAAATATGGCAGCTTCATTCCTCCTTGTTCCTTTTTCTTTCCCAGAGGCTGGCATCGGACAATTTAGCCTTCATTCCTAAAGGTGCTGTTGTCTGGCATTCCATCTTGTCTACCCTCTTATACAACATGTATATCGGACCATGGGGAGAGAGGAGTTAGTGAGAAGGCACACACCGGTGCGCTTTAGGCGTACCAACACCCTAAGTGTATCTTACCATCCATAGATTCACCAGTGTGTCTCGTTGGATGACAGCTACCGGGTAGAAGCTCACTCCAGATGAGACTGTACTAATTCTGATAGGCTGAGGGGGAAATATATGGAAAATATGGTGAGAATCCAATGTATCACCTTATTGAGTGTGTGCTACTGCCACTTGTTACCACAGTCCTGGGCTGATGTTCATTACCCAGCTGCTGTTAAACTAGCACATACTGATGTAAGATTTTTTTTGTCTTGGTTTGGCTAGGAGATTGTGAGCATTTCCATAGACACTGCTTTTGGTAAATATACTTCAAAAAATCACAACGAACATCTATGGCCTTAATCGTCTTCACTTTTCTAAAGCATGTTATGTTTAGATCCCACTGCTTTCTGTTGGAGCATCGCTCTTTGCTTTTGATTCTATAAGTATTTTATGTGGCTATCCCTCCGAGCCCTTGCATTATGGCTCATAAGATGGCCTATATCCGGGCTGGGATTTCACTTCTTCTAGGAGTGGTTAGTTTGAGTGGTTGGAAATTCAGTTTTCATTAGCAATTACAAATAACTTCAGATTGACAAATCAGTGGCGCATATAGTATATACTGTAAAACGGACACTCTGACTTCTGGCTGACCTGACATCTGGCTAAACCCCTCAAGGATTAGCTAGTGTGTATGATGTGTATAATATTTAAAGTGCTAATTAGTGATTCAGTGAGGGCTATCAAATATTTAAAAGCAGATTTGGCTTCTCCTCCAGCTCAGGGAATACAGTTTTCCTTCTTATGACTCTTCTCTTTTTTTTTTCCATGTAGTCAAAAGCGCTTCGAGAAAAATGGCTGCTGCAGGGTATTCCTGCTGGCTCAGCAGAAGAAGAAGAAGCCAGAAGGAGGCAGTCAGAAGAGGATGAGCTCAGAGTGAAAAAGCTTGAAGACAACATCCACAGGTAGGTGCAGTTTTCCTTTACTTTCACAGGGCTAAATTCTGCCCTTTGTTGTGCATGTGTGGTTTCCCTTAAACACCTGGGCCAGATTCTCCATTGCCTTGCGCCTCCTGTAGTCATTACATCAGTTCACAGTGAGTGCAAAAAGTGTGTACACGCTGCTCACCATTCTGCTTTTCACTGGTGTAATTGACTACACGAGATGCAGGGCAACAGAGAATTTCGCCCAGGGAATTGTATGTGTGTGTTCAGCTGCAGAACTTGGCCCCTTCCCTTTTTCTTTTTTTTATCTATTTCTCATTATACCTATTCGCTTTTTTTGTTTCAAATGATGTGTTCTAAAACCAACAAGAGCAAATGCTTTTCCTTCTGGAGAGCAAGCCCAAAGGCCAAATTCTTCGGTCAAGTTATACCGATGTAAATCCTTAGTCGTCGAAGTCAGCGCAGAGCCAGCATAAGATTGTCCCACAGCCTTCATGCATTTGCAATTCCGGTCTGCAGAGTGGTCTTGATCCTGAAGGAGAGGAAGGATGGTCCATTGGTGAGAGCACTAGGAGGTGAGAGACCTGGTTTCAGTTCCTTGCTCTGACACAGGCCTTCCAGTGTGCCCATGAGTAAGTCACTTAGCCTCTGTTTGCACCAGTTCCCTCCTCTGCCACAGCGACACCTGGACACTAGAGTGAAGGGATAACAAGGATCAAGACTTCTCTGAAGACCTGAATTCTTAATATACAGAACAAGTTCCATTGACAACTAGATCCGTCCCACCAGATCCCATTGAGGCAGGTGTAAGGGGGAAGTTCATGGAAGATAGGTCCATCAGTGGCTACTGGCTAAGATAGTCAGGGCTTCAGCGCCATACTCGAGGTGACTCTAAACCTCTGACTTCCAGAAGACGGGGTGGATCGCACCAACTGCCCGGTTCTGTACACTTCCCCCGAAGCTCTGGCACTGGCCACCATCAGCAGATACTTGGCTAGACAGACCATTGGTCTGACCCAGTATGGATGTTCTTATGAGTGGTGGAGAAAGGGGGAGACAGCAGGAATGTGAGCTAGAGGAGGGAAGCAGAAAGAACTGCAAACATCCTAAAATGCTGATTTCGGTTTGGTGTCACCACCCAGCCAGGGGAGATGCTGGGCGTTAGCCCAGGATGTGTCCCAGTAGCCAGAACACATTAGAGACTTGAGAGTGATGGGAGGAGTTGCATGGTAATATGCTGGAGAAGATGCTTAGCCACATGGCTTCAGTGGGACTACCTATATGCTTACAGGTAAGCACGTGCTTAAGTACCTTGCTGAATCAGGGCCAACGGCCCCTGCCCTCTCTCCCTTGGCAGCATGCTACTAAAGAGAGACCCTGTCCATTATGGATGGAGCTGGCCCAAACCGCTTAACTAGACAGACTGGAGTTTGGCTGAACCAAATACCCAAGAGCAGAGGAAAACTATTGTCTGATTATACGACAAGCCAGACGGGTGAGACTGTCATTGCACCATATGCCCAGTGTGCCAGGGACCTTGGTTCTCCATTAGAGATTCAGGCTGTGTCATATGGGTGAGTGCTGAACAGCTGCAGTATTGAGGCATCTGTGAAAGGAATCCTGTAACACAAATGCCTGGTTGCGGGGGGCAGAGTCCTACTGGAGAATAAGTAAAGTTCAGGGCAAAGAACAGGGCAACTGGCTTATTGTCATCTACTGGCAGTTAGCCTCAGGCGCCAACTTTAACAAATGAGAAGCACCCACTCATCCCCACCAGTTTGCAGCAGAACCTGCCTGTTGTTTACTGAGGATTCAGTTTCTTTCACTCAGGTTAACATGTTCATAAGGGTCACTCTCTTACTACTACTACTACTGCTACTACTTATTGCTTGTTTAAAATAAGAGCCACTATGTTGTAAGAGATTTCACTGAGCCTTTCCAGGTCAGAAATAAACACCAAGGCTTGGCAAGCACTCCAAATACAGTGCCAGAGTAGATACTGCTGCATATCAGATTGAAGTTAACACAGACGGCCTACAGTCCCACATGGGCCTGTTTTCCTGTGTTGTGAGGGGGTGGCATATATCTCTACCCTCGGGCAGTGTTAGAGCTAGCTCTGGATTTATCTGTAAAATCTGGGGCCTAGAACCCAGGCTGCTCGATCGGAGCAGACTTAGGCCAATGCTCGGTGCTACTGAAAATCCCACCCTAAATCTCTCTCGTTAAGACAGTGCCATTCCCTTGGTGCGAATTCATAGCACAGTGTTATTTGCAACAAAGGTCAGGAAACATTTCTAAAAACCATGATTTTTAATCTGACTATCTTACTTTAAATTGGATGGAAGATTAGGACCAAAATCTGGGAATCCCATCCTATTACATGGGAAGGGGAACAAGGCATTTGGGGAGGGGTGTCTCTCCCTTTGTGACAGGAGACAGCTCATAAACTCATAGACTCATAGACTTTAAGGTCAGAAGGGACCATTATGATCATCTAGTCTGATCTCCCGCATGATGCAGGCCACAAAGCCATCCCAACCCTTTCCCTTGACTCTGCTGTTGAAGTCCCCAAATCCTGTGGTTTAGAGACTTCAAGTAGCAGAGAATCCTCCAGCTAGCGACCCCTGCCCCATGCTGCGGAGGAAGGCGAAAAACCTCCAGGGCCTTTGCCAATCTACCCTGGAGGAAAATTCCTTCCCGACCCCAAATATGGTGATCAGTAGAACCCCGAGCCTGTAGGCAAGACTCTCCAGCCAGAGAGAAGTTGGAAAGGGTCCGGTGAGAGATCATTGGGGAGGACTGTCCCTCTCTTTGTATCAGAAGCAAACTCAGCATGTATGCATGGAGCTCGATGGTAGAAGATGGCACTAATACTATCATGGTAATTGCATGAGCCCACTTACAGCCTACAGCTCAAAGTCTGACATCTTTTTTTTTTCTTCTAATGTGGCATCTCCATTACTGGAGGTTTGCAACCATAGTAGCCCATTCTGTACAATCCCCTGCTAATCTCTTTGAGGATGAATAGTCCTTTTGAGCCACATCATCCATCCAAGGTCTTTTTTTTCTGCCTCATGTTCTTCTGCCATCAGCTTTCCTTTCCAGTGCCCATAAACATGCATCGCCTGTGAACCTCTTAAAATGTGTCCTGCAAATTGAATGTTTCTCCTCATAAGATCTCTGACCAGTGTTTGTTGAGTTCCAATACTTTTTGTTAGTTACATAAACTATCTGTCATGTTTTCAGAATTCTTCTATAACTTCATAAGTTGAAGACTAGTAGTCTCTTTATTGTCAGTTATTTGAATGTCCATGTTTCACAGCCATAATTTAATACAGACCAAATGTCTGCTGTTAAGAGTCGGAATTTACTGACACCTTTTCTCACATTGAATAGCAACTCACTCCACAAGTGGACCCATTGAAATCTTTAGGACCACATATACAGTAAGGCCCACCCACGGGAGGTGAGGGTATCAGAATCTGATCCTTTGTTGAAAAGAGTTGAAAAAATCAAGGCAAACAATGTTTAACTTTTTACTTTTTCCCGTTCTTTTTTAGATTTTCATGAAATGCAAGAGACAGGAAATCATAAATTATGGCCCATATCCTGCAAACTCTTATGCCTGAGAGTAACTTTACCCATGTGAGTAATCCAACTGACTTTAATAGGACCGCTCCTGTACAAGTGTTTGCAGGATCTGGGCCTATCTTAGTCAGCATTTCTGTCTACACAATCCCAGGCACATCCAGAAAGTCAGTATGTCTCATAGACATCATAAAAAACCAGTAGTAAAGTACAACAGTCCATAATATAGAAGCCATTACAAATAACTAAATACTGTTGTATAATTAAGCAGATAATTACCAACAAAGGGCACACAGAAGTACAAAACATACATAAAAGACAAAGCAGGGAAAGAAAGACTATGGCAAAATACAAGCAGAATAAGAGCCTTGCAGTAAAAATCACAGGCAGAATGACCACTTGATGTTTGAGATTATTTTAATTTGCTTAGAGAGTGAGGAATCATAGGAGCATTAGAAGCGTAATTAACCAAGAAAGAAAAGGCGAGATGGGTAGAGACACAGAGTTGAGAGACCTTTGTATCTAGGGATTTGGTTCTGACCTAGCCGACCGAATAAGACTGACTAAGCCTAATTCAAAGTGACTGGAGTTTGGCGTTGTATGCTTTCAGAAGAGAGAGTCTGGCGGCATAAGAGGGTGATCTATCTGTTTTGTCAAACTTCCTTGAGCAGCTGTAGGGTCATAAGTGCCTGGAAATCTGCTTTTTACACTAGACCAGAAGAAAACGTCTTCCCATGAAGAATCTTACTCCAGTGTCAGATAATCTAGTACTGGATGCTGATTTGGTTCTAGACTTGGGTAAAGATTCATTTTGAGGGAAGAGGAGATATTTTCTTCTAAACACTTGCACCAATCACTAGCTGAAATGTTTAGCATATATCGTGGGTTTGATCTTGCTTTGAAGTCCCATTAGACTCTTGCCTTTGACTTCAATGGGAGCATGATTGGGTCTAAACAGAAGTCAGATGGAACTTGGTTGAAAAGCATTCTTTAACTATTAGATTCAGCAAACATGATTGCAAGATTGTGTGGACTGTTTCTTTAAATCTGTGGCAGAATGCCAGGCAGAAGTGGGTAGGGGAATGCTCTAGGCAGGAATGCTACAGAGCAGCTGAAGCAAGGAAAAGAAGCATTAGTGATAATGCTGTTTTCCTTCTTCTTATAAGGTTTCTTCTTCAGGGTTGGAAGAAAGTAACTCTTTCTGTGATTCTTTGCCATTGTCACCTGACTGATATTCCCTGGGTTATACAGTTGCATTAGATTTGGGGCAGTAAATATTTGACCCCCTCCTCTCCCCGAATCACAAGCATGAAATGTATCCTTTGGTCTAGCAGCGAGATAAATGCCTAATGAAGTTTCGCAGACACATTCTTGCCTAAGTGCTGTAGGTGAAGCAAACATTGGAATGCTCTGTCTGCCTGTCGTGGTTATTTTTACCACATGACAGTCTGTTATTTTACAGCAGTAAATGGAAAATTGGCATTCGACATCTGGGTATTAACAGCCGGCCTTCGCAGAGTATGGCAGCCCACCCACTGCCTGCTGTTCCTTCCCAGTATTTGAAAGGCTTCCAGACTTATTTTATTTTATGCGATTATGTTATATAGTGTCCCAGAGACCTACATTTACTACAAAGGGTGGAGGATTTTTCTTTGCTGTGAAACCATTATGCAAGATGCTTACATGTAATAACCTCCGTGACAACATATTTCATCACTTGATGACTGAAGCCAGTTAACATGGCTAGTAACTTCCCTGATTGTACCTAGCTTTCACAGGCCTGCCACAAAACCAATGGGACTTCCATGAACTCCTTGGGAGGATGAATGCTATTCCCACAGACTTGCTTGAAACCCTGACTTGCTTTTATAACACTGTGCTCCTGGGGGGAAAAATCACTTGGCGAAATCCTCAGCTGATGTAAATTGGTGTCTCTCTATTGAAGTTAATGGAGCTACACCAGTTTATGCTGGTTGAGGATCTGACCCACCATCTCCAAAGGGGAGACAAATCACAGCTGGTTCTTTACACACTGTATTCAGAGCTGGATTGGGGTGGATGCGAGCTGCACCTATAGTGCATTGGTTTTGAAGAGGGTCTCAAAGCACCATGCACAAAGGAAAAGGGGAGAGACCTTTGTAACAGAGATGTGGCACTGTGACAGCGCTTGGGGTGGGAAAAACGGAAATGCAGTGGCTAATGTGTATGTCCACTGCCCTTTACTGGAGAATTTCAGAGCTACTCAAGTGTCATGTGCATTCATTGGCTAATGTCTGTAATGTCTGTAAGCCCTTTGAGGTTATGAAGTTGTGTGAGTGGGTGGGCGGGCGTGTGGGCACTAGCGTGCTAAGCAGGATTGGTTTTAAATTGTGACTTTTCTTGTCCTCTAGTGACTTGCCTCACAAAAGAAAAGCCTAATACTACCCTACTATAGCTAATGGAGATCTTTCTTTACTCTAGGGTTCAGGCCTGTGCTTTGGAGCAAAAGTCATGAGTTGTTCCCCCTGACTGGTGTACATTTTTGCTGGTGACTCTTTTGATAGCATGCTTGTTTGGGAGATTATAAAACAAGCATTTTTAATACCTACAGAGGATGCTCACGATAGGTGTGTTGCAAGTAAGAGCGATTTCCCACTGAGAAGAGTTGAGCACTGTGCCTACCAGGTCAATCACAAGGAAGGCTTCCCTTCAGCATATCTGGTACAGCTGACCAATGTGAGTCACAGATGAGTGCCATGCAGGTCTCGGATAGCAAGAGATGCATGGAGTGTGGGAGGTTGTCTGCCGCTTGGCTCTGACTGATTGGTGTCTAGCTAACAGCTGGCAGGCGGAGCTCACAATTTGGAGAGGGCCAGATCCAGACCAGGTGGAAGGAAATTAATCTCTGTTGAAGCCCACAGAATTGTATCCGCCTTACATCAGAGTTAACGTAGCCTTTATTGCTGAATATTCAAATCTGGCACTGTTGGAGTCCTAGTGACTGGGATGGGCTCACGAAGAGAGAACCCTTGCTGAAGATGCATAAAAGAAAAGCTTATTAACAAAAATAAATACACATAGGTTTGGGGGACGTTGTAGCCCAAGTTCCTCCCACATCAATTGCTCCATCCTGAGCCTTTTCTCCTGTCTCCTTGGAGCTCCCAGCAGACGTGAACTCTAAGCTAATTCCTGTCATAGTATCTCCTGCTCCTTTTCCCCACATCATCTGCTCTCCTGCTGGTGTCCAAAGTGCCAGTGTTTTCTCGTTCCGTTGTTTGTTCCCTTGGTCTCTTCCTCGTGCCAGGATTCAGATGTATTCTCTGTATATCTCAAACTGGGAACCCTGAATGAGGCTCATACTCTGTGGGGTTATCATCGATTCCAACAGTCAGTGAGAAAGGGAGGCTGCTTAGAGCAGAAGTGAGCATGCTCCCTCAAGCAGAAGGGCCATTTAAGATCAGAACCAACACCTTGAGCACCGTCCCCAAGCCCAAAGGCAGCCAGTGCAGATGCAGGAGCACAGGTGCTATGATACTTCACTTAACAAGCGGGCTGCCATATTTTATACGAGCCTCAAGCTTCCAAATGGATTGACACTGTAGCTTCAGGTAAAGCATATGCTGGAGGTGACTGAGGCTTGGCTCTTGTTATCATGAGCCTCATCAGCGAGAACAAATGGCAACCTCTTGGCCAGACTCAGCTAGACAAGAGCCATCTCGATTACAGCTGCTATTAGATCATTTAAAAGTAGCTTTTAGCAACATAGGTACATGTATATACCAATATACGGACCAATGGCCCATCACGAAGGCTACATTTTAGTCACGGATATTTTTAGTAAAAGTCATGCACGGGTCATGGGCAGCAAACCAAAATTCACGGCCCGTGACCTGTCCATGACTTGTACTATACCCCAACTAAATCCTGGGAGTGCCGCGGGTGCTGGGAGGGAGGGGAGGACATGGGTGCTGGGGTGCGGCCTAGGGGGGAGCCGCAGGTGCTGGGAGGGGTGGTCTAGTGGGTGCTTGGATGGGAGTAGCCCAGGACCCCCTCTGGTGCTGGAGGGAGGGTTGGCAGGGCTGGCAGGCTCCCTACCCGGCTTCTGAGAAACGGCGACATGTCCCTCCCTAAGCTCCTAGCTCTACGCGCTGCCAGCTCCACAGCTCCCATTGGCCACGGTGCCTGTGGGTGGAGGCAGTGCGTGGAGCTAAGAGCTGAGGGACATGTTGCCACTTCCAGGAAGCCCCCCCCCGCCCCAAGTAAGCGCCGTCCAGGGCCATCACCCCCTCCCACACCCCAGCCCTGAGCCCCCTCCCGCATCCAAACCCCTCCTGCTGCTGTTGGGGGGTCAGTGGCCAAGACTGCCCGAGCAGCAGCCGATGCGACTGGCCCAGGCACTGCCTGAGCTGCTAGGGCAGCCCCAGAGCCAGATGCCCCTGCTGCTGCAGAAGTCATGGCAGTCACAGACTCCGTGACAAACTCGCAGCCTCACCCATCACCTCTCGTACCTCTGTGCTGTGCTTGCACTGTTGCTTCAGAGTAAATATAAAACTATAAAGCACGTGGCTAATAATGTTATGCTGTACATGAGGTGACAACATTCCTGCCTCATGCTCGGGCTGATATTAAGCCTTGAAACGTGACACTCAATGCCCCCTGTCTTCGTGTGTATAACTACCTAAAATCTTCTAGCCCCTTATTAAATCTAGCGACACCGACGCTGACTTCCTAAAGTTGTAAATTGTGGTACATCATATATGGGAGACTTTGATAGATATTCACTTTATACTATCTCCGTTAAGTCCGTCTGTCCCCCCACCCCATCCCCGCCGCCCCATGGCAAACAGGATTTGACCCCAACTCCTCTCCTTCCATTGCTACATTCGTCCTAGCTTGTGTTTATTGGGTTGCCAACTCTCCTTATGAGTGAGCCTCAGCGTAACAAGCCGCAGGCCAGTCCTAGCATCGGAAAAGCCCCCGCAATCCTTTTAGTTGAACGCTGACCCAGAGAATGATTTTTTTAATAGGGCAGGAAAAACAACATCAAAGAGACTGCTCAAATGGAGTCTGAGAACAGTGTCTCCCTCACACACACACACACACACACACACACACACATTCACCCCTCTAAACATTAGAAGCAGATGATTGTTCTACGGTGCGTTTACAAATGGCATAAAGAATTAGGCAATATACCCTGAGGCACTTCATCTCTTTGCTTGTTTATACTGCTTGTTTCCTTTCCTTTGACCTGAAGCCATATTAATTCATCTTGCCGTGGTAAACATCTTCCTATGCACAATCTCTGCTCTTGTCCAGGCTAGGGATAACAGTCTACCAGCTGGGGGCAGATAAAACAGATTTTAGGACTTGACAGGGCAGTGGCAATGGACTAAACTAAAGTCTTCCAAAAGCAGTTTTTAAAAACTGGTTAGGTTCATGCTGATCTCTTGTCTACACTGGGTCTGGAGGTGTACTGTCCAGCTCAGGCAGACATACCCGCAGTAGCTCCAATCAGGCTAGCCCACTGAAAGCAGGGTGTAGCCATCGCAGTGCCAGCCTAAGGATTGGCTAGCCGCCCCAATACAATCCCAGCTGAGACCGTAGGGATGCACTAAAACAACTAGCCCTGCCTGCCGCTCATGCTGCTGTGGCCACATCCAATCTGATCCCCTGTATAACACAGACCCTAGAACTTCCCCATGATAATTCCGAGGGGCAGATCTTTTAGAAAAACATCCCATCTCGGTTTTGAAATTGCCATTGATGGAGAATCCAGACAAACTCTTGGTAACTTGTTCAAATGGTCGATTACCCTCCCTGTTAAAAAAATCACACATTATTTCCAGTCTCAATTTGTCTAGCTTCAACTTCCAGCCATTGGATCATGTTATACCTTTTTTCTGCTAGATCAGGGGTTGGCAAACGTTTTGGCCTGAGGGCCACATCAGGGAATAGAAATTGTATGGTGAGCCATGAATGGTCACAAAATTGGGGGTGGGGTATGGGCTCTGGGGTGGGGCTGGGGATGAGGGGTTTGGGGTTTGGGGGGCTCCGGGCTGGGATCAAGGGGTTTGGAGGGTGGGAAGGGGATCAGGGCTGGGGCAGGGAGTTGGGACGTGGGGAGAGGCTCAGAAATGCAGGCTCCAAGTGGTGCTTACCTCAAGCGGCTCCCGGAAGCAGTGGCATGTCCCTCCTCCGGCTCCTACGTGGAGGCACGTCCAGGCAGCTCTGCACGCTGCCCCATCCACAGGCACCGCCCCTGCAGCTCCCATTGGAGCACCAGAGGGGACCATTGGAGCGCATAGGAGCCGGAGCTAATGAGTCACTATTTCGTATTTTAAAACACAGATGTGCAACTAGAACTACTGGAAAACAGTGATTCATCAGGCTTAACAGGAGCATGGTCAAACAGTGGAAATCACTCATCATAGATGAAAATGTGAGGAATGGGTCTACCTACTATGGATATGAAAAAAATCAAAAAATTCCATTGTGAAGTGGTAAAACTACCCAGTGTATCCAGGGCCACCCGGGGGGGGGCTAATGGGGCAATTTGCTCCGTGCCCCGCAGGGGCCCCCACAAGAGTTTTTCCGGGCCCCTGGAGCGGAGTCCTTCACTCGCTCTGGGGGGCCTGGAAAACTCTCTTGGGGCCTGGGCCCCCGGAGCTTCTTGCGCTCCAGGTCTTCGGCAGCAAGTCGGCGGCGGGGGGTCCTTCCGCCCCGGGACCCGCCGCCAAAGTGCCATGAATACCCGCAGCGGGGGGTCCTTCCGCTCCGGGACCTGCCGCCGAAGCACTGGGTCTTCGGCGGCAATTCGGCAGCGGGGGGCCCCCGCCACTGAAGACCCCAGGCCCCCTAAATCCTCTGGGCGGCCCTGAGTGTATCCAGTGATGCAACGCCTCTGAGGTGTGACAACTGATGAGCCGGGGCAGGGAACAGCTGTGGTCAGTGGGTGCTGAGCATCCACTTTTTTTTCGGTGGGTGGTCCACCCACGGAGTCGGCGCCTATGGCCACGAGCACAAATCAGCTGTGCTGCTAGAGAGAGCAAGGAAGAACAACTGTAAGCCGTATGAAGAGAAAGTAAGATTCCAATTTTTAGCTGGTCACTATGTTGGGTATGTGCTCCCAGCTAAGCATGTAAATGTGTGGGCTATATTGGCAGAGAGAAAGGAGAGTCAGGACAAAACTGGGAGGAAAGATCAAACCAGTATCTTAGATGCCTATATACAAATGCGAGAAGTATGGGGAATAAGCAGGAAGAACTGGAAGTGCTAATAAATAAATACAACTATGACATTGTTGGCATCACTGAAACTTGGTGGGATAATACACATGATTGGAATGTTGGTGTGGATGGGTACAGCTTGCTCAGGAAGGATAGACAGGGGAAAAAGGGAGGAGGTGTTGCCTTATATATTAAAAATGTACACACTTGGACTGAGGTAG
>NC_048303.1:116192235-116387945 GCF_013100865.1 Trachemys scripta elegans | reverse complement strand
CCCAGCCCAGTGCCCTACCATGAACTGGACCAAAGATGGGTGAGAATTGTCAGATTTGCACTTGACTGGAATGAGCTGAATCAAAGTTCTACTCTATAAAGAATTCCATGGTCTCTGCAAACAGATATTAGAGGAACAAGGCAAGTCAAATATAGATCCTGCAAAGCTTGATAGCATCCCTTCCGTAAATAGTTATTGAAACACTGACAGTGTGTTGGTTTTTGTATTTTGCCATTTGATTGGTTTGTTTGATAGGAAACCCACATGGCAAACATGAATTTGCTTATGGAATCTCATCTCTCGGAAAATGTATACAAATTTGACATCCACAGCAATCTACAATATTGATGTTGGTTAGAGGCGCTCTCCTCTCTAGCTGTATTGTGGTGGTCAAAGAAATGACCAGAGAAGACTGAACTTTAAATTAAGACTTGAAGCCCTAGATATGGTTTGCCTGTGCTGTCTTGGACTAAATCAGTTGTTTAGTTTGGTTTCAGTCGGATAATCATTAATCCTAGTGCAAGGTACAATACATCCTCTATCTCTTTAAAGTTGGAGGAGACTATAAACTGCAGACTACCATAGAGAATGTTATGCAACAGCCTGCATTGCATTGAGAGTCAGAGTGAAGTGCTGGTGCCCAGTGATACGTATTTCTAAGATTCCTATGACAGAGATCTAGTCATAACTATAGCCTTAAGAAGCTGATCTGTTTCAAAGTTCTCAGCTAAAGCTAAACCTCCTACTTTCCAAAGGATATAGGGGAAAAAAATCAATGTTAATAAAATTCCCTGGAAAAACTAAGGGGAGAGGAATGTGCTTCAGGACATTGTGGTATGAGTGGTCCCATTCCTATGAGTGTACACAAGCATTTATTTATAAGCTGGCACACCTGGAATGAAATGTCAATCCTAAACTTAGATGCATGTTTCAGGCAGGCATGTTTCAATAACATGCAGCCAACGGAGTTGTGCTTGTAAGCTTCATTTAGCTGAAATGGAAGGCAGGAAGCCAGAGACCCAGTTTACCCCTCTAAATGCCATTCCGAGCGGATTGCATGGAAGTCAGTCATTGATCAGATGCTAGGGGGACAGTCAAGCTTACTATTCATGAGTTACTCCAGCCCCCGCTCTCATACTCATAGTCCTGGACGTTTAGCAGTGGATCACGTTGACACCATTCCTAGCTCCGGGAATGGCAGCTCGACTCTGTTACATGCAGATTCCAGCTTTGCTGCCAGGGGATTTTCAGATAAGAGCTGTGAACAAAAAATAAGTCGTCAACCTAGGGCCAGTAAAACAGCCTTCCAGTTTTGGACAAGGTGGCAGCATGAAATATATGCTGCATGTACATGTCACATAAATGTTGGAACTACTACAGATACATTACAAACTTCCACTCTAGTTTGCAGAGGGGAACTTTTTTAGAGGGTCCACCCAAAGCCCTGAATTGGAATACAGAAGTGTGGGGTATATCAAATCTGGCGTAGGGGAGAACAGGAGCTAAATTTTGTTGTTTGGGCCCATTGCCACATGCCAGACTGAGACAGATACAGAGTGTTGCTCTGCCCAAGACCTGTTTGATCCCCAACTCTGCGTTATTATGCTCAGTAACTCCAAATGTGTGTGTGTGGATCAACAGTGAGTTGAAACTCCAAACAGTGAGGAACGTCAAAAAGTCCTTGGTGCTCTTGAGGCTGGAGGTTGCGAGCAAGGAGCTGTCCTAGAAGCTGAAAAGTCACTTTAAAACAAAGTCAGGATGGTCGGTGGTACCTAATATCCAGGTGGAGCTGAGTGGGAACAGCCAGTGGATCCAAGTACTTGATGTAGGTCTCTCCGTCCATGTCCCGTTCATCTTTCTCCTTCTCCCGCACATCAAGGCAGGCAAATTCAGCAGTATCAATGAATGGCAGACCGGGTATGGTACAGCATCATCCAACATCTCCCTGCTGGAGTGTTAGGGAAGCCACTGGGTCATGGCACAAATGGACTCCCCAGCCACTCCCCACCTCTGTCATCAATGGGGTACCCGTCAAATTTTTTGGTATTAAAATGTTTTTTTTTTATTAGGCTTTCAGCCCTAGCTGTGTGTCGGGGGCACAATCACTTTATTAACTTCCAAGAGTGGGACTAATGAAGTTCTGCAGGGCTTAACCCCAACTCTGCCAGTAGTTCTGCATGTAGGCAATAAAGGTGTTTTAGGCCTCCAGCCTGCAAGTTTATACACACAGGCAAACTGCTGTGTCCATTGACTTCCACAGAAGTGCAAGATCCTGCCCACACATAGTTCGTTACAGGATCGGGGCTCTAGTTATTTGGAGATTGTAAAAATATTGACCATGTTTTTTCTCTTTGTGCAAATGCAACTGATTGTAGGTAGAAAAATCACAGCAGTTTACAACCCAGTTTCCAGACCCTGGCAGCATTAAATGCTTTCCTGGTAGCAGCACCCAAGCCTCCATTATAGTCTCATCTTCTAGGAAATGATTGCCAGGGCCATCACCCTAGAGTTAAGAAAACACCATAATGCTTTTGTCTGTGCACTCAATGGGGGGGTAGCATGACAAATGGGAAAACCCAACCACACTAAGCCCTTGCACGTATCGTAATGAACGGCCCATGTTTTCCCTACCAGGTTATCAGGAAATGTCCTTTGTAATTGTTCTGAGTTCAATTTCATGTAAAGATGCCCTGCCTCTGCTCACAGGGGCAGCAACCCCGAAAACTTCAACATTTTCTAAAAGTAGCTTAATGGAATCACTTTAAATTAATGAAAAATCCCCTTTTTCTGACCATTAAATAGACTCATAGACGTTAAGGTCAGAGTGGACCATCATGATCATCTAGTCTGACTTCCTGCACGTTGCAGGCCACAGAACCTCACCCACCCACTCCTGTAATAGACCCCTGACCTCTGGCTGAGTTACTGACATCCTCAAAGCATGACTTAAAGACGTCAAGTTACAGAGAATCCACCCTTTACACTAGTTTAAACCAGCAAGTGACCCATGTTCCATGCTGCAGAGAAAGGCAAAAAAACCTCCAGGGTCTCTGCCAATCTGATTGGGGGGAAATTCCTTCCCAACCCCAAATATGGTGATCAGTTGGACCCTGAGCATGTGGGCAAGCCCCACCAGCCAGACACCTGGGAAAGAATTCTCTGCAGTAACTCAGAACCCTGCCCAGCTAATGTCCCTTTACTGGTTATTGGAGATATTTGCTGCTAGCAGTCGCAGATCGGCTACATGCCATTGTCGGCAGTCTCATAATACTATCTCCTCCATAAACTTATCAAGCTCAGTCTTGAAGCCAGTTAGGTTTTTGTCCCCAGGGCTCCCCTTGAAAGGTTGTTCCAGCACTTCACTCCTCTGGTGGTTAGAAACCTTCACCTAATTTCAAGACTAAACTTGTTGATGGCCAATTTATATCCATTTGTTCTTGTGTCCACATTGGCGCGTAAGTTAAATAACTCCTCTCTGACGCTAATGCTGCTTATTGTTTGGTATTGGCGCTGTCTGACCACAGTATTATTTATGTTACAGTAGCATTGTACAGACACCGACTAAGAAACAAGAGTTTACAATCTAAACAGATAAGAGGAACTCCACCCAAAGCAGTCAATGGAAAGACTCCCATCAGGGTCAAGGGATCAGGTACAGGGTGAGAGGCAACAAGCGGCACAGAGAGGTGAGGTGACTTGCTAGCAGCAGAGCTGGGAATGGAGCCCCGGTTTCCGGAGGCCCAGTTCAGTGCTCTGTCTTCTGGACCACACTGTGGCTCCTATAGTATGCTGATCCAATTGTGCAGTGCTGCATATGAAGACGGGGTGAGGAAGGAGATTTCTTCCTGCTACCTGCAGAAATCAGCTTACACTCTAAGGCAGGGCCTGATAGTAGATTCATTCCTCCCTCTGCTGAAGCACCATATAATTAAAATGATAACATCAATTAAAACAGGCAGTACACAGCCCACCCCAGATCAGTGTAACTGCATTGCTATCAGACAGCTGGTTTGTCTGTTTTATAAAATGCATTCCCCCCGCCCAAAGCTGTAGGAGCATGTGCAAAATAGTGATACCTCTTGCACATGCATTGGACCAATGTCTAAAACCTAAAAGCCATTTGAAATGCCCCTCCAGCCAGTATTCCATCTTCCACCTCAGCTGCCCAGCCATTCAACTCTCCTCCGCCGGAAGAGGCTGGGAGAAAAGACAGGCTTTGCAGTCACCTGAATGTCATCAAATCGATACCCTGGCCGACCCAAGAAGGAATTGTGTTGCAGAGGTAAAGGTCCTCCCTGAGAATGCCCTAAGCCCCATCTCATTTTTCTCTCTCTAAAATAGGGATAATATTTGTCCGTCTTTGTAAAATGCTTTAGGACCCACATATGAAACGTGCTATATATAGGGTCCAGATTGAACAGAAGGGCCAGATTCTGCCACCCTTATGCATGATGAGAAGCACCTTACTCCTCCAGTGGTCCCAGAATGAAATCATCCTCTGCTCCTCAGTGATGACTGTTCAGAAGATAAGAACGGCCCTACTGGGTCAGACCAATGGTCCATCTAGCCCAGTATCCTGTCTACCTACAGTGGCCAGTACCAGATACTTCAAAGGGAATGAGCAGAACAGGGCAATCATGAAGTGATTCCTCCCCTGTCAGCCAGTCCCAGCGTCTGGCAATCAGAGGCCTAGGGACACCCAGAGTATGGGGTTGCATTCCTGACCATATTGGCTAATAGTCATTGGGAGACGTATCCCCCATGAACTTATCTAATTCTTTTTATGAATCCAGTTATAGCTTTGGCCTTCACAAAATCCCCTGGCAATGAGTTCCACAGGTTGGCCGTGCATTGTGTGTAGTAGCACTTCCTTTTGTTTGTTTTAAATCTGCTGCCTATTAATTTCATTGAGTGACCCTCTGGTTCTTGTGTTATATGAAGGGATAAATAACACTTCCTTAGTCATTTTCTCCATACCATTTGTGATTTTATACACCTCTATCATATCCCCCCTTAGTTGTCTCTGTTCCAAGCAGAACAGTCCCATTCTTTTTAATCTCTCCTCATGTGGAAGCTGGTCCATAACCTTAATAATTTTTGTTGCCCTTCTCTGCACTTTTCCATTTCTAATATATCGTTTTTGAGATGGGGCAACCAGAACTGCACATAGTATTCAAGGTGTGGGCGTACCATGGATTTATATAGAACATTATGATAGTTTCTGTCTGACTATCTATCCCTTTCCTAATGGTTCATAACATTGCTAGCTTTTTTGACTGCTGCTGCACATTGAGCGGATGTTTTCAGAGAATTATCCACAGTGACTCAAGATCTCTTTCTTGAGGGGTAACAGCTAATTTAGATCCCCACCATTTTATATGTATAGTTAGAATTATGTTTTCCAATGGGCATACGTTACATTTATCAACATGGAATTTCAGCTACCATTTTGTTGCCTGGTTACCCAGTTTTGTGAGATCCCTTTGTAACTCTCCGCTGTCTGCTTTGGACTTAAATGCTGTTGTGTATTATTGCTGCTGGACTGCATGTCGCAGGCACTAATTTCACTCTAAAATGATATTTCAAAGGAAAAAACCATTTGCCTTCACTCTGAAACTCACACTAACAAGAGACAAGAGCATCCTGTGGTGCACTGGTTTTCTGGTAGGGGAACCATTTGCTCAATTAATTATATACCAAATTGTAAAAAACCAAACAAACATAAAGGGCCTGATCATGTGGGTGACCGGTGACTTTATGGGCAGGGACTCCTGCATTTGGGCTTTGCGTTGGCACAGGGGTTGGTCCATGAAGAGTTACGTGCAGAATTGGAGCCTTATCGATTCTCTTCGTTAGATTCTAATCTCACTCGCACAAGTGCAAATATGGAGTAATTTGAGAGAAGTCAATGGAGTTACTCCAGATTTGCACTGGTGCAAGTGAGATTAGAATCTAGCTCTTCTTGTCAGAGGTTTACCAGATCCATAACACCTTTCATTAGGAAGAGCTGTCAACCAAAAAACAAAAGGATTAAACATTTTTGTATGTTCTTAGGTTTGGTACGTTTTTTTCATCATCCCTCATATCTTTAAGAGGAGACTGCAGAATTACAGGATTCGCAGGTTGCTGACAGCAATAGAGGAATGTTATTTAATGACATCACAGCTCCATTACGTGGGTTGGTTTACAGCTTCTGGAGCAGTAAAGGCTGCAGAATTCACACTGGTATCTGCCTTATAAAGAGATTAGATCATTGTTGATATTGTGTTATCCCAAAACCAAACTACTGAGCCATCCAGTCTCCCTAACTGTAAAGATGTTTGAATTTATCAGGAAAAACTATCCGAAGGAACAAGGCAGTGGTCCGAAAACTCTTGCATGAAAGAAAGTCAAAACAATAAGGTGTGTGAGAAATCCTGGCTCTCCCTTGCCTTGGGATGAAAGAGGGGTGATTCTGCTCATTAAATAGTCCCTTGCTAAATTGCCTTTTATTGAATTGCGTGCACTCATGGGGGTCTGATTCTCCAGTGCCTTGGACACTGACACCTATAAAAGCAGGTGTAAAATGTGCTAGCACATCAGAATTCTCTTCTCATGCATAACCGTGGTTGCAGTTAGTAGCTGCTTTGCACAGGTGCAAATGATTATGCAGGGTGCCAGGGTTGAATCTGGCTCAGAAAAGGGTGTTGTTGCGTGTGGGTTTTTAGAGAAACTTGACATGACTTAAAAGGTTAACCAGAAAAGAACGTACAATGTAACAATAATGGGCTAGTCACATAACTGTGATCTGAGCTTCTGAGCTCTTTTAAAAATGTTTTGAAATGAGTAAAAGAGTTTACAGGTCAACACAAAAATTGTGTAGCTTGATTCTCAGCTGGCATAAATGAGCCTAGCTCCATTGGATTTAATTTTGGTCTTGGCTATGCTCAGTTATTTGTACCAATGTCTGGGGGGCAAAATTGGGCCTAGAACTACTTTTAGTGAATGGAGATTTCCCTGCTGGTTGTTAGAAAGTAAAACAGGCTGTGGAATATCTGGACTCTTTCTAAATTACAATATTAAGTTTTCTTGGAGAAAAGTTTATGCTGTTCTACGTACAAAGGCCTATTTTCCAGAGCTGTGTACGACATACTGAATGATTATTTTGATGTGCGTATGTGCATCTTGGACCTTATCCAGATGCTGAATACTTTTGGTTCTTTAAAGGTGGGTGTGACAGGTTCCCCCTGGGGTGCCACTTGGAACTGGAGTACCACTGTGCCTGCCTGACCCACCAGCCTTGGTTCCCTTTATACTGTACCTCTGTGACAGGCCCTCAAGCCCCTTCCAGCACACATACAGGTAGGGACACACCCAGCTGCAGCTTCACACAGATGCTGAGATCAGCTCTGCACGGGGTGGCTCAGTTAAGGAATTGTCCCCTTACTCAAGTGCACCCCCCCTTTGAAGAGTAAACCCAAAATTGTACTGTCTTGCGCTACACAGGGAACTGTACGGCGTAAGCTCATGAAATTCACCCCCTCCCTCAATGTGGAAGGAGATATGCAACAGCTTTCTGCCCCTATTATGATTTCCACATATGGGTTTTAGACAAAACAAAAAAGTTTATTAATTTTAAAAAGTAGGTTTTAAGTGATTATAAGTGATAGCAAACACATCAAAGCAGATTACCTTAGTAAATAAACAAAACCGCAAACTGAGCTTAACACACTAGATAGGTAGGATATGAATTAGCAAATTCTCACCCTGAGGAATAAACAGGCGGGCAGATTCTTAAGGCCCAAGTTGCCTCAGCTTTCCCAGGTTTTCATACACAGGCTAAAAATCCCTCTAGCCTGGGACCATCACTTCCGACAGTTCAGTCCTTGCCCCTCAGGTGTTTCCAGGTGTGGTGTTGTAGAAAGAGTGAGGTCCCATCATGATGTCATTGTCCCCTTATATCTTTATATCTTCTTCCCACTTGCTGGAAAGCTCTTTTGCTGTGACCTGGGTCAAACAGTTCCCATTGTGTAGTGCTATCTTTGAGAGGTTTCTATTGTACACAGTTCCTGGGGTAATGTGTGTATTTCCTCAATAACCTATTAACATTGTTTAGTCTTTTTACTGTCGTGCCTGAAAGGCTACTTGTGGGTGTTTTCAACATCACAACATGTTTCAGTAACACACACGTAGCCAAACTTCATACCTTCACAGACGACGATAACACATTCAATCTGACGAGATACTGCCACCCACTACCACCCCGCACGTACCCCATTCTCCTCATCCGCTCATCCCCACTACCACCCCACACCACACGCACACTGTACATACCCCACTCACTTTTCTAATCCCCCGTATCTCATCCACTCCGTCACCACCTTCCCCATGGGCCCCGTCCACTCTCACACCATTGCTGTGTGCCCCATCCACTCCTTCACCACTGCCAGCCCACACCTCACCCATTCTGTCACCATCTCACTGCACCCCATCCACTCTGTCGTCACCCCCTGAAGCCCACCCATTCTGTCGCCACAGCCCCCTACCCCCTGCAGCCCAAACACTCTCCCAATCACACTTTACATACGCCCACTCACCCATCTCTTGCACACCTCTCTCATTCACCCTACACAATCCTCTCCCTATGGGCTTCAAGGGGAGCACTCTCGCCCTCTCCCCATGGGATCCAGGAGCATCTAGGCCGTCTGCACCCTGATCTCTTCTGGGGTGATTATTCTCTTCCCCTCCTGCAGGTTCTGATTTCCCTCTGCCTGCCATGGGAGGCAGCACTCAGCCCAGCTCCCTCCATGTGTTTCCTTAGGGCTGGTCTACACTGGCGGGGGGATCGACCTAAGATCCGCAACTTCAGCTACGTGAATAGCGTAGCTGAAGTCGAAGTATCTTAGATCGATTTACCTCAGGTCCTCATGGCACAGGATCGATGGCCGTGGCTCCCCCGTCGACTCCGCTACCACCGCTCGCTCCGGTGGAGTTCCGGGGTCGACGGGGAGCACGTTCGGGGATCGATCGATTACTACCCGCCGATCCGGCGGGTAGTGAAGACGTACCCTTAGCTAGCCCCTGTACCTCAGCCCTTCCCTTGCTAACATGGAACAGACAGGGCACAAGGACAGAGAAATGTGGAGAGGCAGGTGCTAGAATGAGCTTCGGGCTCCCTCTGCTGCTGTTCCTGCTGAACTGCGAGCAGTAGATTTGAAAAAGAAAAGCCCCGCTCCGACATGTGTCCTGTCTAGGGTCCCTGCTGAGCTTGGGCCAGAGCACTGTTCCCAGAGTCCCCACCCCGGCCGGGCCCTGAAAACACACAGCCAAAAACGTATATGAAATGTGAAGCCTTCAAAGAGGGCCCATGATAGAAATCCCAGCCCCTTCACCCCAGACATTTCCTCTGGATGCCTTGGGGATGGGGCTCCTCAGCCCTCAACTCTTGACTCTTCCTTTGGCTAGTAGGGACCTCATCAATTTGCCAAGCCCTGATCGTGTTCTCTGTGCCTGCCGTCTCTGCTGAGCGGCTGGCCTGCTCCAGGGAAGAAATAGGATAGGAACAGTGGAGCTGGATGCAGGGAGCCAGTGACAGCTTTTAAGATGAAGTAATCAGTAAACCATGGCCAGATGGGGCTGTGGATCAACAACATAATTGGATTGGCAGGCTATAAATTAAATGCCAACCGTTTGTCATAAAGCCATGGGCGGGTGGGCGGAGCTAATATGGCTCCGCATAACTTTCAGGCTCCTGCACCTGTCATGGGCAAATCACCCTTCACTCGTTTGCGTTGAGGTTTGCACCATCTCTGCTATGTGGGCAGCTGTACACACACTACAGAGAGATCAGTGTCCCTGCTGGGAGGCGTACTGCTGCCCCATGAGAAGGAGACCAAGCCCAAATAATTATTTATGCAGGGGGACTGTACATGCAGAAAGGCTAAAATATAGATATTGTCTTTGATATGAGGAGCCAGTTCTTTGATACAAATACCAGCTGCCCACCAAGCAGTCCCTTGACCTATTCTATACCATTCCCTCATCAAACCAACTGATGCTTAAACTTAATAGAAAGCATGCCTGACCCCTTTATCCTAGTATCCTATTTCTTTTCTCTGCATATTAAACTTCTCTGGTGGCTGGGGCCATACAGTGTCCAGAACCCACTTCCCTGTGTGTGTGTGTGTGTGTCTCTCTCTCTCAATTGCATTTACTTTTGCAAGATGGAATCACATCCATTTGCATCTGTCTGCTCCCAAACATCGAAAAGGCTACAGTTTCCAAGCAGTCACCACAGTAGCCTTCAAACAAAACCAACTTTGCCTAAACACTTGGTTAAATAAAACTGGTTCTGACTGAACCCTGTTCTGGTGACTGACCGTGAGAAGCCCAGATCCTGGGTGGGATAGAAACTAGATGTAAACACATCAGGAATCAGGAAATGTCAGAACGAAAGACCTCTTGTCCAGTTCTCACCACTGCTCCTTTGAAGATTTTTTTTTCCTTCTTCAAAACCAGGTTCAATATCAGCTTTGGGCCTAGTGTAGATTTTTAAAACTACATTGGAAGGCAAGTTTTCGCGCGAGGGGGAGTGGACTCACTTTGTTCTTTGGATTCAGAATTGCTAAGTATTCTTTAGCACTAAAAAAGTCATGTCTCGCATGCAGGGGGGAGGAAGAAACAGTTTGTATGTATTTCTACCTGAACCAAAGTATATGGCATACCCCTATTACATTGTAAACAATCCCTTTCGTGTTTCTATCATGTACCTGACTAGTGTAGTACCTGCTATGTCCAGTAGGGGGAGTCCTTTCTAAACTGTAAGACAAGAAAAATAGCTGGCTCATATAAAAGTGTGTCCAAATCATCCTATCCTGATGTTGCATGTTGGAGGGAATCAGACAGTAACTTCAAGAGGAATTAAGTAGACCGATACCTACGTTCCCTGTAAGCTGCGTGGCTGGGTGGCCACCCAGCAGGCTATCAAGTGCCAGGCAGTTCAGGTATCTCTCCCCCCACTGCCGTACACCGTCTGCCTTGGAGCTACTCCCAGGAGCCTCTTGCTTGCTGTGCAGAGCGAGGACGAGGGGGAGGAGAGGGGGGTGCTGATGTCAGGGTGTCCCCCTCCCCTGTACACCATCTCCACAGAGCGGGGGTGGGGGACAAGACAGGACTCAGGATGGAGGGAGCTTGCTGGCATAAGCAAGCTCTATGTCACACGGACACACACTGTCTTTCACACTCACCTCCAAACATGTACTTGTGGTGGTGTTGTTACTTCTTGATACTTCTTTCAGAGTGTGTTATTTTAGTTTTTTGACTGGTCTATGCATTTCATAATTTTTATTTCTCTCTTACACTTAAATTTAATTCTTTGAGTAGTGAGTTCTAAAATGCCTAACCTGTCCTGGCTGGAGTAATTATCCCTATGGTAACTTTTTAAAAATATATATTATATCTAGGTTTTTGGTTTCTACTGGTGGCGCACATCCACACATTACCTCCATATGGTGCACATTACAAAGTTCATTCCGCACATAGATGGGAAAATTTAGAGGGAACACTGGCCATATACTTTTTTTCTGTAATAGCAGTTAAGCAGTGTAGATATCAAGCTTGTGATGAGTACGGCATTCTCCTGATGTTGTTTACTGAACCTCTCCGTGTCACATCTTCAAGTTTCTGGTATTTCATTTGCAGTCAGTAAGAGCTTTTTAGACTCCCCACTATTGGTATGGAATGTTAAATATCCAGGTCATTAGGGAATGTAATAGTTTCTTCACCTGTCTAATAGTGCTAGGAGCTAATCTTGTCACTGATGGATTGCTGGTTCTGTTTCACCTCCCTGCTTCACGGACTTCCCTAGTATTATTATAATTAGTATTGATACCTAGAGGCCCCAGCTAAAATCAAGACCCCATTGTGCAAGGTGCAATGCAAACAGAGTGACACAGTCCTTCCCCAAGGAGTATACAGTCTATAGACAAGACAGACAAAAGGTAGAAGGGGGGAACAGAAGAGACGTTCATGAGCTCACACAATAAATCTATGGGAGAGCTGAAAATAGAACCCAAGTCTCCTTACTCCAGTCCAGTGCTCGAGCCACTGTACCATGCTGCTTCTAACTATTTCAATTGTCTCCCTCCACCCCCCACCATGACCTCTCTCCTGCTGTCTTTTTCTATCCTTGCCATGCATTGTTCCAGGCCCCAATATGCCACTTCTACCACACTAGTGGCACTCCTGCCTTTTTAATCTGATCACACTGTGGTCTTCATGGCAGGGTAGAATGACTGATGACTCAGAGGATGGTAAAGGCACATGGAGTCTTCTGCCTCTTGCGTAGAGATTTGAATCTAGCTAAGTTCCATAATGGCTTGTGGTCTGTATAGCGAACACCTGACTGGTCCTAGAACACACATGGCAAAACCTACCATCAGAGCTGTCACCCTTGTTGATGTTCTCAGTGAAGAATGAATCTGCCCTGCTGCTCCATGTCATGGTAGCAGGGCAGTGCAGTGTGGGCAAAGTTTGCAGTGCTGCTTACTTCTGTGAATAAAGAGGACTTAACTTTGCAGGGCGCTCAATCTGACACCTTTCACAAACGCTGCAGGCCAGATTGCTGTCTCGGGGTGGGGTTTTCAATGGGAGTAAGAGAGTTAGATGCCCAAGTCCCATTGAAATTCCCCAACTCCTTAGGGTGCAGGGAATATCCCAGCCTATGTGATGGGGGTGCTGTAGGCACCGATGGAGGAATACTGTCTGCTTTAGCCAGAATTTTTCCTGGAGTCCCCTGCAACCACATGCTGCACTGGCCACTCGCCCACCCTTTGGAAGGATTCAGTGTGTGCTTTTTCCTCCCTCCCGTCCCAGAGCTCTGGGTGTGAAGGCAGTGGGACACACGCTCCACCCTCACTCTTCCCTTTGAAGAGAATAGCTTCAGAGGCAGTTCAATGTTGGGCAGTCCTTGTGCAGGGCAACGGCTCCTCCCGCAGTATGCTCCTAGCCTTCCCAAGACACCTGCACAGTCCAGCTGCAGTCTGGCGCTCAATCTGCTTCAAACAGCTGTATAATTCTACTGCCACTGAGTATGAACACATTATTTCGCTAATAGCATAGCGGGGCCCTGATCCTGACTGAGGCATGGCCGGGGGCAGGCTCTACATTAATACAAACAATAATCTAAAAGCTGGGACTTCCATCATCAGCTGCTAATGAAATCTTCTCAGTAACAAACCCCCAAAGGGGATGGTGGGAGGGCAGCTGCTTCTCATCGTCAGGAAGCAGCCCTGGGAAGATTCTGTTTCCTGCCACTGGAGGGAATTTTATGTCACCAAGATACTTTGATAAGGCAGCGGGGGCCAGGCTTGAGCAATTTCACGTCTATTTTCAGACATGGGACAAACAGGTCACTTGAAAGCCAGCACGGCATGGGAACAGGCTGAGTCGCAACGACATTACAGCTCCACCACGAACGCTGTCACTCCAGCCCTTGCAATAGTCCATCTGCTTGCTAGCCCCCAAAAGATGAGAAACCCTTTCGCATGGGTCACTGTGGCTAGCCAGTTACAGGCCCTGATGCAGGACAGCACAACAGATTGATTGACTGACTGGAACATAACTCTTGTATCTCTAGGCTCCAAAGTGAGAGTCAACTGATTATTCATTTAGTACAGTCCCCGAGTATTTACACATGCCACGTAACCTACAGAAACTTCCTTGGTATTGAAACAGCGTGGTGTTTGCAGCTAGGTTAGGGCTTCAGCTTGCCGCAAGCTTCGTTGTTACAGTGAGCAGACTTAGGATAAGTTTTATGTCCACCATAGATCTGGTGATCTGCACACTTATGTCAGTGCCAAAGATTTTATCCCGTGGGTTGATTCCCGGAATGCACGGTAGATGGGAAAAATAACAGTTCCTATTTTGAACGACAGCTGCCTCGTGATAGAATTTCCAGCTGGGGACTTTAACGCTGCGTTCTGTTCTCTGTTGCTAGAGCGTCAACTGGTTGATTTTCTGCATCTTTCCATGCCATAATAAATTAATGCTTATTCTCTCTAGTCCGTTTTATACCAGGCAGTGCAAGGCCTGATCAGAAATACAAAGCTCAGGAAAGGACAGTAATTTGTATCCAGTTTACTATGTCCAACACAGATAATAGTAAGTTATGACACCTTGGAAGGTCTTGAGATAAGGGGGGGTCTCTTCCTCATCAGGTGTCAGGCAGCATAGCTCCCAGAACTTGGACACTGATTAATACCAGCTGAGGAGCTGGCTTTGCATATATGTAAATGGAGTTGCAGATTTAGATTTTTAGATATGATTGAGTGAGATTTGTAACCTCAGTATTTGAATGTCCCAAGGGACTACCAGCAATTAGACAGCCTCCCTGGATGAGTTCCTAAGGGCATCACTTCTGGCTTAGTTGTATTTACCTGGGATATTTACTAGATGTAGGGCTGTAGGCCTCCAAGACTCGTTGAAGGCATTGAATGGAGGCTTGTGTGTCACTGAGTTGAAGTGAGATGTCATTTGCCAAAGGAGCAATTTCAGATTCTTATTGTGGATTGTGATGCCCTGAATCTCCAGAGAGCCTCTGATAGTTATTGCAAGCAGTTAAGTGAGCAGAGCAAACAGACAGAGCGACAAAGGACAATCTCTCCTTGGACCAATTTTTAAGGAGAAAGCCTGACTTTAAGGCATGCAAATACTGGAGTGTAGATGGATAATTGTAGAAGAGTTAGATGGAGGTTATAAACTGATGTGCAAGATTAAATTTCTCCAGTACCACAAAAATAATATCATAAAGGCCCTATACTGGGTGACTTTTCTGCATCTAGTGCAATAAAAAGGTTGCTTACATTTGTCTGTTTATAATACAATGAATATGTTTTGGGGAATATTAAGATTGGTGGGTGTCCATGGAATAAAGCCAGGTCAGCCAGTCAGCATAAATTACCGGTGATAGGGCTAGAGAGATCTGGATTGCTAAGACTTGTCCCACTATTTTATTGTCTAGATAGATTAATGTGACTGGCTGATAATGATCTAAAGTCTCGTGGACGGTTATTGCTTTTCAGGAGTGTGGTTACACTGGCTTCCAAAAGAAATTGAGCATTTTTTTCTGTTTAAGGGGAGTGATGGAACCTTTTAAGTATTCTAAGCAGTGGAAGCTCCTGGAAAGATTTATGGGACACACTGCTAAAACCATGCAGCCATGGACAATTTGCCATTTGGAAGGCCCTTGACTGCATTTTGGACTTGCGCTGTTGAAATCTCTGCTCCAGGTTGTATTCTTTGTTTTTTCAATAATCTGCAGGATTTTTAGAGAGTCATTGGAGTTTCCAAGAGTGAAAAATGTTGTTGTTGTTGTGTCTTTTTATAGAACCTAACATTTTGCATTGTGGTTTTTTTTATTTTTCTTTTGTTTTCTTCCCTTCTGGTTGTGGGTATAACAATCCAGGCACTAGTGGGAAGGCGCATATTTTTGAAAGCACATGTTTTTATTTCCAAATTTTAAAAAACCCTGCAAAATCTGTCCTCCAGCCTCTTTAAACTGAGTATGTGAATGATTGATCAGTAAGTAGGATGTGCCCTTGAGTGAGAGCAGGAACTTGGGTTTTCCTTTATTTACTACCCATAGGCCCTATCCTGCAAAAACTTAAGCACATGTGACTTTAATTACATGAGCTAATCCAGCTGAGTGAGGTTACACACACACGTAAGTGTTTGCTGGACTAAGCCAATATAAGGATCAATAATTGGGAGTATCAGACCCGTAAGGAAAAAGGACATTCAGTCACTGGGTTCTATCTTCATGCAAATGACAAATGGTATTTCATATAGTTTCCAGTCTGTAACTACATGGAAAATGTAGATTGCTGTCAAATTTGCACCCACAATTTCTCTTTAAACGTGCACATATTTCTGTAAATTGCTAAATATTCTGGTAATGAACATTAGGGAGAGAACCAAACAAAAATATTATCCCTGCTGAAACTGTGGAGCATTGAGCCATACCCTTAGCTGGTGTAAATAGATGTAATCCCACGGATTCAATATAATTACATTGATTTACACTAGCGCAATATCTGCTCCCTCCCCTCTCCAAATCCTCTGATTTATCTGGTGAACCGAGGGGAAAGCTTTTATTAAAAGCTCTTCTTGCTCCTGTTAAAAAAGACCAGTGTTATTAGTGGAGAGTGCTATTTGTGTGCTGACCTTAAACCATATTCCCATAGCTGTGTTGTGGGGTTATTAAGAAGGACAGTTTGTGTAAGAACTGGATGGCTCAGATGGTAGGAAACAGGTTTAAGTGATCAGTTCAAATCCAGCTCAAGTCAGGAGTGGCTGAGTTTCATTACATGTAATAGCTGTGCACTGAGTTAGTAACCAGATGTTCCCCTCACCAAAGCAGCCAGGGAAGCAGGGAATGAATGGGCATAGAGACTTAGGGCTGGTCCACACTAACTCCCCACTTCGAACTAAGATACGCAACTTCAGCTACGTGAATAACGTAGCTGAAGTCTAAGTACCTTAGTTCGAAATACAAGGTACTTACCGCGGGTCCACACGTGGCAGGCAGGCTTCCCCGTCGACTGCGAGTACTCCTCTCGCAGAGCAGGAGTACCAGCGTCGACGGCGAGCACTTCCGGGATCAATTTATCGCGTCTAGACAAGACGCGATAAATCGATCCCAGAAGATCGATTGCTTACCGCCGAACCCGGAGGTAAGTATAGACGTACCCTGGATTACTTTTTCATCCCAAAGCAGGCTGTCCCTCCAGGTCAGAGTTAAGGCATGTTGGCTGGGGAATGTGGAGATGCTTGATTGTGGCTTCCCATGCTGTACCTGCTCTGTGAATAAACCAAGACTTCGCTTTCCAGAGCTGTCAAGCCAGCACTTCCGGACAGCATCAAATCCAGTTCTCTTACTTCTGGAAATTGTGTAGAACTGATCCTGGCTTTTCTTGTCAGTTTCATCATTGTGAACCTCCACCCGACACCAGGGAGCTGGTGCGTCATTGTTTGTCACAAGTGATGACAGCACCGATTGCTTTGCATTCTCTTTATACAACACCTACCAAGAGTGCGGCTTGCCATCATTAACATTCCTGCCTACGGGCAGGATTCAGTTAAAATGTACTTTCCAGTGTGTTCACCACAAAAACTTCTAACACAGCATTATGGTTCCCCATCCCATCCCCAGAGTTTCCACCGCACCAGAAGCGAAATATGCGAAACCCTCTGACATTAACGTTGTCTGTGCCATTGTCATCATGTCTCTTTTCCAATGGCACTTGCCCTCTTCTCCTGTGGTGGTGGTGCTGGTGGGGAAGCAGTGGCAGTTTTTGAAAATGTTTGTTTGTCCTCCTGTTAACAGGGGTGTGAAGTCCACGAGGAGAGGCTGGGACAGATGAGGTGGCCTAAGGGTGAGACTGTCATAATGTTCGTGTCCACTAGGTGTCCTCATACACTGCATCAAAATCCTTCCCTGACACAGAAATTCACCTTTTATCTTCAGCGCTAGTCTTTCACGTTCCCTGTCTTTTGAACTAAAGCATCTTCATGCCTTTTCCTCATTCTTCATCCTTGGGCCAGAGCTCTTCTTACTCACCAGGCAGACGCTGCCAAAGTACAAAGGAATCACTCCCTATTATCTAAACAGGTTGTCCAAAGGATGCCACCGGCATGGGAAATAAAGGGAAGTTAGTTGGTGACCTTCATGATTATATTGCCTTATAAGAGCTGATGGAGGGCACAGCCGAGCCTTTGCTTTCTGAGTAGATTTTAAGGGATTGTTTGGGGTTCCTTCAGATCCACCCAGATGTTTGTATTACCCCTTTCTAGCTGGTTGTTTTCAGAGCACAAAACTCTAAATTAAACACCAGTTTCTTTTATAGCATAATATCCACTCTGTTACGGAAAAAGTCAATCCTAAGCAAGAGAAAGTGAAGATTTTTTTAAGGTGAAATGTAAAATGTGTTACCCCCTTTCGTGACACAAGGGCACGGAGGCACTAAATGATTAGGGCTCCACCAGAAATTGACTTATCTGCCTATGATATTCATACGACCCCCAACACGGCAGTATCTAAACACCTCGCAACCTTTAATGTAATTATCATTGCAACACCCCTGGGCGGTCGGGCAATGCCAGTATCCCCATTTTACAGATGGAGAACCGAGGCACAGAGAGACTAAGAGTGATGTGCCAAGGTCACACAGGAAGTCTATGGCAGAGCAAGGAGCCCGTCTCCTGAATCCTAAGCTAGTGTCCAATCACTGGACCATGCTTCTTCTCTTAACTAGTTAGACCTCTTGACACCTATTTGGAGGCTGTACTTACCTGTTCAGAGAAAGGCACCCAGGGCAGCAACCACTTCCAGCACCCTCTCCTCTCCCTCCTTCCACCTCCAGCCCGTGCTTAACAGCTTGACTATTTCGGAGAGATGTTGTGGAGAGGCAGGCAGTTCATTTTCAGTCTTGCTGGTGACCGAGATCACAGAGGATCTCCCTCTTGTTGCTCTCTACTCTGTCCTTTTAGGGTCATCACTATTGGACCATGTTCAGGCAACCCATTCAACAAGCTCAAAAAAACACAGACTCAAAATAGGAAGGCAAAATGACAGACAGAAAAGCTGGGTAGCTGGACGGTGACGGAACAGCTGTGGATTTATGGTTGCATAATCACCGTGCACAGAGCCCTGCATGAACCATAGGTGAATGACCAACCATAGCTAAAAGCCCTTTGGACAATTCTGACAGGGAGCACTGTCCTCCACAGGTAGATCTGATGCCCGTTCCTTGACTCCTAAGAGCCAACACTCAGGCTCTCCTATTTGGGTGACAATTTATCATCTCACACGTTAGGCTGTTTTACCACTTGGGTGTCGGAGGGCTAGCCTCTGTAAGACTGCAGTTGCAGCTCTCTTGATGTTATTCTCTGTGTTTGGAATCCCACACTGGTGCTGCCAAATGCCTCTTTGTGAATGACTACAAAAAGTTGACATGTATGTGCCAAGACAAAACCAAAAGTGAATTCCTAAAGAGAATAGGAAGTGAAGAGATGGAGCTTGTGGGCACTTCATGTCGCCAGCAAGGCAAATTTCATTGCAGGGAGTGCCCAAGTGTTATGCCTAGAGGCCACATGGGCTGTCGTGCTGAATAGACCAGATGTATGGACTACAGGAGGTATTCTACAAGTACATTTTGCGCTGACAGTGGTGTCGGGGCACCGCAAATGGTGCCAGGGAAAACTCAACCACAAACGAGTCCAGTTTCAAATGAGGGAGAAAACCTTTAGAGAGTTGGTTGTGTCCGTCTGGTGCTTACCGACAAACCCGCCTGCCCTGTGACTGGTTGTCTTGACAATCTGCTGGGCTGACTGCTCGTACAGAGGGATGGTATTATATAGCCCTGCTTGTTGCTTCTTCTACTCCCCACATACTCTTAATGCTGTAAGTAGATAAGGTTTATTCTTAAAAGTCTTATTCTTAGTCTACATTTTCCAAAGGGCTAAATGTCTACCCTTCCCCTCGCCCTGCCGTACGTCCGTCTGTAGATTTGTCTGACTGTTCTTTTAGGCCCTGATTCAGGAAGATACTAAAGCATCTGCTTAAATTTAAGCATGTGAGTTGTCCCAGTCAAACCAATGGAGCTACACACATGCTTAAAATTAGTTATGTGCTTAAGTTACTTCCTGAATTGGGGTCTCAAAGTAGCGTCATCTCACCCATCAACTCTATTGTAGAAATCCCCAGCCACATCCGTTCTCAGCTGTCGGTTAGCTTGCTACAGCTGTGCAAAATGTTCATAGCACAACCCCGAGTGGCAGGGAAGTTACATGGGGTAAAATCGTTAAGTGCCTAAATGACTTAAGCATCTAAATCCCATTTTAAAAAGCCAATGGGAATTAGGCACCTAATTCATTTCATGCTTTGAAAATCCCACTAGGTGTCTATCTGAACCTATAGGCACCTAAGTCCCTTTGTAAATCTGATCCCTAGGCACTTTGGAGATCAAGTTGATTCCTAGGCACTTGGGAGGTCAAACCTCATTGGGATTGAGTCTCTTAAAGGCCTACGTCGCTTCTGAAAATGGGACTTAGTCTCCAAGTCACTTAGGCATTTATGGAAACTTTACCCAGAGTCTCGGTTCATTACAAACTTGAAATGTAGACCACATTCTCAAAATGTTCACTGAGGGTTGTAAACCTAAAGTGATTTTCAGGTTTCATGTTGAACCTGTTTGAAAATTAGTTTTTCCTTTTACTAATGGGATCATGGGCTAGTTCCAACATTTTCAGGGGAGCGTTGTTTTACTTTGAGGGGTTGCTCAAATGCCAAAACTCCAGGTGAAAGCCGGCGAGGCTTAGCTCACACGTGTCAAAACTGGAACTAGTCCCAGGTTTGCCCAGAATCTGGGCCAGGATTGCTGGAAAAGTTAGAAACCCTGGGTTGAGTAGCAGGTTTGTCGTGAGACTCAAAACCAAGCAAAACACCTGCTTTGGGGTTTTATTCGGAAAGGTCTACACAGTTCTAGTCTGAACTTATTTCTCTTCTCACTAAATGTGTAGTGATTATATAGGTGAAGCAGGCACTGCCAAGCTTCTTCACAGCACTGATCACATCCTTGTAGTGAGATCCTCTCCTGGACCCCCTCCCACCACGAACACGGTCACACGGACCACCTACCACACATTCCCAGTTACACAGTATCACTCTTGAAAGTGCAACAGTTGTTCCCATGGATAAGTAATAGGAAGAAGGTATTTGATGTACTTTAGCTCCTATTACTGCCAGTTTATCAGCTGGAACCAGTGAGGAAGAGGATCACAGCAAGTGCCCTACAGACCTCTGCTGGGCACAGAACAGCTTAGAAACCTCTCTGTGAGACAATCTGCATGTAGCATAACTGAACTGACATGAGCAATACCCAGACTTGGGATTCCTTTCTGACCTCTGAGTCTGGTGCAGAAAGAACACCAGTGGTTTATTAGAAAATATGGGTCACCCATCCTGTAACATAAATATTTATAAATAATAATGTAGTTCTTTGCCATCCCTCGGCTTTCCCTTGTATCTGGAAGTGACCCACCTAACAAACCAGAGCCCAGGATGTACTTTTAAAGGACTTCAATAAAAGGAAAAGCCTTTTCTAGCCCATGCCGCACCCTTGGACTGCAGGTGTTGGCCTGACTAATTTTTACCCCATGACGTGAATCAGACCAGATGTCTGCTTCATTCTGACTTGGAACTTCTACAGCACTTTGAAAATCCAGAGGTCAAGAATTTCACCCGACTGAGGCCCACTTGGACAGGAAGCTGTCAGCTGACTCCCGGTACAAACATTCAGCCCTAAATGAATGTGAAACTTTTTAGCTTCCCACAATTAAATCCTGCCTAGTTCCAATTTTCCATGAGGCAGCAGGGGGATTTCTGCCGTTATCTATTGTGAAAGAAAAGGATGTTGTCACATTACTAAACTTGCTCTTCTTTTTGTGGGGGTTCAAACACCATATGTGATCAAACATTTATGACTCAGATTTAGATACTGTTGGAGCAAAGGGCTGGAAATTTCACCTCTGAGCAATCTCTCATTCATTTCTTCAGGCCTACCAGCTGCATAGCTTCCTCTGTTTGGCTGGCTTGGACCAGGAGGGCTCAGAGGTGATCTAGTACTTGCATGTCTGTAGTATCTTATCATTTGGAGATCTGAGTGCTTAAGAAGCATAAATTAGAACTCACAATTTCTCTAAGGTACAGTAGCTGCAGTGGCTAACTGAGGCACCAATGCTCTCTGACATGCCCACGTTTACATGGTTAATCAATGGCAGATTTGGGAATTAGAACCCAGGAGTCCTGACTCTCAAGCCTCTGTTACCCACTACATTACAACGCCCTGGGGGTGATAAACCCGCTCCTCCATCTAGAGACAGGAAAAATTCAGAGGTCGCTTCAGGGAAACTAAGAAATAATTTTGAATCCCAAAGGAATCTAAAACAAGGGGCTAATACTGTCCCCGACTAACCCTCATATGCCGTGCTCCAGCCATAATACATACAGCTACAAGGACTCATCTAACGGAGACAAGGGAAAATCAGGTATGAAATGAAAGAGATCAAACCACGTGTGTCAGTTTCTAGAAAACAGTACATCACCCCCAGGAATCCTTTTAGAATTCTTCAGCTCGGAGGTAGTAGCACCTTGTGACTGGCCCACCAACCAGCTTCTACTAAGATCTTCAACAGCTTCTTCTGACAAACAGGCAAATTCATTCAGCTTTTGACAGCATGATTTCGTCCTCGCTTGTCTGAGCACAGACGAGGGAAGAAGCCACTCTGCCTCGCTGGCTTCTCCCATCCATTTACCACTGTCAACCCATCTTCCCAGAACTCGAGGGCAGCTGTGGAAATCTAAGGCCACATAAAAAGAAAAACAAAAAGTTCTGTGTGCATCTGTCTGTGAATACCAGAGGCCTCCCCAAAAAACTTGAGAGAAATTAACAAGAACAATGGCAGGAAATGCCTAAGGGTGGAAACAACCAACTGAGCACAGCCCACAGTTCTAGGAGCTTCCTGATTGGCTTGATTTGCCTGAGCAGGAACACTTAGAATAACCTTGAAATTATCCCACCAGGATGAAATATCTCTCCATTAAATTCGCCACACACTAGGCTGCAATATGGAAAGCTTCTTACAAAAATCAAAAGCCTTAAGGAAGATCAGTGTGATAAAGTAGAAGCAGGATGCTACCATTGGTATGATCAGGACTGAACTTAGGCAGTCTCTTATGTCTACACTACAGCTTATGTCGGAATAACTTATGTCACTCGGGGGGGTGAATGACCCCCTGAACTGCATAAGTTACACCGACATACGCGCTTGTGTGGACAGTGCTGTGTCGGCGGGAGAGCTCCCACTGATGTAGCTACTGCTGTTTGCGGGCCTGGAGAGTGCAGCTGTGCTACTGTAAACTCACAAGTGTAGTCATGCCCTAGACTGAATGATGGGGGGTAGGGGGTGAGAGAGAGAGACCTTCATCCCAAGAGACGTTCCTCGCTTTACATCACTAGCATTGTCCTTCATCAAACTGGGTGCCACAGCCCACTGATTCTAGTAAATTTAATTAAATCTGAAATACCTAATCATGAAGATGAAGTCATGTAACATGTTTATATTAAAGAAACAAATCCCACATCATGTTACGCTTCCTGCCCGGCCGTTTCACTTATGTCCCTGACTTTTGATCTCTGCCTTGGCCAGCTGAGCAGGATATGTGTGTGGGGGGGAGTTAGTCCAAACGGATGTCTAAGGGTGGGAGGGATTTTCAACGGGGCCTAAGAGAGTTAGGCGCCCAATCTACAATGACTTTCAATAGACCCCTTGGAAAACCTCCACCTAAGATCCCAGAGATTCTAATCGCATAGTGCCACAAAGAAGGTTGGTAAAAAGGCTGTAAATTGCACAGTTCCCTGGTATTAAGCCAGTCTTGCCATTATTTAGAACAGACCATTATAGTCACATGGCTGTCAGGATACAGAGAAGGAGTCAAAATAGCAGAACTGGTTCAAATTTAAAAAAAAAACCATAGATTATTTTTGACTGTATTCACCCAGTAAATTAGAATATGCCAGGTCAGATCACAGGCGTTGTGCATCACTTTCTGCAAACAATCTAGCAAATGGACTTACTGATGGACTGTTCCCTGAAGCAGCAAATTTTAAGTCACTGCTACAGAATAGTCACAAAACATGTGGACATTGAAATCATGACTGCAAATATTTGTACCAGAAACCTGGGTCTAAGAGTTATGTTCACCCAGTCAGGAAACAGAAACATCACATGTGACCTGTGCCCAGTCAAAATAGCTTGAATGTTATATTTTCAACAAATCGCTTTTGATTGCCTCTGTTGTGAGTGATAATGGGAGTAATATGCTGTTCTTCTAGGATACATCATTTGTATTTCTCCCCAAGATGTTGCAGGGGGGGAATATACCTTTTAACCCCAGATTTAAAACATCTCAAATAAGGAACACACCATGGGCGAAACACTTGTCCTATTGAAATCAGCGGCAAAACACCCTCTGATTTCAGGAGGACCGGGATTTCACTCCAAGGGAGTTAAAACAAGTGGAAATAATTTCCTGAGTAGTATGTACAGGAAGCAACCCACTTCTCCCCAGACCTCCTGACACCCACCTCACCCCATTCAAAAGGCTGCTGCTACAGTCCCATCTTGGCTTGTTGCTTTGAACAAGTCATCTCCTTCTTTGAGTCCCTCCAGTGGCTCCTACCACTTACACTGCAGCAATCACAAAATTCTGGTCCATACCCTGAAGGCCCTTCACAATTCAGCCTCCCTCTGTTTACCCATTACTGCCATCACGTGTTCATCCGGTTCTCCCACAAGCACCTTCCCATCATCTTCCACATTGCCCCGTGTGCTCGGCACACCCTCCCCAATTTAACTCACAAAGCCCCTGTTTGCCTTCAAATCTCCTTTCCGGACAGAGGCTCCCTTTAGATGTCAGCCCTTTGGCACAGAGTGTGAGGGAAAGACTCTCTATTGGCTTCAGTGATTTAGCTCACACCCTAATACTGCATGGTAGTACTGTACCCAGCATGGTCCTGGTTAATTCATCAATAATAAATTTACCAATTAATATATCATATTTGGATTATAATTAAGGCTGCGAGTCTGTCACGGAGGTCACGGAAGTGTTGGATTCCGTGACCTCCATGATTTTTGCAGCACCTGGTGTTGGTTCAGGGGCTGCCAGCAGCAGTTTGGGTGTGTAGGAGGGGGCTCAGGGCTAGGGGCAGGGGGAATGTGGGGGATGGGTGCTTACCTCAGGGTGGGGGGCTTCCTGTCTCCCACTGGCATGGCCCCCTACAGCTCCTAGGCAGCAGAGAGAGTCTCCGCACCGCACGCTGCCCGCACCACAGGCCCCGCCCCTGCAGCTCCCATTGGCTGTAGTTCCCAGCCAATGGGAGGTGCAGCAGCCAGTACTTATGGTGGGAGCAGAGGCGCCCCTGCCCTCGCCCCTGCCACCTAGGAGCTGCAGGGACACGGAGCTAGGTAGGAAACCCCTGCCAGTCCCGCCAACCTCCACCCCCCACAGCACCAGCAGGGGTCCAGGGCCATGCGCCACGGCCCAGCCCCCCTCTCTCCCAGTACCAGTGGGGGTCCCAGGTCGCACACCATGGCCTGGCCTCCCCTCTCCCCCAGCACTGCAGCGCCCCCCCCCCGACCACCCCCCCCTCCCCCAGAGCACTCGCGGCCCCCCACCCAAGTTTTAGTCAGGGCCGGTATTTTTAGTAAAAGTCATGGACAGGTCACAGGCCGTGAATTTTTGTTTACTGCCCGTGACCTGTCCATGACTGTTACTAAAAATACCCATGACTAAAATGTAGCCTTAATTATAATGTATTGATACCTGTAGATATACTGGCTTGTGTGTATATAGACTCTCTCTCATGTTATCTTATAGAGACAAGGTGGGTGAGGTAATATCTTTTATTGGGCCAACTTCTGTTAGCAAGAGAGACAAGTTCTTGAAACAGAAGTTGATCCAATAAAAGATATTACCTCACCTTCCTTGTCTCTCTAATATCTTGGGACCAACATGGCTACAGCTACACTGCATACATCTCATGTTGTCTCATTCATTTTCCTTGGTCACAGAAGGTCTAACCTTAAAGCCTGTTGAAGTCAGTGGTAAGAAAGACTTCCATTGACTTGTGCGGGCTCTGGTAATATGTATTATTTTGGGTACCCTCATTTAACCAGACATGATTTCTTACTACATCAGTAAGGGCCAAGAGTGATTTAAAATACATACAATGGTTCCACTGAAATTGGGTCTTTCATAAAAACAATACCAGAAGTGTTCCCCATGAAGACATTTTGTAAGTGCCTCCCGTAACAGACAAGAATTTTTGCAGCCTTACTGACACACCCAGAAAATTAGAAGGAACTGGTTGGGTTGTTTGGTTTTTTTTAAACTCTATTTCTCCATAATAAGAGAACTGTCTATTTATTTACAAGTAGATATCCGGAGTTTGTGCAAAGGCCATTTAAACCTTTGGCACAGCAGTGTAACAAAAACCATTGATTTGACTACGGGTACATTGTGTTCGAGTGGCTATTCAGGCACCTTAGAGGAAGAATTTACATCCAAAATATTTACATTCTTGAGACTGAAATTAACCAGCTCTTGTGGGGTGGGGCAGGGACTGGGAAGAAATATCGCTACAATATGAATGAGATACAGAGGAACTAACAGGGATGAGGGAAGTCAGAGAAGGCATGAGAGGCTGGGAGGTTTGGGGTAGCCAGGAAAGGAAGGACGTGTACAAGAAAACAGGGGGAGCTGGGAAACGGAATGGCTGCAAAGGAATTGGGAACCACCAAAAAGACAGCGGAAGAATCAAGAAAATGGTCTAAAGAGGAAAGTGGAAGGAGAGCACAAATGAAAGGAAAAGCAATTGGAAGCAGAGACAAAAGACGCATGACTTTATTAGGAAGGTATTTCCCTATTCATTTCCCTAGTTGTGTGTATTTTCTTAGCAGAAGAGGGGGAGCTTAACATGCACTTTGAACCTAAGTTGGGCAGGAGGGGGAATCTTGTGACCTGAGAGGAGATATAATTTGGGGGCAGGAGCTGTCGGCCTGACTGACACTGCAGGTAATGGAAGTGTCAAACTTTAAAAAGAAAGCGAAGGAGGCTCAGGAAAACAAATTTTGAGGGTGATGATATGTAAAGTAGTCCTGGCCGCTCCCCCAGAGTGACAGTGGCATGATCAAGGTTGAGTAGCCCAGACTTTTAACTCCCATATCCCGCCCTGCACAACCAAAGAAATAACTATGATTGTCTTAAACTATCCTATAGAGTGAGTTCCCGATTAGCTCCTCCGATAGTGTTAAGATCCTCTGTTGAAAAGCACTAGAACATTGCCAGGAGTTGTTAAAATCACAGCTGTTTAGCTGAGCTGTCACCACTGCCAACACCCTGGCTTAGTTATGGCCAGTGGTACATGACATGCCCCTTGTGTTGTCCCCCTGTGCTTGCTCTCTGCCTGCCTGCTCTAGTGTTGTGAGCTAGTAGGTGATGGAAACGGATAAGATTGCTGCTCTCTGAAGTGCTTGCAATGCAGGACTCTCATTGACTGCAGTCTCCAGCCAGCTCCCATGAATGGAGCAGGGAGGGAGCAGACAAACCTTCCTCTGTCAAATGAAAAGAGCAAGAGGCAGGAGCAGGTGGTGGCAAAGTCATCTCCCTTTCCATTGTGCAGTGGCATTGTGTGCCACCCCCACCCCACAGTGAGAGCAGGCCATTATTTCATGCTGTCAGGAAGGGAGTTGTCTGTCTTCTCTCGTCTTGCCTAAATCAGCCCCTGCGCCAAGCCAGTGCCACATCAAAGGAACAAAGTCCAACCTGAATAGCAGCTCTGCTGCTCGGCAGAGAGGGGAAATGCCTTTAGTAGCCAGGGGCTGGAACTGAAGGATTCTTTTGATCCATTCTCTGTTACACAGAGGATGAATCATTTGCACAGCTCCCCATAGTCAGGATTTTGCAGCTAGCTTGCTGCTCAGCAGAAGATACCAACGAGAAAAGGAGCTCTGGATGCTGTCCTATCCTCTCCCCACTAGGAAAATCAGACAGTCCATGCACGTGGGAGGGCTGCTCAGTCCCCCTTCAGGTCATAACTGGAGGTTGATGAGCCGGAGGTCCCAGGTGTGACCCCCACTGCCAATAGCCCACCTGGGTGTGCATCATTACACATGCCCTGCTGCAACTGTTGTAGGGATAAAGAAAACTTCCGTCTCTAGGGCTCTCAAGCCAGCACCTTTCACTTGCACTAAATCAACGTCAGTGGCTTCTCGGTTGTCAAAAAATTCGGTTATCTTCCTGTGGTGTGTGATGGGATGAACCTCATAGAGTGTCCAGCAAACGAAGGATAAAATACCTGCCACCAGGTATCCAGAAGCTCTGCAGCCGCTTCCAGCTATCCAACAATTAAGACTTAAGAAAAGAGCAGTTCGTTGGGCAAATGCTGACAAGCCTAATTAGCAGCAGGTACCTGATTCCCCAAGGGGTAGTGGGAAGGTATAGAGTGCCACTCTATTCCTATTGCAGCTTTACGATACACCCCCGCTACCCTCTGGGGTTAGGGAGGTCAGTGGTTTAGGGCAAATAGACATGTTTCCTTACTAGCTTCCATCTATTTGGCTTTGTGCTGGCGGTAGCTCAGGTCTGTAGTGTTTGGGCCTGGGGCTTCCAGAAGCTCATTACTTTTCTATTGTAGCCTCTAACAGGGCGATGCTCATCTCCGTGGCGCCTCCTGCTGGCCTCTTGGGGAATTAGCTCGCCAGCCTCCAGAGTGCCCTCTGCCAGCCGGTGTCTCGCCTTTCGCTGGCCCCCGTGTCCCTCCCAGACTCCAGTGCCCCTTTCTCTTGGGGGCTTCCCCCTGGCAGTACCCCCACAGTATCTGGGTCTCCCCACCCAGAGGAACACCCACCCACTATCCCCACCTCACCTCAGTATCAGGCTACTGCCAATCACCATCTAGCCCCCGTTCACTGGGGCAGACTGCAGTGTACAAGCCACTCATCACAGGCAAGGGGGGTTTGGACCTGCTGCCTTGGCCTACCCCTGGACTGCCCTCTGCAACACCAGTACCCTTCTGGGCCTTTAACAAGGCCTCAGCGTGGGGGTTTCCAGGCCGGAGCTCCCCAGCTCCTTTGGCCTTCCCCCAGCGCTGCTCCACTCTAGGTATCCTGTGAGCTCCTAAGCAGCCAGTGCCTTCCCTCTCTAGGCAGAGAGAGACTGACTCTGCTCCTAGCCCACTGCCCTCTTATAAGGGCCAGCTGAGCCCTGATTGGGGCGTGGCCACAGCTGCTTCCCCAGTCAGCCTGGGAACTGCTTGCTCCCAGCCACAGCCCTCTCCTGGGCTGTTTTAAACGCTTTACGGCCAGAGCAGGTGACCACCCTGCTACATTGCCCCATCGGAAGGAAGCTGTAATTTTCCATAAGGACGGAGATTAAACATCTGTCGAAAAGCCCTCCTGGGCAGGTTCACTTCCTGGGCTTACCCCGCCTGGCCTGGCACAGCTGTTTAGCGAGGGGTAGGGGGGTGCTAAAGCACTGGGGTAGGACAAGGGAGACCTGGGTTCCATTTCAGACTCTGCCCCAGTCTCCCTGTGGGGACCTTGAACAAAATTCAATTGATCTTTCTGAGCCACACTTCCCACCTGTAAAATGGGGGTTAAAATGTTTTTGCCACCCTCTGTCTGGCCTACTTAGACTGTGAGCTCTTCAGGGCAGACTTTGTCTCTCAGTATGTGTATGTCCAGCGCCTAGCACAGTGGGGCCTTCACCTCAGCTGGGCTGCTAGAGCTGTGATAATACTACTAGTTATAATAAGTGTTGATGGGACATACCGGCCCAACTCCTTTATCCCTACTGGAACTCTTATTACCATTGAAGTGTTTTAAAAGCTGTTCGAGAGACAAGATGGGTGAGGTAATATCTTTTATGGGGCCAACTTCTGCTGGTGACAGATCCAAGCTTTTGAGCTTACACACACCTGAAGCTCAAAAGCTTGTCTCTCACCAGCAGAAGTTGGCCCCATAAAAGATATTACCTCACCCCCCTTGTCTCTCTAATATCCTGGGACCAGCACAGTACAGCAACGCTGCATACAACATTAAAAGCTGTTAGCTACGTGGTGCAAATATTTCACCCTTCTCAGCAAGAGGTTTTTAGCTACTACACTATTTCTTAACCTTTCTATCACAGGAAGTTAATGATACTTTTTCTGAATACTTCCTTATTACCCCTTCATAATCCCAAGGCCAAATCACCATTAGCCCAGTAGGCTGAGTCTAGCCCACTGCTGTCAGGTGTGAATTTGGACTAATATCTTCATCGTGTCCATATATATTTGAACTGCATGGAAAAGATCTGGCCTGAAAGTGGTTAAATCAGAGGTGGGCAAACTACGGCCCGCGGGCCACATCCGGCCCATGGGACCCTCCTGCCCGGCCCCTGAGCTCCTGGCCCGGGAGGCTACCCCGGCCCCTCCCCTGCTGTTCCCCTTTCCCTGCAGCCTCAGCTTGCCCCGCCACCAGCGCAATGCTCTGGGTGGTGTGGCTATAGCACCGCCAGCCACCGGTGCTCCAGGCAGCGCAGTAAGGGGGCAGAGAGCAGAGGGGTTGGATAGAAGGCAGGGGTGCTCGGGGTGGTGGTCGGGGCGGGGGTGAGGATAGGAGTCGGGGTGCTCAGAGGGTGGGGAACGGGGGGGGTTGATTGGGGGCAGGGGTCCCAGGAGGGCAGTCAGGAAGGAGTGGGGGTTGGATGGGTCAGCGGTGGGGGTCCCAGAGGGGCAGCCAGGAATGAGAGAAGGGATTGGATGGGGCAGCGGGGGGGTTCTGGGGGCAGTCAGGGAGAAGGGGTGGTTGGATGGGGTAGGGGTTCCCGGGGGGGGGGGGGGGGCAGGGAGGGGGGGGGGGGGTGGGGGGGGGGGGAGGGGGCAATCAAGGGGGGGGGGTCCGGAGGAGATCAGGGGACAGGGAGGGGTGGATGGGACAGGGGTCCTGTGGGGGCCATGAGGGGACAGAGAACGGGGGGGGTGGATGGGGCAGGAGTCCTGGGGGGGCCGTCAGGAGGCGAGAAGCGGGGGGGGGGGTCGGATGAGGACAGAGGCTGGGCCGCGTCTGGCCACAGCCTCCCCTAACCGGCCCTCCATACAATTTCGGAAACCTGATGTGGCCCTCAGGCCAAAAAGTTTGCCCGCCCCTGGGTTAAATGGAGCCGCAGTGGCAGCTTGTTGGATGGAAGAGACAACCACTGCCACATAACCGATTTTTTTCATTGTGTATAATGCTCCAACATTGGGTAACACTATGGTACCCAGTAATGATATGTTACTGCAGAATGAGCTCTCAGAAGTCATCCCTGGATTGCTCTCTCTTTATATCTGGATCTATCCCAATCTATAAATAACACCATGCAGCGTACAGTAGAACCACTAACATCTGCCAATAAATCTAAATGACTTTTCAAGTGCATAGCAGCAATGTGCTCTTTTCACGGCTACAGCGCTTCTCCCACATCTGTCCCCTCTCTATTATCAGACCACACGTCTTCACCACGCCTGAGGCGGAATCATGGGATACTACCTCTCTTAGTCTAGGCCCTGTGGTACAGTACCCTATGTTTCAACTGTGCTCACCCAATAGATCCAACTGGATTTGGCACCTACAGTTCTTCCCTTTGGGAACCTATGACCAGTGGTGAACAGAGTGACCAGACAGCTTGCTTAAACCAAAGTACTGGTTAAGCTTAAGAGTAGGAACAAAGCATAACATAAGAATGGTCATACTGAGCCAGACCAAAGGTCCATCTAGCCCAGTATCCTGTCTTCTGACAGTGGCCAGTGCCAGGTGCCCCAGAGGGAATGAACAGAACAGGTAATCATCAAGTGATCCTGTTGCCCATTCCCAGCTTCTGACATCATCCCTGCCCATTCTGGCTAATAGCCATGGATGGACCTATCCTCCATGAACGTATCTAGTTCTTTTTTGAACCCTGTTATAGTCTTGGCCTTCACAACATCCTTTGGCAAAGAGTTCCACAGGTTGACTGTGTGTTGTATGAAGAAATACTTCCTTTTGTTTGTTTTAAACCTGCTGCCTACTAATTTCATTTGATGACCCCTAGTTCATGTATAATGAGGAGTAAATAACACTTCCTTATTTACTTTCTCTACACCAGTCATGATTGTATAGACCTCAATCATATCCTCCCTTAGTCGTCTCTTTTCCTAGCTGAAAAGTCCCAGTCTTAGTAATCTCTTCTCATACAGAAGCCATTCCAACCCCCTAATCATTTTTGTTGCCCTTTTCTGAACCTTTTCCAGGTCCAATATATCTTTTTTGAGATGGGGCCACCACATCTGCACGCAGTATTCAAGATGTGGGTGTACCATGGATTGATATAGAGGCAATATGATATTTTCTGTCTTATTACTATCCTTTTCCTAATGATTCCCAACATTCTGTTTGCTTTTTTGACTGCCGCTGCACATCGAGTGGATATTTTCAGAGAACTATCCCCAATGATGCTGAGATCTCTTTCTTGAGTGCTAACAGCTAATTTAGACCCCATCATTTTATATGTATAGTTGGGATTATGTTTTCCAGTGTGCATTACTTTGCATTTATCAACACTGAATTTCATCTGCCATTTTGTTGCCCAGTCACCCAGTTTTGTGAGATCCTTTTGTAGCTCTTCGCAGTCTGCCTGGGACTTAACTATCTTGAGTAGTTTTGTATCATCTGCAAATTTTGCCACCTCACTGTTTACCCCTTTTTCCAGCTCATTTATGAGTATGTTGAATAGGACTGGTCCCAATACAGCCCCCTGGGGAACACCACTATTAACCTCTCTCCACTCTGAAAACTGACCATTTATTCCTACCCTTTTTTCCCTATCTTTTAACCAGTTACCACTCCATGAGAGGACCTTCCCTCTTATCCCATGACAGCTTACTTTGCTTAAGAGCCTTTGGTGAGGGATCTTGTCAAAGGCTTTCTGAAAATCTAAGTACACTATATCCACTGCATCCTCATTGTCCACATGCTTGTTGACCCCCTCAAAGAATTCTAGTAGATTGGTGATTTCCCTTTACAAAAACCATGTTGACGCTTTCCCAACAAGTTATGTTTATCTACGTGTCTGACAATTTTGTTCTTTACTATAGTTTCAACCAGTTGGCCTGGTACTGAAGTCAGGCTTACCGGCCTGTAATTGCCGGGATCACCTCTGGAGCCCTTTTTAAAAATTGGTGTCACGTTAGCTATCTTCCAGTCTTTTGGTACAGAAGATGATTTAAATGATTAGAGTTACAGACTGCAGTTAGTAGTTCTGCAATTTCACATTTGAGTTCCTTCAGAACTCTTGGGTGAATACCATCTGGTCCTGATGACTTATTACTCTTTAGTTTATCAATTTGTTCCAAAACCTCCTCTAATGACACTTCAATCTGGGACAGTTCCTCAGATTTATCACCTAAGAAGAATGGCTCAGGTTTGGGAATCTCCCTCACATCCTCAGCCATGAAGACCGATGCAAAGAATTCATTTAGTTTCTCCACAATGGCCTTATCGTCCTTGAGTGCTCCTTTAGCATCTCGATCGTCCAGTGGCCCCACTGGTTGTTTAGCAGGTTTCTTGCTCCTGATGTACTTAAATTTTTTTTTTGCTATTTTTGAGTCTTTGGCTAGCTGTTCTTCAAATTATTTTTTTGGCCTTCCTAATTTTGTATATATATAAAATATGGCTATATAATATATGTCTCCCTTAGCTCCTTCGGTTCAGCCACTCTGGTGTCCACAAAGCCCGTACACGGTCTCTGAGGGCCAGGAGCTCCTTGCACCGAATGCACACATATGCCACCTGCTCATAGGGCAGGTAATCATACATGCTGCACTGGGTGCAATAAACTATGGAGCCCCCACTCTGTTGCTGGACTTCTGCTGGCATTCTCTGTTAACTCCTGCAGCTCTTTCCTTTGTTGTTGTTTTCTTTTTTTATCAGGGGGTGCTTTTTGGCTTTAAATTTTAAAAAGTTTAAGGAATGTTAAGTGTATCTAGCCCCCACTCACCCTGCCTCCTCTAAACTCCCTCGTTCAGCACACACACAGTCAGCACATGGTCCCCCAAACAAACAGACCACATGGTATATTTCAGTCAAGCAGCAAGTACACCACAAACACACACACAACAGACAACAAACATACCCCAAGGGTCACGTAATCGCTCCTCCTTCACCTGGAGAAAAGGTATTTTAAAGCAATAAACTTTCTGCATCTCTGTCTAAAGCCCTACCATCCGGGAACAGGGCCAGGCAGGTCTAGCTTCTTCAGGCACCCCAGCGGGTGTCACTCTAGCTGAACAGTTCCCCAACACCTGTCTCCCTGCTTAGAGAGAGTCCCATTTTACCCATTTAGCCAGAGTTCTTTGTTCTCTCTGTTCCTGCAGCTTGGGCCCTGCTTGTCTAAAACCAGAGTGGCGGGCCCAGGAGATTGAGCCAGTCTCCTCCAGGACAATGGTCTCCCATGGTCCTGTGACAACCCCCCCGGGTTTGCTGAGGCGTGTTGTCTAGAGGCATTGTTTTGCCTTCCTGTTTGTTTCCCAACAGCCCTGATGATTCAACACACATTATTCATAAATTACTACAGAGCAGCTCCACATCTATCACAGACGTAGATTGCTACATGCTTGGTTTGTTGCAGTGCAAGGATTTTGCATCAGCTGCTATTCAGAGTCATAGAATCATAGATTAGAGTTGGAAGAGGCCTCAGGAGGTCATCTAGTCCAACCCCCTGCTCAAAGCAGGACCAACCCCAACTAAATCATCCCAGCCAGGGCTTTGTCAAGCTGGGCCTTAAAAATCTCTAAGGATGGAGATTCCACCACCTCCCTAAGTAACCCACTCGAGTACTTCAGAGTCAGTTACTTTATTTTATTTTCAGATGTTTGATGTAAGAAATCCCACATGTAAGAGGTTCCCTATCTCTCTAGACGGGGAGACAACTGGAAAATAATGACAGTCATAGGAAAACAAAGCCCGTCTCTACACACAGGAGCTATGGTCATAGAGCAAGTCCTAAGAGTTCATCTTCCATAACAAGTTGGGCTGGGGAAACCATATGAGGATATTACCATTTTTAAAAGCATAGGTGCTTCCAGGGCACGGATTATGAGACAGCCAGACTCTGGCAGATTGAGCTAGCCGGTCACAGCCTTTATTCAGAGGTGCAGGGGAATAAGGGGGGATTAAGGCCATGACAAGGGAAGTCTAAAAGTCCCAGCTGTGAATGGAAAGTGGGAGGAGCCCGACTCTGCCCTCACTCACTGGCCAGAGTGTCTGGCTGGGCTCCAAGTGCGGGACAGACTGTCTCATGAAAAGGGGTGAAGTAATTTACACTTCCCAGAGGAAGGGGCAGCAGGAGAGGAACCGTGATACTCTGAGTTGCAATTAATTGTCTGCTCTGTTCCTGAGTCCGTGCAGTTATACACTCACCTCCTGACTCAGGGCAGTCTGTAAGCTTACCATCTAGCCCAGACCTGAAGAAGAGCTCGCTCTGTGTAAGCTCGAAAGCACGTCTTTCTCACCAGCGAAGTTGGCCGAATAAAAGATATCGCCTCATCCACCTTGTCTCTCTAGCATCCTGGGACCGACAGGGCTATAAGAACAGTGCATACAATCTAGCCCAAAGTCAGGCATTATTCCATTGGAACAAGAGTGGCAGAATCTGGCCTTATGTATATACAGTGTGAGGGGAACTCTGAAGAGAGGAGACCTGGTAACAGGCTTCATATATCTGAAGGGTATAAACACCAGGAAGGAATGATACAAGGGTGTTTAGGGTGAGCCAAGAAGAAAAAACTGGGAGAAGGAAATGACATTAAGAAAGAGAAAATTCAGGCTGAGTATAAGGGTTGGTCTACACTGGGTGGGGAATCGATCTAAGATACGCAACTTCAGGTACGCTATTCGCGTAGCTGAAGTCGAAATATCTTAGTTTGACTTACCTGGCTGTCCTTACGGCAGCAAGTCGACCGCCGTAGCTCCCCTGTTGACTCCGCTTACTCCTCCTGCCGAGGTTGGAGTATGGGTGTCGATTCGGGGATCGATTTATCGCATCTAGATGAGACGCGATAAATCGATCCCTGATAGATCTATTACTACCCACCGATCTGGCGGGTAGTATAGACATGGCCTAAGGAAGTACTGCCAGATGGTGGACTAGTCTCCCTGGGAAATGGTGGAAGTCCCATGGCTTGGGAAATTTAAGATTTCAGACTGGAAAAACACTAGACAAAGTCAGCGTTCAGACCCTCTTGCCTGGGCAAGGAGAGGGACTTGATTATGTTCGGGTTTTATCCATCTCTAGCTTCTGCAATTCTACCTCAAAGCTCTTGCATTAGTTTACCACAAAACCCTCCATTTCCTGAGCAGGCAGCATTTGACCAACTGACTCAAAACAAATATTCTTCATCCTTGATGCAAAGCTTTACAAGCAGGCATGATTGTTAATTAATGATAATTGGTTTTAATCTAGATTTCCCCGTCCGTCCCCTAAAAATTCTTATTTAACCAAGACCAGACACCATCTTTTGCTTGGTCATAGGAGAAAGGTACTTTCCCTATGCGTTTAGGAAACCTTACAACCATGCTGCCACAGCTACCTGTCCAGTGCTGTGCCTGTATCTAATTTACAAGCACTGATTGGTGGTAATGTATTCTCCTGGAGATTTTAGTCCCTTCTCCAAGTGCTAATTAAGTTTGCAGCTATTGATTAGCAGCTTTGCTCAGTAAACAACACCCTTTTGGAACGTATAAGGTTCATAGTGTCAAGTTTCCAAGGAGGACAGATTCAAAAGGAGGAACTTTTGCAGAGAGGCTGAAAGCTAAGCTAGGAAGCATTCGACTTTTCAACTATGGCACATAAATTCAAGCTCAATATGGAATCAAGCAGCTTTCACCCTTTTTATTGACTGTTTGATGGACTGTATTGATCTCTACAAAGGATTCTCATGGTTTTGGCACAACTGACAAGGTTTGCTGGGGAAACTGGCTAGTGTAGACCATGTTTGTGTTCTAATAAGTAGAGCCCCATGGAATTCTTTTTAAATTTTATAATTTTCCTATTTTATTTTTCAGGAATTTCATTTTATCCATGAGCAGGGGTCAGGTCCCGTCCCTCCTCAGGGGATGGGAGGGGAGATCGTGTGGGAAGGGGGAGAGAGTGGAGATTGCAAAGCGATCCATCCAGCACTCACCTTGCAGCTGTGGCGCCTGACCTGCAGGGGTGGGCCTGGCTTTTTGCTCCAGGTATTGTGACCTGGTGCATGGGGTTGCAGGGCTAATCAGATTTGGCCCAGCTGCCCCTCTGCCGCATCATGACAGAGGGGCATCCAAGCCAAATTTGAGTGAGAGGTGATGTGACCCCATGCGCCAGGTTGCAATGCCGCTCGCTCCATTTTGTCCTGGCTGCCCCTTTGTCATGATGGGGCAGAGGGACAGCTGGGCCAAACCTGAGTGGCTCTGCAACTCCTTGCACCAGGTTGCAATGCCTGGAGTCCCAGTCCCAGCCCAAGGGACAGGAGCTGACGGAGTCATCAGTTTGGTGTGAGGTTTTTTTTTGTATTCCCCCAAAATGGGGGGCGTTCTACTAAGAAGTGACTGCCCCAAATCCATGCGCCGCTCCTGGTCTGTCTGAGGTCACTGCAGAGAAAGCACTATTAGTGGACGTGGCACATAGATAAATGGTTGAGCAGTTTAAGATTCTTGGTTTCCAGCTGTGTGGCTCTGGTGTTAACCCCTGCTATGGGACCAGCACATTCTCTTAGAGCAGATGGGTGGTTTTGTGGTTACGACAGCGACCTGGGATATAGGCGATAAGGATTCAATGCTTAGCTCTGCCAGAATGATACAAGAACTTGCATAGAATAAAACAGACTCCTCCACGTTGTCTGCTTCTGTGAGATGGTTCAAAGCCCAGCCGGGACTAGAACCAAGGATAGTCTCTGAGGTAACTGTAGAAAGACCCTGGGATAAGCAGGAGTAAAGTCCCCTGAAGTAAGTGAGAACTGCATCTTTTGTGTGCCTCCTCGGCCTCCAGGGGATATGGGTCTGTTACAGTTCTCAGCTTGACAGCCTGCCTCTTTAGCTCACGCTAGAGCAGCCCATGCTTTTAACTCTGCAGGTCTGTGGTGTGTTGGCCAAGATGGTGGCTGTCACCCCAGAGATGAATGTGGCCCTAAGGTAGTAGAGGTGACATGTCAGAGCTCAGCCCACTGTTCCACATGTACCTTCATCATTCCTTCCCCCCCCCCCCCGAGTTATTTTCTTGCCTATAAAGCCTTTCCTGTTTCCCCACTCATGTTCTGGATCCTTGTGTCTTGAATCCTGAAGTTCTGGCCAAGCAGACCTTTCCTCATTGCTGCTGCTGCTGTGCGGCTTTTCCTCTGGTGTAATACGTATGTACGTACGTACCTACATAAGAGTTCATAATTGCCATTGCATTGCTACCTTCCTTGCAGAAATGATAGGATTGCTCCACAGAGCTGTCTGGGGTTTATGCATAGCTGGCATGGACCAAAGAGACCTGATCGATCTTTCTTAAAAGTTTAATCTTCTTGCTGTTACTGTCTCTATGGCACTGAAACCATGGTCTCTTCAAAACAAAACACACGAGATTTTCCCCCGGCATCAGTTTCTCTAGGAGCCATTTACACTACTGAAGTTAATTAACCAAGCTAGGGGAGGCTATATTTTAGAAATTGAAGCACAGTTCTGCCGCTCATGAATGTGCACATCCTCACTGCAGAAAAGCATGTGGTAGCCCCAGCCCCACTGAATGCTGCTCAAACCTATGTTCACGGTGTGTACGTGTGTTGCGGTTGGGGAGGGGTGCAGGCGAGAAGAGACTCCCTTCATCAGAACAATTTCTATCTCCTGGCAGAGGAAAGAGGGAAAGCTAGAGCCACAGGGCCCCTCCTTTTTGGTGAGGGCAGCAGAGAGATGGTGAGCCCATGTTTCAGGTTTGAGGAGACCCACAGCCTGAGACTTCATCTGCTTGGTGACCGGGAGACAGGCCACTCACACATGTGCATGCAGATGTCCCTTTCTGTTCCCCACCAGGCTTATGTACAGCCCGAATCCTTGGCTGCTCTCCTCTACCCCCACGCCTAGACTCTCTCTTTACTTGGCTCCCCTTCTGTTCACATACCTCAGGTGAATCTCTGCCCCCTTCTCCATGACCTCCTTTTGGAGTATAAGGAGCCGAGAGAGCCTTTTTCCCTTGTCCACGTAAGGAGCATTGGCTGGTTACCTCCCCTCCTGCTGCCCCTTTCCAGCCATCAGCCCCACCCACATGAGGTATGGTTTTCTACATGCAGGATTTCCCTTAGCAGTGTGTTTGCTAGCAAGGTCCATTCTGATCTGAATTCTGTTGCCCTTCAAGGCTTTACCTGTGGAGTGTGGGGGAGTAGGCCTGTAGTCCTCCCAAAGAATGAAGATAGGGAAATGGGCCAACACTGAGGAGAAAAGAAGGGGGGTCAAGGAGCCAATGGGGTGGTCCCTGGGCTGCCAGCTGAGGTAGTACTGATGGGGAGATCCAGTTTTGGGGGGGGAATGGAGGGGAATCTGGGCCTGAGAGGGTATAGCTGGAGCATGGAGGATGAGCCAAAGCTTAGGTGGAAAGGGATTATTTCATAAACCTGTCTGTGAGAAATAGGGTCCTCAGCGGGGGAGTCTTTCCTCCCTCAGCCAGGGATGTGAGGTACCTAACGGGCTCGTAAGCAGGAAAACGCTGCCTAAGAGACAGGGTACCTGTGTAGAAGTGTCTCTTCTCCCCTTGCTCAGGGATGGGGCTGGAACTCTTCTCTTTCATGGGGAGATAGAGTTCTTAACTAATACAGTTGTTGCCAGTCCAACTGTTACCTAGACAATTCTTCTCAAACCACGTTAGACCAGGGCAGTAACTAGGCCATCGCATAATTTTATAACACAGATTGTGACCATGCTAGGTGTGGACATTTGTTATGACCACTGGCATGCACATACAAGAACGCCTCCCTCAATGTGGAGAGGAATATGCAACAGCCTTTGCCTCTTGAGCTGTGATTCCCATACACTTCACTCCAACTCACTGGTTTAGATAAAGCAAAAACAAGTTCATTAACTACAAAAGATAGGTTTTAAGTGATTATAAGTGATAGCAAACAGATCAAAGCAGATTACTTAACAAATAAACAAAAATTGGCAAAAATTACTTCCCATGACTTATCTTGCATAAAATGCATCATAATTACGTCATAATCATCATAATATCACTGTGAAGAATATGGGGTGCAGGGTCAAAATAGCTGAAACATTAGAAGCCACAACTCAAGACCTGGACTATCATGGCAGTCCTGAGTAGAAACTAAGCCATGAGGCCCAAGGGGTTTTCCTGAAGACTGACTGCAATTGCAGGAGCTGGGGGCATGATCTGTGTATGTGTCTGAAAGGAAATAGCGGGGAGAAAGAAAGCAGATAGCAAGAGAAGCAATGGCCCCTGGAGGAAACTGAGGCAGAGCTTCTCTTGGTAACAGCACTTATTCGAAAGGCTGACTTACATTTCTGAACAAGGAAACTGCCTCCATACTGTGTTCAGGGGAACAGGACTTCTCCTAATGGAAACAACCTGGCGAGGCCCCAAATATTGGCCAACTGCTCAGGCCAAGGGGCAATAACATTAACCACTCCGTTTTTCACACTGCCTTTATCCTGTCTCTTTTCCCACTCGGGTATTCCCCACAGCATTCCAAACTGTGTTGTTGCTTATTTGGCTGGCATTGCAGATGCAGTCACCTTTGAAATTCCAGCCTGAAATCTACGAAGAAGCCAGGAACAGGAAATTATAAGGGTCTCCTTCCCAGGTGTCAAATGACAATGAAGACCTATTTATTCAGGAGGAAATTATTCAGGAGGTATAAAAGGGGTGTGTGTACTGTAGCAGGGTTGATTACAGCTGAGATTGTGGTAATTATAGTCAGATCACAGATGGTATGTAAGTGTGTTTTGTTTTGTTTTGTTAAATTCAGGTTTGCATGTGTTCATTGTATCATGAACTAAAAAAGAATACAGACCCCCACACACAAACACACACCATTTCCAATGCGTTGGAATTAGCACAGAAATACAGACCACAAAGCGAGACTTGTCCCACACTTTAACCCTTTCACTACTGGCTCTTCAAGAATACGTCACCAGCTAAGTTTGCAGCTTAAGGAAGAGAATCCAGTCCTCTGTGGCGGAATGACTGCTTTCTCATAACGTATGTGACACCTGGGTAATACAGTGACGCGCACATTACAAATAAATACATGTGTTCTCTGGTTTCCCTTCAACTTTTTAATTGCCTTAGATAACTCGGTAACATGACATCACTCTAGTAAGCATAGAGAATGCGGCAAATAATGAGGTAACACTATTTCAGGCATAACTGGAAACTTAACATGGGCCTTCACACAAGGTAGATCACCTCTTCTCTGCTGCTGTTGTCCCTCAATAGCATGATTCAGTAACCTCTTTGTAACAAATGACAGAGGGCCCAGGGGTACATAAGGGTTACAGGGTTCCCCTGGGTCTAGGATTTGCATACTAGTTTGCCAAAGAATGTCCTGTAAGGTCTCTGATGAAAGCCTGTGTTACACTGGAGGTCATACTCATTGACGTATGCATGGAAAATAGGTGAGGAGTTCTGTGTGTGTAGATATACTAAAAATTATGTTCTCTAGGTCTGGGAGTTAAGGCAGGTCACCAAAAAGTGAGCCACATATTCTTGACAGGCAGGCAGAAAGAGATGCTTCTCTCTCTCTCTCTCTCTCTCTCTGGCTGGTCGTGTATGCAAAGTGAGTATTGTATGGTTCACAATGGTTGCTCATTCACCGCCTGAGCAAAATGCTGATCAATAGGTTGTGGGCGCTGCAGGAAAAAACAAACCCAGCAGAGGCTATCCTGTTAGGGAGTAGAGACAATTAACTTTTGGAACTATATCTGGGGTGCAGATGAACCCCCCAGTTATCCCTCATCAGGAGAGGCAGGCTCTGAGCTGGCTTGGCCTCGCAAAAGAAGGGTCTCTGCTATCCTGGTTGAAAAACATGGTGAGAAGGACTTTGGGGTGGGTGGTACCTTATTAGAGAAGAGGGCACCTTGTTAGCTAAGTTTAGGCTCTAGAACAGGGGAGGACAAACTACAGCCGTGGGCTGGATCCGGCCTGTCAGGGCTTTCAGTCCAGCCCATGGGACTGCCAGCCCTGTGGCGCAGCAGGGCTAAGGCAGGCTCCCTGCCTGCCATGGCCCCGCGCCACTCCCGAAAGCAGCCGGCACCACATCCCTGCAGCCCCTGGCGGAGTGGGGGGCAGAGGGCTCTGTATGCTGCCCTTGCCTGCAGGCACCGCCCCCTGCAGCTCCCATTGGCTGGGAACAGGGAACTGTTGCCAATGGGAGGTTCAGGGGTGGTACCCACAGTGCATGGCAGAGCCGCCTGCCCCACCCCACCTCCAGGAGCCTCTGCCGGACATGCCGGCCACTTCCAGGAGCAGCTCCCTGCCTGCCTGAGCCCCACTGCATGCCGCTGCCATCCTGGAGCCGCTCAAGGTAAGCAGTGCCGGGCTGGAGCCTGCACCCCAAACCCCTCCTGAACCCTGCATCCAGCACCCCAACCCCCTGCCTTGAGCCCCCTGCTGCACCCCTCCTGCACCCCAGCCCCCTGCCCTGCGCCCCCTCCTGCACTCCACACCCTCTTGCACCCCTGCCCCGAGCCCCCTGCCACACCCCGCACCCTTCCTGCACCCCAACCCCTTGCCCGGAGCTCCTTCCTGCACACCGCACCCCACACTCCTTCCCACACCCTAACCCCCTGCCCCAGCCCTACATTCATGGCCCTGCATACAATTTCTCCACCCAGATGTGGCCCTCGGGCCAAAAAGTTTGCCCACTCCTGCTCTAGAATATGTGCTATGACTTTGTTTTATGTGTACTCTTTGTTTCCCATATACCCGTTTGCAACCATATGAATCTCTGTTCTTCGTTAAATAAACTTCATCTTGTTTTCACTATAAACCTATCTAAGTGCCATGTGTTATGCAGAAGCTGTGTTCCAGGCTGTAACTAGTAAGCGGTGCTGTACTGTTCTTTTGGGAACAATGGGTTTGGTAATGCTGTAAGTGCCCAGTGAAGAAGGGGCTGGACTCTACTGGGAATGCTCGGAGAACTCGGGGTGGGAGTGAGCCTATCGCTAACCCATCAGAGGCCTGCGGAAGCCTGGAGGGAAGTTCTTGTGTTGCCTGTGGCAGGTACAGACTAGACTTCTTTATGCTAAGGGCAGGTGGTAGAGAGGTGCCTCACAGTCTTGGGTACTGCAAGGAACATGACACATTGTCACTGCGCTGAATGTATCTGCTCCATTCAGCAGCACACGGAGTACATCTTACCTGGACATTCCTGGAACGGCCAGCACTGCTCATATTGTTCATAGTGAGGAAGAGCAGGGACTGGAGGTCCAGCATTTCAGCTGACCAGACAGATTTTTCTCAAGAGTGGACCAGCTCTTCAGAGTACCCAGTTTAGGGCTAGATCCTCAGCTGGTGTAAATCAGCATATCTCCATTGCCTTTAATGGAGTTATGCCATTTTATACTGGTGGCAATGGTTACAGGCATTCTTATTTAGTGTCAGACTAAAAATCCATGTCCCTTCATCTCCAGCGATCTACCCTGACAGCTTCCCCCTAGTTTCTTTCTTCCCTCTTGTTGCTTTTACTGCTTCTTAAGAGAACCAAAGAAGGGGTTAAAGAAAGCCGAGAACAATATGTGCTGTCAGAAAGACGTTGATCTACTGTTGCATCTGCCTGACTGTTCTTTTAACTGGGGCAGCAGGCAGGCAGTCTGGCATGAAAGCAGTAGGGACTTTGGGAGAGAATGGGAGGAGGGGGAAAAAAGACATCACAGAGTAAAACTGAGACAGCAAACAGCCCACTAAGCAATAAAAGAAAATCAAAGCAAAGGCTGAGAGCTTTTTTTTTGTGGTTGAAACAAACTTTCTCTTCTGGCTTGAATCAACCATGACAAACTTCTTCTCCAAAGATCTGAGCTGGTATCCAGGAAATGGTGCACTTAACACCACCCTCCATTATTATGGGCCAGATTTAGATACCCTTACTCATACTTGAGTAACATCTTATTCCATTAACGTCAGTGGGATAATAGATTGACTAGTTCTGGTTTGTTTAAAAGGGGAAAGGAGTTAATTCTCCCTCTGCAATTTTCTGGCTTTGTCAGACGCACATTCTTTTTCCCTACCTACCGGTCCACCTGAAATCATTTGGCTAGCAGAAAACAGTATTACAGACTTTGTAGTACGGAATGCTGCAACCACTGATTTCGCAAAAAAAACGAATATGCGTGTACCCATCTCCGCAGTGTAAATTCATCAGGCCTCATATATCTTCATCTTTGAGGTATAAACATGCCTGGATAACTGAGCATTGATTGCCAAGGGAAAAGAAAGGACAGGAGCTAGCCATCTCGTAACTAGTACTCTGGTTCTGCGGATGTCCATTTCCAATGTATTCGTTGCGTTAGGAGTGTTCTAAAGAGTGCTCTTTGGTGAGTGATGGGCTGACTTTCCTGTGTAATGTATTCTCAGCCATGCTGTCTGTCTTGTAGCCCGGCGAGAAAAGAAATAAAGGCCAAAACTTTCACATTTGGGTGCCTAATATGAGATTCCTACATCCATACTGAGGCACTTCAATAAGAAGTGCTGGATAACCAGAGCTCTGACTGAAGTGAGTGGGCTTTCTGAACTTTAGATAATCCCGGTTTTGAAACTTCGGCTTTTGCTCAAATCAAACATTCCATATGACAATTAATTTTTTTATGGATGGTGCAGAAATAGTGATAATGTTGTATATAAGTTAGTGTATGTCATATCTCCAGAAAAATTCTGAACTAGATCCTTCATTGGTGTAAACCACTGAAGTCAATGGCGTGAGGCTGACTTACACCAGTGGAGGATCTGGCCCTATATAGCTACAATATAACATCATTCTGGTCCTACTTTGAAGAGTACTGGGAGCCCACAACTCTCAATGAAAACCATGAGCACTGTGGGTATTTAGCATCTCTAAGGATCACTCTCCAGGGCTTTTCTAGGCAGGTCATGGTATGTATTACCTGCAGGCTGATAGGGATCTGCCCCCATTATCATCCAAAAACAATGGGAAAGGTAGAAAGATGAAACCGAGAATCCTACCCAAGTGAAGGGCCTGTCTGCTGGAAGTGAGCACCACGCAGGCTCAGGAAATCCTGTTAATGGGGCTGGGGCCCTGCCAACCTCTAACAGCTGCTTCCAGTTCCGTCCTTTATGGTGTGGAAGGATTTGGAGATATTTATTCCTCCAAGTATTATTGCATATTTATATACCTGCCCTACTGAGATTTCCAAAATGGAGCAGGAAGTGGGGGGTGTTAATTTAACAGACAAATGTTCTGAGACAAGTTGATCACATCCAAAATTCCCATCTTTTTGACATAGACCTTTCTATACTACAAATGCTCTAAGCCCTGTCTTCCCTCTAGCCTCCTCCTGTGCCAAGAAACCATTTTTGAACAAGATTTTGAAACTCCCCCGCTGTCTCCTGACCTATTTAACATCCTGATTAATACCTTCGCAGCTAGGAAGCCAATGCTCACTTACCAGGGTGATGCTGCCTTCAGATATCTAGTATGCCACTGAAATAAACGATGGATGGTTTTCCCATGTCTTTCAGGCTGGAACAAGAAATAGAGAAGCTAGAAAGTGAAGAATCCCAGATATCTGCCAAAGAGCAAATCATCTTGGAGAAACTAAAGGAGACAGAGAAATCCTTTGAGGACTTTCAAAAGGTACAAAAAAAGATTCAGTCTCAAAGAGAGTGAAGCCAAGGGGTAATACTGATTGAAAGCAGCGTTTGCAATGTTATGTGCCTTTGCACAGCGGGAGAATAGCTGTGGAGAGCCTAATAAGAAGTGGACTGAGCAAGATAAAAAAAACTCCAGTGTTTTCAAACCCACCTATCTAGGGCAGATTATTTTGCTACTCACCTGCCTTTCCAAAGACTGCTGGACTTCCTAGGCTTTTTTAGGGTGTGCCATTGGTTTTTGGGGAGCGGTGGGGGTCTCTCCATTTCACTGGAGTGAAAGTGCAGGAATCCTGCAGCCATACTTAAGGAGACAGCAGCCAGATAATAAAAAGTCTGGTTGGAGAGAAATGTCCCCCTCAGCCAGTCCAGAAGTGCACCCGTACATAGACAATCTCTCCTATAGCAGCTGGGTGTGTATGCTTCCCTTCCTTGGGCTCACTCTATTGTGGTATCCTCCTGCCGAGAGTTCAGACCACATTCCACGCTCTTGAATATTGCTTCTTACTTTGACCAGCAGGTGCTCTCATGTCAATGACACTAGGTATCCCCTTCCTCTCACCACCCAGCTACCCTCAAGGTGCAGCTGCTCTTCACACTTCTGTTGGCAGTGGGTAGACTATGTACACACGTAGCCCCCCAGCATTGGTGTGAATAGCAGTGTAGCTGGCAACACACGGCATAGGTGAGGAAAGTCACACCTGAAGGGTGTGGGTACATATGAGAGTACATACGCTGCACAACTCTCTATTCACCCAAGCCATAACTCCTTGTTTACACTGCTGGATTTAACAGCGTGGTGTCCCATGGGTGGAGCTCTTCCCCATTGCAGGGAAAGACTGCGATGGTGGGGGAAAGGCTCTGGCAGGGGCTGAGTCTTTTCCCCGCTGCCTCCCGCCTGCCTGAGTCTTTCTCATATTGCTACACACGGCCTGCGTTTCACGGCAGCGTGTAGCTACACATTCCCTATCTGCTGCTGCTATCGGTGTGTAGACATATAGCCTTAGAGCTTGGTAGTTCTCTCCCACTTTATAAGCCTCAAAGAGGCACACAGCAAACCCAAGCTAATTCTAGAGTAAAAACTTGGAGACTTCACATCACATGAAGGCGTAACTGATCCCCATATTTGTGTCTTTACAGAGCTTCTCACACCAGGATGGTGGTAAGTGCCTCTACACCATTACATAGATCTACAGTTTTAACTGGTGATGTGTGATAACAATTTGTTGCTAAGTGTTACAGGGGATAATTGTTTTTATGATTTGTTAGATGTGGTTGGGGGTTTTTTTTGCTTTGTTATTACTGTGGCATCCCCACAAATTGAACTACTGCTGTACACTGTGCTTTGCGATGCATTTGTGTAAATAGTCGTGGGGGGGGACAAATTCTCCTCTGTGACATCAGTGTAACCCAGAGAAACTCCATTAACTTTAAATATGGTGGCTGACCTTTATGTCTGTCATTTCCAGAGTGTTTGTCCGTAGAAGAACCTTTATTTTTTGGTAGCACAGACTGCTGTAGGACTCAAGAATGATGTTTCTTACAAATTCTATGTGATCCCCATTCTAAGATGTTAAAAAGTGTGCAAAAGAAACACCGGATGTGTCTGGTTGTAATTAGGGCAGTGGGGTTTACATAGGCCCGGCTGGATGGGGTTTCATTGGTGCTGATGTAGATCTGTTCCATCCAAGCCCAATGCCGTCAGTGTTCTCTGCCACGCTTTCTTAATATGCCTTTCGCTTTGCCATTCAAATATCACCCTAGAATTGCTTTTCCATCTGCCTCCTGCATCATCCTTGACCATCTCACTGACTGGAAATAACATTAGCTGAAGCACAAGGACATTTCGAGAAGACCGTGATCCCAGTGGCTATTCGGAGCTAGATCACATAAACAGAAACCTTCAGACAACCTGTCACAAAAATGTCACCTAGCCCCAAATGGCCAAATCATATGTAATTCACATACTGGCCTTTCTTTCAACTCATGCTTGCTGTCAGCAAGAGGCTAGGCCTCCAAAGAAGGGGGCTATGGCCCTCCCACATTTTACTGGCTGTAATGACAAATGACGGGGGGAGGGAGTTGGGAGGAGCGGGGGCGGGGTCTTGGGGAGAACAGGTGGCATTGGGGAGAAGACAGTTCAGGCACCTGTGGGCCCCCTCCCACCCTTTTTAGGGCACTTCCGCTGCTCCTGTCCAGGTCATGACGTGTAGGCCTGTAGGGCAGGCTGGAAAGCAATCTCCCTCCTGTGAAAAGTTTCAGAGTTTTTGAAAATGTTCATCCCAAATTGGGACAAATTGGTCAAAAATGCAAAAATGCTCATGGGAGAGAGAGACTGGTACGTTCAGGTTCAGGAGAACCTCAATGGAATTTTTCGGCATGCTCCATGGGCTGCCCACTGCCCGACTCCTGGGGGACCCTGGCTGCCTGCTGAGTCCGGCTGCTGCAGAACCCAGGAGCCGGGAAGCCCAGACTCCCGGGTCGACCTCCAGGTGGGCTGCTGAGGAGCCTTGAAGCCCTGCCTCCATGGCAACCGAGCTGGCAGTCTGCCTGGGCTGCTGAGGAGTAGGAGAGCTTGGGGGAGGCAGGTGGGCAGGCAGGCAAGCTGACAGGAAACAAGGCAAGTTTCTGTCAGGTGCCTGGTGTCAGGAATCAGGGCCTGCAGCTGAGCCTGGGGCCAAGTAGCTGCGCTGCAGCTGAACACCCTAATTGCCTTTCAGTCACTCAGGTGGTTTGGGCATCACCAGACCTGCTCTGAAGGCCAGTGGCTGCAATCTCGCCTGTGCCTGCCTTGTTCCCAGCCTTGTGGCTGCTCTACTGCAGTCCTCTCCAACCCTGTTCGGTTCCTGCCTCCAGCTCTGACCACTAGGCCAGACTGCCCAGGCCCTGTTCCATGACGCCTGGTTTCCATCAAAGGTTTAATCATAATAGACCTATTCCCATGGAATGTTTCTCTTTCCACAAATCGTCATTTTCTGATAACATTCCATCAGAAAATTCCCATCCGACTCTATATGCATGCTAGGGAAATGAAAGCCAGCAATAGCTTATGCAGCCAACAGGGCATCATACGATATTCATATCCTAGACTTCTCTGCCACATGCTACCAAATGCTGCAAATTCCTTTCACATACCATCGAGACACTCCCCCTTGTGTGGTGTGCTCTCACCGTGTTCATAAAATGACGATTCCTCTTCATATAGATTAATAACTTGTGTTGATTACATTTAGATTACTTCCCAGAGTAAGTATATTCTCTGTGTGATAACTCTCACAGATAGAAAAGATGTGTCTACCATAATAACTAGTGTATGGATTCAATGTCCCAAATGCACATGATGTGCCTGAATACTGAACTTTTCATTTAGGTTTGTGAGTTAGCTGAAAGCTTTATAAATTCACACATAGCCAGACAACCCCTTATGAACTAAACACCGATGGTGGACGATGCATGTTTTTTATTCCATCATTTATCTGCAGTAACATGCACTCCAGAGACTGGTTCTTGCTATTCATCACTGAATGGATATGATGTAAGGCACTGACATTAATGCTAAGGCCTCCAACTATTGGCTAAATCATATCCCAGTTTCTGGTCTTCAAACATGGATGAGGATGGCATGGAATGGTCCTAACACATTAGGACAGTGGGATTTTCACTTGCAGACCACTAAAAAATTTTAAAAATGGAGGTGGAAATCTTAGATGTAGTCTGCAGATCCCCCCAAGGGCCCACAGGCTGAACACCACTGTTTTACGATAATGACAGCCTTTCACAGACCCCTTAGACATAGTCTGTGGACACCAGGTTGAAAACCACTGCACTAGAGCATTGGGGCTGTGTACAGAGTTACAATGTAACATGTGTAGGGGACTGATCCAGAGACTACTGAAGTAAATGGGAAAACTCCCACTGACATCAGTGGGCTTTGCATCAAGGCTGTGCTGTCCCCAAATGAATACATTATTTCACTTTTCAGTGGTGCCTAAGCTCGGGATCAGGCCCTAATTAACATGAGTAAGTACTTCTGGTTAGGAATGGAGAAACTGACTTGACTGTCTTAAGAACCTACTGCAAACCTCAACCAAATACTTCCAGCCTTCAGCCAAAACTTCTCTGGACTTGTTTGGCAACCAGGTTTTCTAACAAGCTTCCCTCAGCTGGAAAAGAAACACTACCAGTGTGAGTAGCTTTTCTTGTAGTAGTTTCGTTCTTTTGCTTCTGATTCAATAGTATGTAAACTACTAATAATAAACTAGTCTGTGTTGCTTCGTTCTGACTTTAACCTAACCAGCCCACCCATCCCCATGCTATATAAAATACCCAAGCAGACCAGCGTCCTCCATTTGTATTTTTTATTATTATTATTCACTGCATCCGATTAAGTGGGCATTCACCCACGAAAGCTTATGCTCCAATACATCTGTTAGTCTTAAAGGTGCCACAGGACTCTCTGTTGCTTTTATTATTCACTGGGCATCATTGCTGGATGGATTCTCCTTCTCTTGACAACTTCAAATGAAGACATTCCAGAAGAGATGTTTTGAGCAAATACAAGTCATTGGGCTCAGTGCAGGAGTAGCTGGGTGTGATTCTAAGGCCTGCACTACGCAGGAAGTGAGACTGGATGATCTAATAGTCCATCATGCCTTAAACTCTATGAATTATAAATCACTGTACTATATGCTGTACATAAACAGATGAAGGCACCATCCTTGCCCATAGGTGCTAGATTACACTGAAAGGCTGAGGAGAAAGAGGTCGGATGTGTTTCCAGAGTAAGGGATAGCATGGAGGAAAGATGAGAAAACCGGGGGCGGGGGGGAAATACAGAAGGGACATTTAGGCTCCAGTTGTAGAAAGGCCTACGCCGATTTCTAACTTTACTCATGTGAGTAGTCCCATTGAGCTCAGTGTGATTACTCACAGTCCACAGAGGTAAGCTCATGAGCAAGCCTTTGCAGGATCAGGCCTGAGGAAGCAGGCCTGGGAGAAGTATAGGCAGCAGGAAGAGGAAGAGTAGTGGGAATCGATGGCAGAGATGTAGACAGGACTGGAGCTGTGTAAAGACTAGAAGCTGAGCTTGACAGAAAGGAGGAGAGGGACCTAACAGAGAGATTTTGGGCCAGATGCTCCTCTGTAGAACCCCTCCCATCCTGAGGCTGCCCTGCACTGAGCCAGCAGCCTCAAGAGTCCCCGATTGCACCCAGGTTTTCCCAGAGTATATAAGGCAGCGTGGCCACATCTTCTTCCTCCCAGCCATGCCCCTTGTTCCAGTTGCAGGGATGGGAAGAGAGATGTAGAAGTGACTACCAAAGGTCTGCAGGGAAACCCCCCAAGCAGGGAAGATCCTTCAGGGGCTTGATCTACTGTATTTAAAGCAACCTTGCACTGCTGGAGCACTATAAAGCTGCCCTGAGGCAGAGGATGATCTGGCCTCTGCAGAGGGGAGTGAGAGAAGGAAGATGATTTTAGCAGTAGCATTTTTTGCTGGGCATGGGCAAGATGATAGGCTTAGATTCCAGACAGGAGGGAGTTGTCAGTCAAGACAATGTGTCTCCACTCGAAGGCCTCTGAGTAGATACAGCATAGAACAGGATACTCAAACCATGGGTCTTTAAATAGTATTATCAACATGTCTGGAGGTTTCCCCACTTATTTTTAAATGCAACCAGACCTAGATTGTGGGGCAAGCCCTGAGTCGGAGTCAGAAAAGATCACAAAGCTGCCTTTTTTTGGTGGGGAGGAATGGATTGAAGTAAGGGGTTCCTGTAAATTTCAGCTGGAGAAGAGCGGTAATTTCTTCTTTTACACCATAGGTGGTAACAGGCACCCTGCTGCCAGTGTCCCTGGCAGTGTTTATTGGTTCACGTGGTCCTTGTTGATGAGGCAGTTGGGAGTGAGTCACTCAGATCTCCTCAACCAAAAATAACATGTGAGGGGTGCCCTCTGTTTTAGGCAGAGAAGTTGTCTACGTTTTGCTGCAGGGATAGAGAAGGAACTTTAGCCTGCCTTTGCCCAGCCGGAAGAATTAATATATGCATTGGGGAAGACTGCCAGCTGAACTAAATCAAAGGGCTTCCCTTCACTGATGCAGGTTACAGTTCTCTCTCCTCTTTTAAATGCTGTTTTATTGGAAACATTTATAGGCTGTTGGTGGTGAGCAGGGCCGGCTCCAGGCACCAGCTTACCAAGCAGGTGCTTGGGGTGGCCACTTTGGAGAGGGGCGGCACGTCCAGCTGTTTGGCGGCAATTCGGCGGATGGTCCCTCACTCCTGCTCGGAGCGAAGGACCTCCCACCGAATTGCTGCCACAGATCGCGATCGTGATCGCGGCTTTTTTTTTTGTTTGTTTGTTTGGCTGCTTGGGGCGGCCAAAACCCTGGAGCCGGCCTTGGTGGTGAGAGGATTTTTTGTAAGAGTAAGAAGCAGATCAGACATTCCTGAGGCCATCCTAACGTATGTCAGGCTTCATCTTGCCTACAGGTGTCCAAAAGGAATTCTACCTGCAGAGCAGAATACGTCTTTGCCAGTTAGGAGACTTTATTATACAATTGTTATTGTTTGGCCTTGCTCTGAAGCATCCGGAATTGGCCACTGCCGGAGGAGGGACACCAGAATAGAGATGAATCCAGTAAGGCAAATGTTTTGTTCCTAGGGTGAATGCTGCTGATTGTGACAGGCATTGTGCAAGCTGGGGCAGGGCCCTCTGGACCCCTTCTCACTTCACCCATCCGCCACATGTACCTGTGCAGGGCCAGCCACAACCGGACATTTAGCCCAGATATTTCTAACATGGGTTCTTACCGTTAATCTTCTACATCCATAGGTGGGCACCTATATACCAGGTGACCTGATTTTCTGCTTTCTGGTACCGAAGTCAATGGCAGTTGCAAGTGCTCAGCACCTTTGAAAACCTGGCTACTTATATTTTGGGACCAGATAGTCAAAGGTGTTTAGGCACAAAGGTGCAGATAGTTTTCAAAAGCACCTAAGTGAATTAGGCACCCAACTCTGCTTAATTTAAATGGGTGCTAGGCACTTAGGTACCAAATTGTATTTACAAAAGTGTCTCTCTGCACCTTTGCATGCCTAAATGCCTTTGTAAAACTGATCCTAAGGGTTTCAGTGTAGGCAACCCCAGTTATAAAATGGTGGCCGGGGTATTTTCCGAGGTTATCATAGCACCCTCACTAGTGGCGCTTCTCGAGGATCCAAAAGTGACTTCCCCTTTCATTAAAGTTTACCTGCATCTTGAGGCTAACTTTCCTCCCAAGTTAGGAAGAAGCAGGATTTCACAGAGGTTGACAGGAACGTCCAAATCCAATGCAAACTAAAACTAAGCTTTTATAATATAAATAGATAATCAGAGCAAAAATACAGCTGATGAGATGTGTGTCTACCATCATCATAACCACTTCACTTGTATGTTATATTGCTGCCCCTCGCCCTTCATCTGTTCCTTGTCCTTAAATTATAAACTCTTCAGGGCAAGGACCAGGGCTTTCTATACATGATATCACGAATGAACCATTAAACCTCTTGTGTTCTGCTCTCCCAGAGAAAGTACATGTTGCAAGCCCACCACATGGATGATTGGGAGGCATTGTTTGACCAAAGATCAGTGTTTGGCAAAAAATTAATAATCTTTTTTCTTTCTGCCGTCTGAACTGGAGACAAGTTAGTAAGCATAAACTATAGCTGACCTCAGTAGGAAGAAACAGGTAGGTAGCCAATAGGGAGCTGTCTCATTATGTAAATTTTTAAACATCTTTCAGAGGAAATAGGAAGAGCTGAATCACTGCAGACCAACCATCTCTCTGACCATCACCGCTACCAGACCCCTCAGAGGAAAGTGCAAGGAAACCTGTGATGGACAATGAAGGAATAACTTGCTAAAGCACAGAGCCGAGTGCACCATCTACCACTCATGACCCTCATGTCAATTGCTGACACTCCCTGAAGGACCTGGAGTCATTGAGGGACCAGCAGATCATCTAGTCTGATCTCCTGTACAGCACAGGCCACCAACACCCACACTAAGGCTGCCCGAAATCAGACAAAAGCATTACAGCCCTGAGGAGACACAACTATTATGTACCACGGGCCACAACAAGAGGAGCTGAAGTGCTCCAATGCTTAAGGCCCATGAACTGGCAGGATGTTGATTAAGTGAGATATGCCCAGAGGATCCAGGCAAATGCCCCACGCTGTAGAGCCCATAAACCAGCGAATAAATTGCTCTGTGCTCATGTTTCTTCTATCTGAGACACTGGCTGTTGAGCATCTTCCTTTTCATTCAAACAGCAGAAAAGTGACTATATAAAAATGACTCATGGAGCCAAGAGAAGTCAGGTTGAATTGGAAGATGGAAAAAGACATCGTTTTTATTTCTAAATGACCATTTTTGAACTCTAAATCAATGAGGCAAACAAACAGCAATCCCACGTTGTCACTTGCCACAGCGTAACTGCACTTTGACTGACTGCTTCAGATCACCCGGTGAGAGGACGCCGAATAGAAATTACTAGGCTGGGGACAGCAGGCCTGTCACATGCTGACTCTTACATTGTCATACTACAGCATATCAGTGCCCTGGCGGCACATCACAGACAAAGAGCTGACAAGCCCTTCATTTAAACATGGCATGAGATGTGCTACCAAAAGCATCCGCTATCCCTGCACAATGCTGCAATGGACATTGGAGAGACAGTTTAGAGCTGGGCTGTATGTATACTGTGTTTCCGTCACTCTCGATTAGGCTAGAATTACAGAGAGCAATTACTAAGTATAAACCACGTTCAGATCTGGTGTGACTCCTTGGATTGGGGGCTGCTGGAAGCGGCGGCCAGTACGTCCCTCGGCCCATGCCACTTCCCGCAGCCCCCATTGACCTGGAGCAGCGAACCGTGGCCAATAGGAGCCACGATCGGCTGGACCTGCAGACAGGGCAGGTAAACAAACCAGCCCGGCCCCCCAGGGGCTTTCCCTACACAAGCGGCGACCCCAGTTTGAGAAACACTGCCCTAGAGAGATTTACTGTCGGAGAAGGAATTGCAACGCAGATGTCCTGGTTCCCAGTTTTCTGTTCTAACTAGACCCTCCATAGTCTGGTTGAACAACTATTTATTGGATTTCCATTGCTTCCAGAACAATCTGCTTTATGTTCTGGCACGTAGGAAAGAGACAGCCATTCTGCATGTGGAAAACGGATTTCAGAAACTTGCTGATGCAGATTCCCAGAATAACTGCACAAAGGAATGGTACCCGTGTCTCACCAAAGGCAAGAAAACTTGTAAAAGAGAGAGCAGCTGTTACTGTCCATTGCTCAGTGAGCTGTGTCCTAAATAATTGTTTCTCTCAGGCCTTATTGCAGCAAAACAAAAAAGCTTTCAGACGGCACTATGCATTTAAACCAAAAAGCCCCATTCTGGAGGCTTACGTTTGCCCACTGAGGTGTGAAATAAAGAATATTTCCCAAACCCAGCTCTTGCTTTCAAAGGCACTGGGTACAAATCGCATATATGTGTTTCCATGAGGAATGTGGGTTCTGTAGTGGTGACAGATGCTGGATTGGCAGCGTTAGATAATACCTTTCTCCATTTACACCCACAACGGATACAGCATGAGCAGTGGCAATGGAAGTTTCCTCACTCAATTAAGGTGCCGCAGCCGAGAGCTGGAGGAAGACTTCTAGGCTGTCACCTCCGTAATACTCACCCAAGATTATAATTCACCACTTGTGCAGCTTTACTGATGGTACCAGTGATGGAAGCTCTAGTGTAGACCAGGCTGAGGCCCTTTTACCACCATGTCCTGACTTTCCTAGCACAGACACCGCTTCAGAGATCAGAGCGTAATTCAGCCTTTAGACCCCTTTTCTGCTTCACCTTTTTACTGAGACTACCAACAACTATGATGGTGGGTTTTGTGAGGTGCACGTTTGCTCACAAAGAAATAGATGAAGCAGCCACCAAATGAATTCTTAAGCCTGATTTCTCCCCCCTCCTGCCTGGGTCCACATACAGACAGACACTGCAGAGACCTTCCCATCTCTTCTGTTTACAAGCTGTGGGAGAGATCAAAGCAGGCAGATTTTTTTCCCCTCCAGTATTTATTGTTTTAACAAGACTAGTATACACCAGACTTAGAAGAAACAACATCATCTATATTTTTTAACCCCAAGGACTGGAAGATTTGTGTTGTGAGAGAACAGAGAATACAGAATCTCTTATTTACCATAAAATTTGGTGAATATCAGAATTTTGCTAAAACCTATCAGGGTGGCAGAGAAAATTGCCTTGCCTTGCTCCTGAGCTTCTCTCAGAAGGATGGTCCAGTGATTAGGATGATAGTCTGGGGCTCGGTAGACTTGGGTTCATTTCCCTACTCTGACACAGTCTTTCTGTCTGACCATGACCAAGTCACTTAGTCTCACACTGTCTCATTGCCTCAGCTATAAAATGGGGATAGTATCACTTTCCTAGCTCCCAAAGGTGCTATGAGTATAAATACATTAAAGACGGTGAGGCACTCAGATATTACTTCAAGGAAGGGCTATTTAAGTACCTCAGATAGATAGAACTTGTCACCAGAGAAGGTGGAAAGTTCCACAATGTACAGGCCGAAGTGGACCATTCTGATTGAAATAAACCAGGATCAAGAAGTTATCATGAAATATATAATGCCAAACATCTTGCAGTACAAAGTGAGATTGAAAATCAGGGATCCCAGGAAACAGTCTCTATATGTCGCATTTCAGTGGTGGGGGTGGGTAAATGTACCATGCCTTAGATAAGCTTTATTTTTTTATCAGAGGCTATGAGGGAGGCCCATTTCTGACTGGAGATAGCAATAAAGACATCATTCTCTGTCTCTGTAATTGAGATCCATGGGGCCCTCACTCCAGGATGGCTATACATATTGTTCCCTGGGGGACTAGGAATCACTAGACTATAGGATTTCAGGGGATCAATGCAGCGATCGGCAGAGTGAGGCAAACAGCCGTGCCTGGAACTATGGAGTCGATTTAACAAACTGCAGGAAATACACCTTGTGACCATAATTCAGTGTTGCTTCAGGAATCAAAATATGGTCTTTCTTCTTCTGCCTAGCATGCAAACACCTTGAATAATTACTTTGTCTTGTGTGCTTAAACCCAGAAACAAGTTCCTAGAGCAGGAGACTGAGAGCTTCTGACTCTGCCATTGGCTGCTAGCATGACCTTGGGCAAGTCACTTAACCTATCTGTGTGTAATTTAGGAATCTGTAAGTATTTCCCTTAGTCTACCTCCCAGCAGCGCTGTTGTGAGGCTTAGTCAATATTTGTTGACCACTTTCAAGTCCCATTTCAACAAGATACTGAAGCATGTGCCCAACTGTAAGCATGTGAGTAGTTCTACTAAAGTTAATGCTTAAAGTTAGGCTCTTGTTGACTCAGGGCCAGAGGGCTTTGGATGAAATGTGGCACTGTGGAACTGCAAGGTATTATATTCCCACCGAATGTCAAGTAAGCATGGGATCAACCAGCATGGAGACAGTATTTCCCTTACAGGTTAAACTTCAGCCAAATGCCAGCTCACCAACCTATAAAACACAAAATTAATATGACTGATATAAGTCATAACTGATATAAAGGAGCTGGTCTGTCATGCCATTTGATCACTCAGTTACCTCCAGAGTTTTTAAACCTCATTTTATCTGAGTATTTCTCTATAAAACATCCATTATTCTACCCATTACACGGGGTTCATTCTTTTGTTGAGGTCACTGACCTGATAAAATCCAGAAACGCCTGACAAATAGTTTGATGTGTGCAACTGACACAAAGTTTGAGTCATCTGGACATGTTCCCTCCTACCTCAGCTAGTCTACTGAACACCAATCACATGACAGTGACTTTGCACTTTGTTTACTTTGATCCAATTATCCAGTACAAAGCTCTGATGTCTATTGTTTGGGTTGATAAGTTAACACTCTGCTGTCTAAGCAATGAAGCCACTGGGGCTCATAACATTATCTAACTGTATTTTCTGTTCTCTGACACCAGATGCAGTAAATTACATTTACTCCCAGATCCCCGAACTCCCAACCCTCTATTCACGAACAGCAGAGCCAGTTCCTGGGTGGGACGGACCAAGCAGGGTAACTGGTAAGTCTCAAGGAGATCTGTATTTTATTAGCCAATCCAGCAGACCAAACTTCTGTTTATATATATTAACCTTAATGGGACTGGTGCCCAGATATAGTTTAAGTGCCACATGATTTGTATTCTGTGAACAAGTCAAGGCTCTTTGAACAGCAGTGAGCAATTTCAAAGTCATTTATTTACATATTACATACTTTGTGAGTCCTAAAAAGTAGCATTGTACACTTGACAGATTTCTTTTTAGTGGAAGCATTCAGCTTGATTCTCTCTCCATCTCTGCTGATGTAAATGTATGGAATCTAGGCCATGATAATAGCACTTTCCTGCACCCACACAACTTCCATTGAGATGAATGAGACACACACACACACCAATATGTGCGTAAAACCTTACAGAACAGAAAGAAGCTGTTTATTTCAGCACAATGCTTAACTCTTTCGGGGGCAAAAAAAGGTGTTACATGCCTTTGTGTTTTAGGCTGGGGCTACAGAATTTCAGCCTCAATGCGTTTCTAAACTGGAGCAATTTATGAGCAAGATCATAGCTGTTGATTTTACTTATCTTTTCAATATTGTTCTATTCAAAACCATATGCTCCATGCATTAATGCCAACATGCAGCTCGATACGTCACTGCCATCACAGAGTAGCAATAACAAACGATGGTACATTGGCATTCCAATTATTTCATGCAGCAAGAGAGTGTATCGATTTGAGGTGCAATCCACAAATGGGGGACCCTTCATTTGGTTGAGCTCCTCTTTGCAGGGCACCCAGAAAGCGCATCCCAGTGCTAAATCTGACCCGCCTTAGACAGAGATTGATATGCCCCGTTTGCCTTTGTGTTTCTAGCTCCATTGTGTCAAAAACACGAAAAGAATAGTCTCTGCTTGTGTATTGCTTTGATAACTGGACTCCATGCACTGCAACAGCTTAAAGGACAGGGCAAGCAGCACACACAGTCAAGATTATTTAACATAAGTTTGTTTTATTACATGTTTAAAGATTGTTGAGAACGTCTTTTTAAAAAGTAACAGACTTGATAGCTCTGTTTTTAAAGACCATTTAACAGGCAGAAGCAGTACTCCTTAACATGTACTCTGGGATGTTATTCTTATGAAATACTAAATCAGGTTACATTGTAATTAAACTTGTACAGAACGTGTACTAACAGTAATGCAGGCTCTCATCTTCAAGAACTGTTGTACTTTCAACGCTTCACTATCAACCAATTTCCAACCGTATTAATAAGTTGTGCTTTTTGCTGTTTGATAAGAACTGCAAAGACAAAAAATAATCACATGGTTTATTTTTCAACAACTTTTGCAAGTATTATACTAGATTCCCATTTCATCTGCAAGTAGGTTAACAAAAGCAAAGGTTAGCAAAGTTCTCTCGTTCTGCTTTTCCCATGGTAATACATTTCAGCTAGGGTCTGCTTATAAAGGGTCCAATTGTGAAATATTTGTTTATATCAATGTGCATTTACTCAAAGGAGTAGTTTTAATCAAGTCATTGGCACTACTTCTGTGAGTAAGAGCTAACTAATGTAAGAGTCCCAGGGGCGACATTCTGAAATCAATTTGAAGGGATAAATGAGTATGTAACAATGACAATAAGCTCCCAAATCAGTGCCTTAATACTTAAAGATATAACCACATCTGTTAATTTCTAACACAGATGAGCAGTGAGAAAACAGTTCCTTCCTTCCAACTAGTGTTTTAAATGGTTATTGATGACAATCTTCCAAGTGTTCTGAATTCTTTTGAAACTCTGACCCTAAATGGCTAAGAGATCATTGTACATCAAGACTTGACATCTGGACAAAGAGATGCATCTTGCAACTCTTTCTAAATGTGGACAAGTCGGTACTTACTTGTATTTCTGGAGACCTTATTCCAAAAGTGTGGAGCCACTGAGTCCTGCAAGGTCAGATATAGATGTCGGCACCAGTCCTCAAGCCTTCCATAGGTGCAACTCCCATTGACTTCAATTGGGTGTTCCGCACATGGAGGGCTTGGAAAATCACAGCCCTGTTCTGCATTAAACAATCTGAACTGCCTCACAGCTGAAACAGACACACCATTTGAAAATGACAGCAACTTTTACATGCCTGAGCGCTGAAGTGTTTGCCCACGAGGTGCCTGAGTGTTTCAGAGTGGTCAGGTGACTTGCTCGATATCAAAAATCAAGTCAGGGCAGAACCAGCACTGGAACCCTGAGGTTCTGACTCCCAGCCCCAGGCCCTAGCCTCTAGATGACACTTCTCCCAGAAACCCCAGCCAAAAACAAGCAAGCTCCTGCACAGTAATAAAGGGGTTCTTCTTTTCTTGTTTAATCATCTTCATGTCTCTGTAACTTGGATTTAAGGTTCAAATAAGAAGTACTAGATGAGACTTTAGAAACACGAGTCTCAGAGATCCCAAAATGGGGACAAACCAAACAACAGAAACATGCTACTTGTCATGTATTATCCCTAATGAGACACATGGAGACACTAAAACCAATCAGCCAATTAAATAGCAACAAAGAATACAAACCAAGGTTCTGTTTTGAATGCTCCGAGCTAACGTCAGCCCAGGCCTCTGCTGTACTTGTACACAAGCGCAGGAAGCTGTCGTAGGGGCCTCTTATTCCACACATCCAGTCACGGCACAAGCAGCAGGGCATGATCCCTTCATAACACTGGACAGAGCACTGAATGGTATGGCAGATTAAAGTGATGGCCTGTGACTCATAAACCCACTCCAGTCTCCAAACGTGTGTTGCCCTCAGGAGCAAGGGTTGGCGAGCAAATGAATAGGACCACACTGCATTCCTCCTGGTTGGAGAAGCAGTGAAGGACACTTCACAGCATCTCTCCTTGGCATGCATTCTAATCTAGCAATTCGTAAGGGCACCGGCCGGGTAGATACAGGCAGTCATGCTTTTTCCTGTCAATGAGCTATAGGAATTCCGGTTTCAGACAGTTGTCTTGCTTACCTGCTGGGCACTGGACAGAAAGGTGAATTTGGAAGACAGCAGACTGGTGAGCCACTAACTGCCTCACTCAAGGGGTCCCATGTAGGAGGACCAAGAACTAGCAGCCCCCCTCCCCCTTAAACTCAGCTCTTGTCTTTGTGAGCAAAAGCATGGGTGAACTGAAGAAGGGGGCGGGAGAAAACTGACCAAGCACAAAGGTGTAAATCAATACATACATACAAACAAATAAAATGGGACTGTCCCACTTTATAAAGTCAGTAGGGATATAGAAAACCTTCACTGTGGCTGCTTAGAATTTTGCTGGCTGTAATCTCAGACGCATGGTGCATAGCTCCAAGTGTCTTAAAAGTGTTTAACGCAGAAGTGGATTTCTCTAGATATGCAAAGAGAAGTCTATTAAGTTTATTTATGCAATAAAGTATTTAACTTTGCTGCACCCAACCAAAAGAGTGAGAACTGTGTTTTTCTCCGACAATTATTATATGCTCCCTATGCTTATGACAGAGTTTGGCCCTAGGAATCTACACATAAGCTTGATAATATGGTGAGGGAGTAGGGAGAATTGAAACCACGCTCAGGTAATTTTTATGTTACCACTATTTTCAAGAAAAATGTATATGGATTGTATTGAATATCCGTCCTAGAAAATGCAGCACTGCTAATGGACAGTGTAACAATTTACATGGGGTTAGGTATTTTTGTATTCACCAATAAGTGACTAGTAAGAGAAATCCTCATAATTTTGTTGCAGTCCATTGAATTGGAATTTTCACGAGACAGCGTGGTAAGTTTCACAACAGCTGGCGACAACTCCCATCATGGCAACTGCAATTAATTGTGCGTTTGTACCTTTTAAGGAGACAGAATGTTTTCATCTTCATATAAGGAGCACTTAAATAGAAAGTTCTGTTCAGACAAGCTGAGAGACCTTTACAATTGTACCTTGAAAACTGAGCTCTAGAGTTTGCACCACGACCTTAGCATGAGGGATATAGTTGTGAGTGGGCTGCCTGTCTACCCCACTGTGTGGTGATCACAATGCTCTTGTTGTTACTGCACCTTTCTTAACTCTTTCATGCCGGGGAATGTTTTCCTTGTTAGTCTGGAATTCATGTGTGTCTATTACCCTTTGTTTGGTCCAGTTTTGAAATCAAGTGCACCCCTATACCGTCTCCCCTTTGAAAACAATGTTTAGGAATCCATAAAAAGAATCAGCTTGGGTACTTCTGTGCTTTTTTTTATATGTACTTTTCATTACAATCAAAATGTTAAAAAAACACCTAACTTCCTAGAGTTACTTACTGATCCAATGGACAGAGGACTGGACAGGAAGCCAGGAAAGCTGAGTTCTGTTCTTAGTTTTGCCATTGACCTGCGGTGTGAGCTGGGCATGTCATTTATGTGATCTGTGCCTCATCTGTGTAGCGGGGGATAATGATAACTACCAAGCTTTGTAAAGTGCTTTGAGAGCTATGGATGAAAGGCATACATAGGAGTAAGTATTCAATAATAAAACAAGCTGTCAGGGCATTTTATTCCTTCCCAAACAAAATTTTCTAACAGCTGTTTATGGGCTGGATGGTAGGAGGGGGAGCACGTCAGGAGCTTTGAGATCAAATTCTTCTTGGAACCTGAGGCAAGCACAAAGATGAAAGGCTGTGGTAGACCTGCATGTTGTCATCTCATTTTGTCAAAAGTACACCATGAGCCCACTTAACCTAAATGATCTTCACGCTTCTAATTGACCAGAACCCCGTTCTGCACAGATTTAGTTGGAAGAGTATCTCTAGTTTACAGCAGGAGTGCCTCGCATCCCGTTTCATAAAGTACTGTATTGTAATAACCAGCTCTGTTCGCAGTATGCACCTCACTTCTAACGTAGAATGCCTGGCTCTTTAGAAATAGCTTCATAGGAAACGGGCACAGTAGTTTTCTCTGTCTGTTTGGCAATTAACCGTTCACTGGCTTTTTTTGTTGTAACATGCACTTCCTCTCTTGTTTTCATTCAAGCTTTGTACGCCATGGAAATTAATGTGGAGAAAGACAAACAGACCGGAGAGACCAAGATTCTCTCTGCATCACCTATTGGCCCAGAGGGGACCCATCAAAGAAGATTCAAAGTCTATGATGATGGTACCAAGGTAGTCTATGAGGTTCACTCTGGAAGCACAGTGGTAGAAAATGGAGTACATAAATTAAGCTCAAAGGATGTAGATGAACTTATACAGAAAGCTGGACAATCAAGTGTAAGAGGAGGGTATGAAATGGCTGTGTCAGCCAGGAATGTGATAGCAGATGGAAACCTTAGCCATGTGAAGGAACAAATGCTCTTCAAAGAGGCAAAATTAGAAATGGTACATAAACCTAGCAAGGGGAATTCTGGGAATCCTCAACACCAAGCAAAAATCTCTGGAGATGAAGTCCCAGAGGCCAGCATGGATCAACCAGTGACAATGATTTTTATGGGTTACCAAAACATTGATGATGAAGAGGAGACAAAAAAAGTGCTGGGCTATGATGAAACTATCAAGGCAGAACTGGTCCTCATCGATGAAGATGATGAAAAGTCCTTGCGTGAGAAGACCGTGACTGACGTATCCACCATGGATGGAAATGCAGCCGAACTGGTCTCCGGAAGGCCTCTGTCTGACACAACAGAGCCCTCCTCTCCAGAGGGGAAGGAAGAAAGTCTGCCCATGGAACCAGTCCCAGGTACACAAAAGAAAAAGCGATGTCAATGCTGTATTATCATGTGACCACTTCTTCCTTCCCTGTTCTGAGCAGCACCTGCTCCATCACTTCCTTAGACCTCACTGTACTTCTAACTGCAATACTGTGAACTGGAAGTGAATGCCTCCATTGCCTTGCAGATGGGTTGCTTTGATTTCTAGTTCTTCAGGAAGATGCACACACGAATATTATTTTCCCACCAAACATACTGTTTGTTTTTTAGTTTTTAGAGTGAGAGAGAAATGGGAAAGTGAACAAACGCTTTCATATTTACTTGATTTTATATAAATATATATATAAAGAAAACACTTTTTATATTTTACTTTATATATCTGGCAGGATTGATCAGATTCCCAGTGTTTTGTGGGAGTCTGAATTTCACAGTAGCTAGGTATGAGAGCCTTAAAAAAAATCATATTTTAACATTATTTTATAGATTTTGTGGGGTGGAGGGAGCATAGATCATTTTATCATTTTAATTTGCTAAAACTCAGATACACCCTTCTCAAAATGTTTGCATAATTTTGTTGTACATTAACTTTGGAGTTCATTTTGTGGCGTCAAAAAAATGCCATAGGCTATTTCTGCTTATTGGTAAAACCAAAAGTGGACCTTAATTATTCTTTCTAACAAATCACAAATGATGATTTTGCCTTATATAAATCTTCCAGATTACAGTATTGTGCATCTTCTTTATCTCCTTAAATTACAGTGGAAATTACCTTGACATCAAAAACATCCAGCTGTCACCACAAGTGAAATGTAGTTACTGATTTAATTACTTGCCTTTCAGTAACTCTGCCTATGTTTATTTATGAGATTTTTCTGCTGAACACCGGCATATGAGAGATACTATTTTTCTGTTTCCTTCGAACATGAATCATTTTACTGTCTGATCTTGCTCCCAGTGAAGTCAGTGGAAAAGCACCCATTGACCTCAATGGGAGAAAGTACGGGTTCTCACTTTGTACTTTCTTTCAAAGAAGCATTTCTTGATACGTGTCATCAAAGTAAACCTATACACGTACAGATCTAGGACCTGATCCTACCGTCCTTACTCAGGTGAGGTTCCCATGGAAACACATTGGAGCGTTACTTGAGTAGATATTTCAGAAGGAAGGATTATGATGATTAGGCCAAGATTTCCAAAAGTGTCTAGCGATTTTGGATGCCTCACTTTTGGGGGGGCGGAGTGGTGGGTGCTCTATTTGAGGCCCCTTAAAGCAGCTTGATTTTCAAAAACTGTTCACCTGCCCTCTGAAAATTCAGATCCTTCTCAAGCATCTCAAAGAGAGAATCGAAAACACTGAAGCATCCAAAATCACTAATTGGTTCTAAAAACCTTGGCTTTTAGATTCTACTATCTACAGTGGAAAAGAAGTCAACTTTTTCATGGCAAGACTATGGCCCTGATTCTGAACTAACGTGCACTGGTTTTACACCAGTGTAACTCCATTGACTTCAGGGGAGCTACTCCTGATTTACCCCAGTACAAGCGAGAGAAAAAGCAGCACCTATAATTTTTGGTGGTTAAATATTTTCAATCATGGTGATTATGTCAAAGTATCTTTGAAATTACCAGACTTCCCCCCACAAAAAAAGAAGGGGAAAAAAGAAAAAACGACCCCCCCCCCCCAAAAAACCCACCCCTCTTTCCAGGCTGAAGTGGCTTCTATGATATTTCTACTCTTTCTTGGATGGCGTTTTTACTGCATTAACTATTCATTCTAAACATCTGATTAAACAGTTCTTGCTCTGAACTCTTTTCTTTCTGTGCCAGTAAGAAACATTTGTTTGTGGTAGCTATTATATGAGACATACAAAAACAAAAACAAAAGGGAAAAAGAAAAGAAGAAAAGGGACTTATGCTATTCCAGTTAGCCATGAATAGCAAACCTCTTACTTAACCTTTCACCGCTATCCATTGGCCCTTAGTGAAAGGCAAGTGGAGACTAGCAAATGATAGCCACATACAGATGGCTCCTGCTGCAATCGTACTAGCTGACCTATTCACTGCTGGTATTGGGAATATACCACAGGCCTGATGTAAAGTTCATTGGATGCCCGTTAACCTCAGTGAGCATATGGATCACAACCTAATTGAAATGTTGGAATTCTGCAAAGTATTCCTCTAGATCTCCATCAAACTTGCATGATTAACAGGTCGTTTTTATCAGCAAAAAAAGTTGTGGTGATCCCGTGATTACATCAGCATGACTGGTGGCTAACTTTTCCGTCCTGGAAACCTTACAGCCTCATTTTTCAGAGGTGCTAATCACTCTCAAGTCTCACTCGGAACTCATATAGGCTGTCCTTATACCTCCCTGCAGGTCACATGCTCCCTCATCACGTGATCCTCCTGTGCCCATTACCTGGGAAGTGATTCCCTTGAAAGTCCAGAGACATTGGGGCATGCATGTACCCCAGGACTAGTGCATTGTTATAATCACATAGTCAGTGGGAGCTACAGGTATATAAGAAAGAGAGAAGTGAGTCTTTATTGGTTAGAAGTAGAGCACAAGCCTTAGACTTTTATTTCTCATACTGCCAAAAAGCTATTGTTCAGTTATTGCAAACTAATATTTAATGCCCCTAAAGACCAGTTGTGTTGCATTCATTCGTGTGGACATCGTGGTTAATGGGCCAATGTTAAAGTAGAAAAGCCATGGCTTTTTAATAGATAACTTAGAAAGGTCTTTTACTTCTTGACCAAAACTGGTCCCCTGTCTGAGGGGAATAAGGAAAAAGAGAAAAAAAAAAGAGAGAGAGAAAAATGTTCCCTCTAAACTCATAGAGCCAAATCTTCAGCTATACTGATTTACCCTAGCTGGCCCTAATATTTTTAGTTCTTTGCATTGTCTTATTTAGCAAATCTCACAGCATCATCTGGATGTTAGATTTTTTCATTTTAACCTCTTTTCATTAAACTGCAGCCTATATCGAGAAGTGCAACACGTTAACGTAGGCTAATGAATGTAAATAGGGTTTCCATGGCTTCTTTGAGCTTCAGAGTAGGTTTATTTCCCCCCACCCCTAAATATTCTATAGCCTGCGGAAATATGTGCGCAATCAGACACAAAGCAAAGGGTCCACTTTCTGAAAGAAGCAGAGATATATTTCATATTGAGACTTCATAAGGATCATGATGGGAGTTTTTGGTTTTGTTTTAAACAAGCTCCCTGTCTCTGGTTAACTTAAGAAGCTTGTGTTCATTTGCAATTTCATCATGAAAAGATATTTACAAACAAACAGAGTTGGAAATGGTTCTGTGACAACATTTTGCCACAATAAACTGTTTGCCTTAACTTTTGTAAGAAAAACAAAAAACATACTAACTTTTCAGTGTATCTTTTCCTAGACTGAGAAAAAAGACAAAACAAACAAACAAAAAAATAGCCTGCGGAACTCTTTTATATTTTATATTTTCTAAATTTCTACAGATTTACTTTGCATGTCATGCCTAGTTTTCATCGAGGGACTATTGTCTGGCAAATCACTGCAACTTTTTTTAACAATGAAGAAAAAACATACAAAATCATGAAACACATTATTCTTAGTGGCCAGGCAATTCCTTTTAATTATAAGGACATCACTACAGAAAGGAAAGAATTACAGGGTTGTTTTCTTTTTTTATTTCCTGTGGCTGATGTACTGTATGCTCTATGTTTACAGAACTCTTCTGGTCTGCCTTTGTGATGTTATCTAAATGAATGACAAAAGAGGCATGATGTGCCATTTGACAGTTTGCCTTAGCACTCTTTCATTTTTCTTCTTCTTTTCAGTTTTTTCCCAACATTGCAGGCTGTATTCCAAAGCTGTATAAAACACAACATTATCTTTCAATCCCCATAGCCCTATTAGAGTATACAAGCTCTTCTCAATTAAGCGACTGGAGTCCAGTCCATAGAGGTGCAATATAAGGCCCCAATCCTGAAAACACATAGGCATGCTTTTCTGTGAGGAGTCCCCTTTTAATCAATGGAACTCCTTGCAGTAGTAAAATTACTTACGTGCGTAAGTGTTTTCAGGATCAGGGCCTAAAAGGCTAACACAGGGTGTAGTTTGGGCATTATTTGTGTGCTCACTCCAGTTTTATGCATTGCAGTACGACCCATTAACGGTGTGATCCTGAGATGTGCTACGACTCCCATTGACAAAAACTGTCGCTCGCCATCTCGTAGGATCAGGTCCTGATTCAGTACCACTATATGACATTGCTGCCATTGCCCTTGTAATGTTGAATTAACACCCCTCTGGAACTTTACTGAAGACTCTTCTGACAGTTTCTCCCCGTTCTATTCAAGTTAACCAATGGCTCAGCGGTTATCTCAATACTGAAAAGAAAAATAAACTGTGAGCAAGTGACTTAGTGGGAGCATAATGATGGCATACAAAGGTGCTTGCAAAATGAAGGGTTCTTAATTAGCTGTGCATTACCTCTTCATTTAGTCTAACCTTCAAGTTGCATATTCTGAAAATAAGAGACAATATAATAGAAAATGTAGTATTTTACATTTGTGTATTTTTTTAAGGAATCGTATTTTTATAAGGAAATACAGATCCTGAATGGGGATTGAATTTCAGAATATAGTCATACCCAGGATACTGAGTCACTTGGAACTTTTTTCATGATAATGCCCAACTTCTTGGGATCTTTTGTAGAGCAAACCTCACTCTTAGATCTGAAAGCAAGGTCACCAATTCTTTTTTAAGAGAAATGTTGGGTAGAATCTAGTAAACATTATGGGACTGTTATAAACCCAATCAAGTCAATAAATTTATACCATAGACAAATTTGATCCCAGGTCTTCAACCACTAGATTAAAGAGATGTTTTACAACCTCATATCTTGTGTCTAGTGAGCCCTCATAGCAGCTAATAACTCCCTGTTATTAAAGAGTGAGAGAGAAGTGATTGAAAAAAGGGCAAAAAGGTTGTGATTTTTTTTTTCAATTTTTCCCCCATTTTACTAAATTTGACATTTACCAAATGTCAAAAACTTGAAAAATGTTGACCACAAAAAGTGGGGGGAAATAATTCAGAAAAATATTGATTTTTCCCATTTGTTTTTTGAATGTTGAATTTTCAAAATTCAATAAATTTTGACCAGCTGTCTCTATATAACGACAAATTCAGGAGTTGCTCAGACTATGCCGTGTCAGATATTTTGGTGTCAGTAGTAACTTTTAGCACTGAGTTACAATGGTAGGTCACTGCCAGTGGAACCCAATAAAAGACATAGAGTTAGACTTTAATTTTTGAACGTAAACCAGAAAGTTATGAACTATGATTGCTATAAAGCTTTAAATTATGAATGGATTATCATTTAAACCGAAAAGAGTGTAAATTCATCATGTAATATAAACGTATGATATACTATTCAGCTTGTATATATTGAGAGGAATGCATGAGATCTTAAAAATATCCCACTTGTATTTAAAAGGACAGACAAAATGCTGAACACACAAGTTTTCAGATAAACTCTGTTTTCACCCCACCCCAGCCTACCTCTGTGTTCCCTATTTTTGTTGTTCTTGTCTGGAAGAGAACCCTTTGCCAATATACGTTTGCTTCAAGAAGGCCTGCAGATCAGCAATCTTACTGTTATGCCAGTCTCCTGCCGAGGCGCCTTGTCTAGCAGGAATGGGCAACCTTCCTGGCGTGTGAGATTTTAGACTTTTCTAAACCCTTTCTTGGGTTTGCACAAGAAGGTTTTGTTTGTAAATCTGCTTTTCCTGCTACTTAAACCCACATTTTTCTCAAAGGGTGATTCAGATTGGGCTGTAGTCCATGAAAGCTTATGCTCTAATAAATTTGTTAGTCTCTAAGGTGCCACAAGTACTCCTGTTCTTCTTTTTTCAGATTTTTTAAGGACTTGTCTACATGAGAAAGGGAACCAGTTTAACTAAATCGATTTAAAAATTGATCCAAACCAATGCAAACCCCAATTTGGATGCACTAATACTAATTTAATCTTTTCCCACATCAATTTAATTTGCATTGGTAAATTACTGACTTGGGCCCTGATCCTAAAAAGCTACCCAATAGGTCCCAAGGCCTAAAGCCTTACCCACAGGCATAACTTCAAGCACACAAGCAGCCCCCTTTAGTTCAATAAGATTCCTCACAGGGGTAAAATTTAAGCACTTTGCAGGATTGGGGCCTTAAGCTATACAGATATGAGCAAGAGTTAAACTGGTGTAACCGTGCAGGTATTTGCACTGCTTTAACTAGATTGATTCTTACATTGATTTAGTGGAACTGGTTTACTTTTCTAGTAGAGACGAGGCCTAAGATGTGTTCTTCTAGCTGACAGGAAGTCTGTACTATGTATCAAGATTAGAAGAACTCCTTCGTCTCCCTGAGCCCAGCTCAGAAAGTTAAGCTGTCATACAATGGTGGCCTGTAAAATACACACAAAAGCATTGAGAGAGAGAGAGTTGGGAATTTTCCATTAAACTATTCACCCTCACCATCTCTGCTCTTTTTTCCCCACGCTCTCAGTCTGTCACTTTCCTCCGTTGTTCCTCCTCTTCCCACCCCCCTGCCCGCCTTCTCTGTTCACAGTTTCCTCTAAGCAGAATGAGAACCTAATAAGTTAAGAGTTGAAAATTCAATCCCCATGCTGTTCAAGTAGGTCCTGAATAAGACAGAATGACGTGGGCCCATCCCTAGTGCTTAGGCTGTGTCTACACTACAGACCTTACAGAGGCACAGCTGTACCACTGCAGTAAGGTCTCTTCTGTAGCCGCTCTATGCCGACTAAGAGATATTAAACCACCTGCAATGAGCAGCAGTTGCTATGGTGGTGGGAGAGCGTCTCCCACCAGCATAGCACTATCCACTGGCGCTTTTGTCAATTAAACTTACGTCAGTCCGGGGGAGTTTTTTCACACCCTTGACTGATAAAAGTTTTACCAACTAAAGTGCTAATGTGGACAAAGCCTTAAATGTCATTGGGTAAGTTCTGACCTCAGCTACACATGTACAATCCCATTGACATCCATGGGGTTGTAAGCATGTACGGTACAGTGGGTACCATTAAAATCTTGCCATTTTTACCCATTCTTAGTATAGAAAATGCCATAAATAGCATGGTACAAACCAATACCCTGGTGTATTGAATGTCAACATATTAATGCCACCCACTGTAAATGAGAGAAAAATCTGGCCCCACACTGTACCTTGGAAAGTTCTGCAGATATTGTCAGTCAAAGGAAGGAGCAAAAGTAAGGGCTGGTCTACTCTGCGGGGGGGATCGATCCAAGATACGCAACTTCAGCTACGTGAATAGCATAGCTGAAGTCGAAGTATCTTGGATCTAATTACCTAGGGTCCAGACGGCGCGGGATCGATAGCTGCGGCTCCCCCGTCGACTGCGCTACCACCGCTCGCTCTGGTGGAGTTCTGGAGTCGATGATGAGCGCGTTTGGGGATCGCTATATCGCGTCTTAATGAGACGCGATATATCGATCCCGGATAAATTGATTGCTACCCGCCGATACGGCAGGTAGTGAAGACGTACCCTAAAACTTAAAATCCATCACTGACTGATCCAATTTGTGAAAGGCCCTGCTCCCAAACCCAGTCACTGATTCTAACAAGCACCAGTATTCTAAATGGTTACCACTGCTGTCAGAGTCGGGCACCTATGCAACAGAGAAGATCTGTGCAACCATCTAAAGCCCAATTCAGCAGGGTGCTTAAGGCTTAAGCACGTGCTTAAAATTAAACACATGCTTAAGCTCACTGCTGAATAGGGACAGACTAAAGGACATGTTTAAAGTTCAGCTCCTGCTTAAGTCTCAAGTGCTTTTCTGAATCAGGGCTCTAATTTTGTCCTGTACTTTATAATTAAGGATGTAGGCACTGCTTATAGGCAGATGCAGGACACACATCCATTTAAAAGCTTTTTCCTTTCCAGTGTCTAAGGGCAGACAAGCAATGCCAGGTCAGAACAAGGACGAAACCACATTTCCTGCTTCTCCCCGCCTCCCAGCCCCCACGCCATATATAAATACATTATTATTTCCGGGGTCCAAGAAAATGTTGTGTAAAATGCAGCTTTTATGGTGAATGTAGGTTGTGAATGAGCCTTTTTTTTCCCCCCAAAGCTTTAGTTGCCCACTTTCTTTGTGAGCAAATGTAAATAAAAATCCCATTTTGTTGGGGGAAAAACTGTTGTGCTAACACTGGATTAGAATTGCTGGGATAGCTGCTGTACTTTGTAACCTGAAGTGTACTTTTTTGACTGTTATGTTTTCTTCAGATTTTAAAAAAAAAAAAAAAACGAGAACAAAAAATAAACCAAGAACACTGCCAGCAACAGCCAGGCTGTAACTGTGGCTTCTCTCTCTTTTTTTTTCTCTGTACAGTATTACTAGTAAATAAATCTGCCTTTCCACTGCGCCTACCTCTGTGTCTTTGTGCTGTGTTTCTCTCTAACTCCCACTCTTCACGACGCTCTGGGATCTTCAGAACATTCTGCAGTGGAGCAACCTCTCTCACTAAAAGAATTAAATTACTAACCCCGCCTTGGTGGGTTTTTTTCTCCTCTCTTATGCCCTGCCACTGCTCCTGCTACTCCTCTTTGATGCTTCACCACATAATTAACTCATCGTTGTGTTGTGTCATTCTTCTTTTCCCGTTTCTTTCTTACAAGATACTTTGCCTGAAACTCCATAGGCCCTATTGGTTGTAAGATCACATAAGCATTTCCCTGTTTGTGAAAGATAAAGGCTCGATTTTAATCAGTGAGCCAATACACCTCTACCCTGATATAACGCTGTCCTCGGGAGCCAAAAAATCTTACTGCGTTATAGGTGAAACCGCGTTATATCGAATTTGCTTTGATCCAATGGAGTACGCAGGCCTCCCCCAACCCCCGGAGCACTGCTTTACCGCGTTATATCCGAATTTGTGTTATATTGGGTTGCATTATATCAGGGTAGAAGTGTACATCAGAAGTCAATTTCCTGACCAGGGAAAGTTCTCCATACAATATATTTAAGTCCCAAGAATAAACGGTAATAGGACTTGGGCAGTGTCAAAATCAATAGACTGTCATTTTCTTCTAGGGCTTACCATGAGAGTGTCCACCATATTTTTAAATGAAAACCCAACCCCTTATTTTATTCTCAATACCAGGTTTTATTTATTTAGACTTATAAAACTGCTCAGGAGGGTGCCTTCTCCACATGCTTTCGGTCTCCTTGATATAACTTTAGAATGCAGCACCTAAGAACTGCAATTTAAAGTAACCCCCCACCCCCCTTATTCCCCACCACTACAATCCTTGCCCTCCACACCCTCCCACCCCTGTTTTCAAGTGCCTGAGTGAAAAGATGAGCCTTGCAACATTGCGAGTGTTTATTTGTCCCTTAGTGTCACATTACAATTTCCATTTGAGGGATAAAATGGACTCTGTGACCTTTATCAGGCGCCAGGTGGTCACTGCTGATACATAAAAGCTGAACTTCAAGGGTGGGATGAGGGGGGAGAGGGAAAGGGTTTGTGTCCCTTTTTGCTGCTTTATAATACAGACCAGAAAGGTTTGGTTATGGGGGTTTTTAAAGTTGGTTTTCCTGTGCTTTTTTTAACATGAGACATTTAGATCTGGACTATCATGGAAGGCTCTGTGGATGGCTGGAGAACTGGTATGTTTAGGACATTTGAGGTATCAAAAGAGTGAGATCTGATTAATGGAAAAGTGATTTTTGGTCACTGTATTAAAAAAGCTTTGTTTTTGCAAACCCCTGTTTAACACAAACATTTATAAGAAATGTTCTCTTCAATTAAGGCCTGAGAAATCTCTGAGTCCACATATCTGAGTCATCCTAGAAGTCCTCTGACAAAACCAGCCAAAGAACAGTTGGCACTCCTGTTGGTACTAAGTTTTAAGCCAAAAAAGCAGACAAGCAAAAGGCACACACCACATTTTTCCCCTTTCCAAGTCACCTTAAAAAGACAGTAACATTTTTTCACTCTCATAGCAAGTAGGAGAAAAGAAAATGCTTACACCTTCTAATTGATGTGGGCAACACTCTTTCTACTCTTCTTGAGTAGCCCCATTGACTTCAGTGGGATTCTCATGGTGCATTCTGCCTGAGCAGGGTGGCCACAATCTGACCCTCGTAATTCATGTATATCTATTACCAGAAGGAAGCGGAACAGTAAACAAAGTAGTAGTTTAACTTGCTTGCTTGCAGTGTGGGTTACTACTGATACAATAGAATATTTAAAGTAGTGATACTCAGACCTCAGTGGTTCAGGAACCAAATTAGAAATCAACATTATGCAAAGAGCCATAGTACTAGGAATTCATTGTTTCATTTAGTGTGTTTGTGTGTGTGTGTGTAATATATATATAATTCTCACAAAAAAACGACTGACCAAGTATTATTTTATCAACTACAACTGGTTAATAACATAGTAAAAGCATCTTGATTTGTTAATCTCACACTGTTTTAATAGCATGTGCTGCAAGGAGCCGCAGGAGACACATTAAAGAGCCACTTGTGGTTCCCGAGCCTCAGTCTGAGTATCCCTCATCGCAAGGTGATTTAAAGATGGTTTGGTTGTAAAAATGGACGACAGTTCTTAGATATCCTCTGCTGTCAGGGTGGGATTGCAAACTTCCATTGGTGAGTTGTTACTGCACACTCACAGCTTGCCCCTCTGTTGCTTTGCGCACCCAAGTCTCCCACTGACTCCTTGATTCCATCAGGACCCTTTGTACTTCACACCATGCAACTTGGCCCTGACGTTCTTAGCATTACAAAGGGAAGCATCATCCGCTAGTCCTTGTATGAGAGAGAAAACACTGGATGAGAGTCACAGCAGCATTTTGAATGCTGCTGGACATTCTGTTCTCTCCACTGTGCAGTTCTTCAGGGAAAAGCGAAATGAGAACAGTGAGATTTTTTTCCCGCTTAAGACTAAACCACATAATTTTTCCAGCTACCACAAAGGCTTGGTCCATGTTTCCAATATATTATTATGTATTATGTGTTGATAATGCTCCATGCCATACAGAAGATAGTGGAAACATAGCCTGTTCCCTGAGGAGTTTGCCATCACAACAGAAGCACAATACAGCACAGACACATGGACTCTTAAGGGACCAGGGGGAGGACTCACCTATGACAGAATGCGGATCTTTTGCTTAATGGCAACCAACAGACCATTGGGAGTGGAGGTGACTGACAATAACAGACTTCACGAATGATGTGGGGTTGGGGAAGATGTTTGAAAGGGAAAGTGGGCGGGAGGATGTCACTGCACCAAGATTAAGGGAAGGGAGTCCCCAGCGTACGGGGCAGAAGGAACAGATGGCATGGACAATTAGACTTTGTCACTCCAAAGGAAAGGGGAGTTTTCTGTGAACTTGGGGGAAAGAATTGTTTCCAAATGAAAGGGAGGGAAAAGAGCTTCCCCATTTAAAAAACGCTGAGCTCTCTCTGTGTCGATATAAGAAATGCTTCATATCTGAGTTCATCGAACACACAAAGGTGTAAGTCTGGATCTCCGGAGATCTGCTCCACCACAGAATTCCTGTGTGACTTTGGGCAAATCACATAGCTTCTCTGGCCCCCGTATTCCCCATCTGCAAATGAGGATAATAATACTACGCACCCTACAAGTACCTAAGGTAACTAGAAAGCCATGTGTAAAAAAACAGTGCCAGTAATCAGGATCAGAGACTCTGAACTCCGCCCCAGAGTGAGCTCCTTAGAATTTTCTCTCCCCACGAGCAACATTGCCAAATTATGAAATATGGATTATTAAAAATGAACTCAGCAGCTTGCAGCAATCAGACGCAGCCTGTTTGATACTGTTGGACAAAGACGGGCTCTGGAATTGTTTGCATGCAGGAGGACAAGGAAAAAGACTGATTTCATCTCCCTTTGGAATCCATAATGGGCCGGATCCTCAGCTGGGGTAAATCGGTGCAGCTTCACTGCCTGCAATGGAGCTACCTTGATTTACACTGAGGATCTGGCCCAATACATATAATTCTAATGTTGTCATATTACTGCTATTAACTCCTTGCAATTAACATTAAAAAACCTGCATTAGCTTAAGTTTCCTGTAACTTTATATCAAATAAAATATGCCCACTGTGGAACTGGAGCTACAAGAATAGTAACATTTTTACCACTGGAGAAGCTGACAGGATCCTAATCAATTCATCAGTGAAGCAGAGAAAATATTTCCTTCTGCTGACCGATCTATGCAATTTTTTTGGCTAGAGCTAAATTTCCAGGCAAATGGTGAGAAGTGATGCTACAGTCAAATAGCAAGTGCATGAACTGTGCCAAATGTGTAGCAATGCGGTGTAAGATACACACCCCTGGAAATACGCAGTTATGGCTATTTCGCTCTACACCTCTATTACAAAAGCTGTTATTGATCATCTTTGGAACACAAGGGGGATTAGTGGACCAGAAGAAGTAACCCAGAGCAGTTTCCATTCACACCAAACTGGGGAGAGAACAGAAATCATTCACTGTGTTATTACAGTGTTGCAAGGCTCTTAAAGCTGCAGCACCTGGAATCATGTAATTATAGAGAATCTCAGCTCACATTTGAAACAAAGACTAAGTTTCTAGCTCTCCGGGTTGCAGGGAAAAGCTGGAAAACATGAATTCTAATTGAGTTTGTAAGGTCCCTGGGGCTTTTTTTTTCTGTATTTGTACAGCCCCTAGCACAATGGGTCCTGGTTTATGACTGTGGCTCCTAGATGCTACCACAATATAAATGATAAATGATAACAACATAAAAGCCAGAAGGCAAATTAAAAGAACTCCACATTTTATTTCTTTAAAATCTCATTTTTTAAGCCTGACTTGTGATTTTGTGGGGCCTGACTCATGGTTTTTGAACATGGAGTTGGCAATCCTGGTGTTGTTTTATTTATATCCTGCCACGACTCACAAGGTGCTGGGCACAGTCCAAATATGTATGCAAATACAGAACCTGCCCCCAAGAGTAGATCTCACACTTGCATGCGCTTATTTGTTCCATTCTGGCTAGGACTGCTATAGGGAAAGAAATTCAGTCGCTATGATTATTGCCATCTTTTTAAATAGTCTTTCTTTGGTAAGCATTTGACATATATGACATAGTCAAGAACACAAGGAAAATCAAAGTCTGCTCTGATCCAAAGTCAACAGGAAACTTCATAGATTAGAAGGCCAGAAGAAACCATTATCAGATCATCTGACCTTAAAGTGTTCAGTTCTATTGCCAGAGCTTGCAACCGGGTCCTCTGAGGCCATAAGCAAGAATCACACCACCAGCCCACCTACTTAAAGTTAAGCGCCTGTGTGCTTTCAGGACCAAGGCCTCATACTCTGTGCAACCCCCTGAACTCAATGTGGCTGTGTGGGAAGTATAAACAGGCAGAATTTGCTCCAGAACATAATAAATTAGACCCATAAGAGAGAAAGTTAATATTTAAATGAGTCTGGCAAAATTCTACTTGCTCAGAGCAAGTAACAGTTTGTTGGTGGGTAAGTGAAGTATGACACTCTTGAGATAGGATGTATAGAGCCAGCCCTAGCAATGTGGTAGACAGGAGAACTGAGCTATATTGGAGGGAAAGTCCCCACCTGACTTTGATAGAATGTCCTGGAGGGAGTGGCAGACAGCTGGTCTGCATTCGGGATGCAAGCCTTTAAGAGGAAGTGTTTGGAGCAGTGGGGGAGGCCTTTACTTCTAGGGAGAGAACTGGTCTGTGTAGATGCTGGTCTGGAAAAAAAATATATAAAATAAAAAATAATCACTGCATAGAAGGTAAGAGACTCTATGATTACTGTGCTTTGAGCTAACAGGCTTGTTGTAAGAGCATACACTGCAATACAAGGGATATTTGTGTTTTCTGTCTAGATCAGGGGTTCTCAAACTTTTGTACTGGTGACCTCTTTCAGACAGCAAGCCTCTGAGTGCAACCCCTTCTTCTCCCCCCCTCCCCCCCCCATAAATGAAAACTTTTCTTTTTAAGTCTTTAACACTATTATAAACACTGGAGGTGAAGCAGGGTTTGGGGTGGAGCCTGCAGCTCATGGACCCCCCTCCATGTAATAACCTCATGACCCCCGGGTTTGAAAACCCCTGTTCTAGGGAATGTGTGACATACAATAGTTTTTAGCTATTCTCTTGATAAAGGGCTGGCCGCCAGAGTTTAGGCCTAAGCTAGTACACTTTGTTTTTGCAAGGTTATTTGTAATAGGTGACAGGGTAGCAAAATAAGAAGCCCGACAATTTTAGTGTCCCTAAATGTCAGCACCTCTCACGCTATCTCAGCAGTTTACTAGAGTACCAATAGGGTAGCGGCAAAATCTGTAGGATAAGGGATCTTTCCAAAGACAAATCCTTACTGAAATGTCAGAAACATTCATGGAAACCGATAACCTTTGTATGGGTTATTGAATCCTCCCATAAAATGTGAGAAATATGTTCCCCAATCCAGCAAAGTATTTAGCCATGTGCTAAACTTTTTAAGCATGTGGGTAGTCATGTGAGACTAAAGCAATATGCTAAATTGGGGCTTATATCCATCCTCTAGGGCTTGATTTGGTAAGATGCTGAGCACTCTGGCCTTGTGCTAAGTACATGCTTAACGTTAAGTATGTGTATAAAGGTTTGCAGGCCTGGGGCTAGAGTGCTTGGCCCCTTACAGGATTGAACCCATATGGCGGATTAAAAACCTGCTGGAGAGGCTCTCCTCCCGTACGCTCTATGGCCCTTTTACAGCACCCTTGGTTTCATCCTCGTTAAGCTCTATAGGACTGGTGCCTACAAGCAGGCTGCCTACAAATTTAACTGCACTGTAAACAAAAATGGAGTACTTGTAGGTGTTTCCCTGGGCCTGTGGTGTGTGAAGTAAGCAGTACTCTCACAATGCCCTGTGATGGTATGGCTGAAAATAGCTGTACCATCCTCCCCTCAAAGAGCTTCTGCTATTGCTTGGCACAGCGCTTTCTCTGAGGGAGGACTTTATCTGCCTGGGGTCACCAACGCACCAGAGGCCAGTATAAACACCTCTTTAGAACACCCCGAATGGCATTAAAGTAAACATATCACTGCTGAGCTTTGAGGCAAACACCTTCTAGGGCAGCGATGGGGAGCAGTGCTCTCAAGTCCCCAGAATAAATTGGATTAGGTTGGGCCCTGAATTATGGGGGGAGGGGGAGTTCTTGTCACTAACACCCCCTCCCTGTAGCCTGATGTGGTTGTGGCACTTTCCTTGGCTGAGGACTGCTGGCAAGAAGAAATCTTTGGAAACCAGCCAAGTGGGGCTCCTAGTTTGGGGGCTACTGAGCATGCTATCCACACAGCATCCTTAGCCCAGGGGCTAAATCCACGATTCTAACTCTGCTCAACGCATGGTAATGTGGAACTAACTACCCAGCTGCACGCCCACCCTCCTCGAGTAGCAATTTTCTTCCCTCCATTTGTTCACCTCTCCTCCTTCCGTTCCTGGTTCCAGCCCCCTTCTTTGCCTTCACACACGCATGCTGCTACTCCAAGACACACACAGACCCAGCTTTGGAATGGGAAGGATGGAGCTCAGCTAGCCCCATCACCAAGAGTTGAAGGTCTGATCCAACGCCCACTGTGGCGAATGGGAATCATTTCATCCTCCTGAATAGAAGCTGAATCACGTCATGAGCGAGCAGATGGGAGAGTGGGGGATTGTCACCTCACAGGCTGTGCTGTATCAGCTGTTGCTGAGCCTGGCCTCCCCAGAGCAGTGTCAGGTCAGGAGAAACAGCAGCATCTGCCTTCATTTCACACACAATGCCTAGGGAACGTTGAGACCTCTTCCACAGGGCAGCCGGGCTCAGGGTTAGGAAGGTTTTTTCCTCAGTGACTCTTCTACGTTCTTATTTTCTCTACTGTGGACACCGAAGTGAGACTGTTTAGGTTTTGACTATAAAGTGGGTTTACTAGTGGGTGGGGTGGAGGGATTAAAAACAAACCAGTTGTACAACAAAGTAATGGCTTAGTATGTTTTCTGAATGCATTAGCCTGGAGAGCTGGGAGCAGCCAGACATAGCCTAGCGAGACAAGCATAAGGCTTGTAACCAGGAACCCCTTCGTTCTAATCCCACATCTAAGACACTCCACTGTTGCCATGGACAAGTCGCTTAAATGTCCCACCTCAATTTCCCCATCCATTGGAAAAAAATGTGGGGCTCCTCCCCCTCTGATTGGCTAATGCCTGTAGAAAGCTATAAAAAAATCCAAGTAGTTGCATTTTGGGTCACAAATTAAGTGAGCCTACTGGCCTCATCCGATCCTGGACTGAACGATTTGTCCACAACACACATGTTACAGCCCAGTTCAGGAGAACTGGTGCTCTCCCTGCCAAGAAATCCCATTGTGAATAGCAGGCGCATTGGTGTGCTTGGTAGAGATAAATGAGGAAGCTTGGACGCTCTAGGATACTATTCCAAGGCTGTTCAAACCTCACACTTCGGTTTAACCAGTCCCACGCTAGGAAAGGACTAGAAGGAATTTGCCAGCATTGAACAAGTTAGCTGGCTGCATTATGTGGGGAAGAAGATTCCCCTTCTGCAGAAACATTAAGCACTGGCCACTCCCAGGGGCAGGATAGCAGACTACACTGACCAATGATTTCATCTAGTATGGCAAACTTTACATTCCCATTCCTGGTGCTGGCAGTAGGGATGGGTGAATGCCTCAGTCCAATGATCTCTGTATGCAGGGGCATGATATTTGGATCTATGAGTACAGGTTTCTTCTGTTAAGCTTTTAAGAAGTCCACACAAACACACTTCACACAACCAGCCCTAAGCATTGATTTTTCTCTCTTCTCTTCGCCCCCCCCCCCCCCCCCAGCACCCCAGCACTTATCTTTAGTTGTCCTTTAAAGACAGGTCTATTGGCTTCTTATCGTTTCCCTTTCTCGCCTTCAGCGTGTAGCTGGCTGACCTCCTCCAAGATCATGGGCGGTGACCAGATAGTCCATTTTATTTCTTCAGTGGGAGGCCTCAAGGTAGGCCCCCTCTTCCCCAAATCTACCTCACAGGCGTTCTTTCTGGGAGGGCTGGCCTGCCTACCCTGACATCCTGTCGGAAACTCGCTGGCAGGTCCTGTTTAAATATCAGAGGCTGAGGTAAATCCCAGCATGCAGTAGGGCATGGGGGAAACTGCTTGGCCTTCTCAAAGACAAGGAAAGGTAAGATGGAGGAGAGCCTCGGATTTGCTGTGGACAGTGAGCCCTGTGGAGAGAAGGTGAGCTAGCTCAGTCCAGCTGGCTGATTCTTCCCCAGACTCTCTGGGACTTTGGGGCCCCTGTCTCAGCAGGGATCTTCAAATCCCAGAGCCCTGAAAAGGGAGAGATGAGGGCCATCTTCTCTTCCCTCTTCAAGCCCTATGAGAGTGGAGCATCAAGAGCACCCTCCTCCCTCCACTCCCCTGGAGATCTGAGGAGAAATGGGGAACATCAAGGTATTTCTCTTCCCTCTTCCTTCTTGGTCAGGAGATGTAGGAACATCTGGCTGACAGCAGTCCAAGTACTATCTACTGGCAAAGCTGGAAGGACTGATTAGCTGCTCCCAGCTCAGGTTTGCTGCTCTGAACACTGAGGAAAGTGGCACACTGGATGGAGTGTAGCCAACTCCCCAAAGCACAAATACTGGCTCAAACCAGACAACTCATATTCCATCTATTTGATAAACTAATTAAGTGTTCAGCCCCCTCAGCTATCAGTCCCTCATTTTATTTTTTTTTTCATTATTTTTTTTTTGAATAACCAACTTGTCCAGTTTGCAGTGGAAAAAATAAATTAGAATACAATTACCAATTTGTGACTTGAGTGTCTTTCATTGCAGCCTATTGACAAAGCCTGTCTTGGGTCTGCCAAAGTATTATACAGAACGGTGTATGTGGTGTCTGCTCTGTATGAGTGTAGTTCATAATAGAGATGGGGCCCATGCCACAAAGGTCAGGATTCCATCCAATTCCAAACTTCAGTGGTGGTCAACACACAGGTGTGGGTTGAGCCCACTGTAGGGATAAGGGACAGCCATGAAGTTTAAAGCTGAACCTGGATCCAAAGTTTGGATGAGTCTGGATCCAAGGTTTTACTTTAGATTAGGGCTGTCAAGCAATTTAAAAAAATAATTGCTATTAATTGTGCGATTAATTGGACTGCTAAACAATAATAGAATACCACTTATTATAATTTCTGGATGTTTTTTACATTTTCAAATATACTGATTTCAATTACAACACAATACAAAGTGTATAGTGCTCACTTTGTATTTTTGATTACAAGTATTTGCACTAAAACAACAAGAGTGTTTTTCAATTCACCTAATACAAGTACTGTAGTGCAATCTCTTTATCATAAAAGCTGAACTTACGAATGTAGAATTATGTTTTATTTCTGAATGCAGTTTTTTTGTACAATCTAAAAATTTAGAGCCTACAAGTCCACTCAGTCCTACTTCTTGTTCAGCCAATGGCTCAGACAAACAAGTTTGGTTACATTTCCAGGAGATAATGCTGCCCGCTTCTTGTTTACAATGTCACCTGAAAGTGAGAATAGGTGTTCTCAGGGCACTGTTGTAGCCAGTGTCGCAAGATATTTACGTGCCCGATGTGCTAAAGTTTCATATGTCCCTTCATGCTTCAACCACCATTCCAGGGGACATGCGTCCATGCTGATGACGAGTTCTGCTCAATAACAAACCAAAGAAGTGCGGACCGATGCATGTTCATTTTCATTATCTTGAGTTGGATGCCACCAGCAGAAGGTTGATTTTCTTTTTTGGTGGTTGGGTTCTGAAGTTTCTGCATCAGAGTGTTTGGTCTTTTAAGACTTCTGAAAGCATGCTCCACACCTCGTCCCTCTCAGATTTTGGAAGGCCCTTCATAGGTTGAGTGCTGTAGCTAGCTTTAGATATCTCACGTTGGTACCTTCTTTGCATTTTGTGAAATCTGCAGTGAAAGTGTTCTTAAAATGAACAAAATGTGCTGGGTCATCATCTGAGACTGCTATAACATGGAATATGTGGCAGAATGCAGAAAAACAGAGCAGGGGACATACTACCCCAAGGAATTCAGTCACAAATGTAATTAATGCATTTTTTAATGAGACATCAGCATGGAAGCATGTCCTCTAGAATGGTGGCCAAAGCATGAAGGGGCATATGAATGTTTAGCATAACTGGCACATAAATACCTTGCAATGCCAGCTACAAAAGTGCCATGCAAATGCCTGTTCTCACTTTCTGGCAACATTGTAAATATGAGGGCAGTATTATATCCTGTAAATGTAAACTAACTTGTTTGTCTGAGCCATTGGCTGAACAAGAAGTAGGACTGAGTGGACTTGTAGGCTCTAAAATTTTGTTTTTGAATGCAGTTTTTTTGTACATAATTCTACATTTGTAAGTTCAACTTTCATGATAAAGAGATTGCACTGTAAAAATTATATACTATATTTCAATTCACCTAACAAGTACTTAGTGCAAATATTTGTAATCAAAAATATATACTTTTATTTCAATTACAACATAGAATTCAATATATGAAAATGTAGAAAAACATTGTAAATATTTAATAAATTTTAATTGGTATTCTATTTAACAGTGCGCTTAAAACTGCAATTAATCTATTTTTTTTTTTTGAGTTAATCATGTGAGTTAACTGCGATTAATCAACAACAATAGTTCAGACCCCTCTCTAGTACATACAGGGCCATGCCTCTAACATAGTGCATGGAGAATTAGGTCTGCATTTCTATTAGCATTAACCACAACCCAAGACCCGAACCCTTACTTTGGGAAAAGTTAAATCCAAACCACTTCCAGATCAGAACTTCATAGCTTCCCCCCTCTCTACTGTGGACTGCAGCACATTCCCAAATCATTACCCTTAACTAACAGTGACCATCTGCCTGAATCCAGATGCATCTGTTGCCGTTCAGACTGGTCTCCAGCTATAAGCCCACTTCCTTCTTACTCCTCACCTCTGCTTAAAACTCTGCAAAGGCGAAGTTCAATGCTATGCGGTGGGCCAACGCAAGTCCTTCGTACCATGTAAGCGCAATCATAGAATATCAGGGTTGGAAGGGACCTCAGGAGGTCATCTAGTCCCACCCCCTGCTCAAAGCAGGACCAACCCCAACTAAACCATCCTAGCTATATCATCGGGATGCTACAGTGGGGATTAAGTGACCTTGGGCTAGATCTCACTGCACAGGGGTAAACTTCACCCCACAACCATGTTTCTAAATATTTCATATAAACATGCTCACATTCTTTGCCTGTGTAAACACACCACACGTACCCCACCTTGCCAGAGGCTACAATAGAGTGGTTTTTCTGCTCAATTTCGCACACGTCAGTAGCCTCATTGACGTTAATGAGTGAAATCAATGGGAGTGTTGCCATTGACTTCATTTGGGCCAGGATTTTACCTAATGGATCAATTAATATGTGTAAAGTTAAGCACTTTCCTGAGTCTTTGCTGGATCAGGACCCAAGCAACTTACCACCTTACAGGCTGGTCTCACAAAAAAGTTATAAAAGTGAAGGTGTGAAATAAAACAGCTATAGCTTCCTGTGGCTAGGTCTACGCTACGGGGGGGGGGGGGGGGGGGTGTCGACCTAAGATATGCAACTTCAGCTACGTGAGTAGCGTAGCTGAAGTTGCATATTTTAGGTTAACTTACCTGGCTGTGAGGACGGCGGCGAGTCGACCGCTGCCGCCCCGCCATCGACTCCGCTTCCGCCTCTTGCCACGGTGGATTTCCGGAGTCAACGGCAGAGCGATCAGGGATCGATTTTATTGCGTCTCGACTAGACGCGATAAGTCGATCCCCAATAGATCGATTGCTACCTGCCGATCCAGCGGGTAGTGAAGACGTGCCCTGAGTGGACATTCTTACTCTAGTATAAGAGGGCCCTTTTTCTGATTCAGTTTAGGTCATGTTGGAAGGGTTTTTGCTACACTGAGAAACCCCCGCTCTTATTCTAGAGTGAGTGCCCACATGGGAAGTTATAACAGTTTTATATACAGTTGGTAAAGCTTTCCCATGTCGATGTGCTCTTAGAAATCTATTTATATGTCCAGTGTTAGAAAAGAGATGAGGAGAAAGTATGTTCTGGGCATCAAAGGGATAATGGACACAACAATGAGTAAGGGGATAGGTGTTTAAAATGGCATTTGTGTATTTCTGAAAAATACAAGCTTTTTTTCATATGATCTCCATGGGGAGGGGGGGATGGTTTTTGAGCACACACACATCAGGGCTTAAGTTCTAAAATGTTCTGACCCTGCATGTTCAAATTCTTTATGTCCAGGCTTAGGACCGTTTTTGAGAGTTTATAGTTAACTTGCTTGGTTTAAGGTAAACTGATTCCACTTTTTACCTCTAATGGCAGCAAAATTAAGTCATTTGTATCGCACTGTAAGTGTATATAACACTAAGGCATAGACTGATATAACCCACACACCTCCTGGGTGTGGGGTTCTGTCCCCTCTAGTGGCACCGAGACCACTTAGAGATGGAGACTGTTCTACAGCCTTAGCAAGTGCCATATGGCTTTTTAGCTCCTGTGGTAGAGGCTCATGCATTAAGCTCCAGAGGTCCCAGGTTTGATCCCGCCTGCCACCGACCGGGGTATGTCAGTGTTACACTGACATGCTCCATACCCTGAAGCGTTTACAGCCAGAGTTAGGCAGACTGGACGAGAGATGAGTTATTGATAAAGTACTATAGAAAGGATTGTTGAAAGAAGTGGATTTGAAGATCTGGGCAACTATCAGGGAACCATCAAAAGTCATGGAAATCTGGCAGCAGAAGATAGTGATGTTTGAAAGTGGATAGACAAACTGATACCTTCCAATTTACAGGTGCAGGCAAAGAGTATAGACTCAAGATACTGTAGGAAATCCAAGCTAGCTGGCCAAAGGAGTCTTCTCTGATGTCTGCCATAACTTAGTTTTAGATAATCTTCAGGAATACTGTATATGCCCGCAACAACATAATATCGCTAATAGCAAAATGACTGCATCTACAGTCTACAGAAGCTTTCCTTTGTGCCAATGAACTGATTAGCACTTGATTTTGATGAGTCTCTCTACCTATCTTGGGTGCCTATAAACACCAGTCACCGTACTGTCTAGGCACTGAGGGAAGAACTTAGTGGAATTGTTCTTAATTCAAGTGTTGAGAGCTGCTATCAGGCTGTGACTTATTTAATGAGCATTTAGAAAACCGCAGTTTCAGCAAAGTTTAATTTTTAAATGTGTGCATCATGGCTCTTTCAAGGTAAGAGTTACTGGCCTATCACAACTCTCCAAGGTAACAGTCAGAGTGCTATAAAGCTGCTCTCTGACACTTCAGATTTAAAGTAGTTCTGGAACAATCTGTACTGTACTTAAGATTTCAGATTTTAACACTGTCATGGGATGGAAAGGAAGAGATACTAGATACAGTTGTGCAGACTGTTTTTGTTGTTCCTTGACTCTGGTGTGTGATTTGCCTGAGTAAACTACTACTAAGTAAAGGCTAAGTAAAATGGCTCCCTTGATTTCAGAAGGAGCTTTAACCCTGTAATGCTAGAGGAATGACTGCATTGCATGTTAGGATTAGAGGTAGCTGAACTTTCTCAAAGCAATCTAGAACCTCTTCACCCATTTCTAGAAGAAGCCATAATAGGACACTGATTCTGAAATGACTGGGTATGATTTTTTTGTTCCTGCCTAGCATTCTGCTGGGACCAGAAACTGATGTGCAAACTACCTTGAGAGCTTGTTCTTGTTGAATTTCTAACCATAACTAGATATGAGTGCTAGAAATCTCACATGAAACCTGTTCCTTTGAGCTTTCCAGCCTGGTTTTCTCTGGACCCACACAGTAAATACAGTTTGGATAATTATCTACCTAAGGTACCCATCACTATAGTATCTGAGCACCTCACAATCCTTTATGTATCGATCTTTGCAACACCCTTGTGATGCAGGGCAGTGCCACTGTCCCCCATATTAGAGATGGGGACCTGAGGCATAGAGAGGCTAAGTGACTTGCCCAAGGTCACACAGGAGGTTTGTGGTGGAGCAGGGAATTGAAACCAGGTCTCAGTGCTCTAGCCACTGGACCACACTTCCTCAATTACCTGAAACAAACCCAAACTCCAACTCTCTTTAGCTAGTGAGAGATTAACACAGAGCATTGAAGATCTAGTGTGAGAGGAAGAATACACCCACCCACCCCCACACACACCTCAAGCAGACAGGTGGCTGAAGATAGTGTAACCTTTACATGGGAACAGTATCTGTTTTCGTCTGCCTAGAAGCTGTTTTCACCAGCCTGCTTATCTGATGATCTGCAGATTCAGAATGAAAGGGAGAGATTCTTAAGCATCATTTTGTCAAGCAAGCTCAGAAAACACTGCAGATAGCAGTATGTGCAAGTGAAAGCAGACATAAGTACAGTAGGGCTTACAAAACATACAGCCTAGGGTCTCTGACCTTGATGGTATCCCTGAGATAGTTCTGATCTGTGCATTAAGAATTTTTCCATTATTTCTCTGATATAATGAACACAAACAAATGCATGTCATCTTGTTGCGTCCTTATTTCCAAGTGCACCTAAGGTTTGGTGTGGTCTAGAAGATTGTTTCCTATGGAGGTAGTTTGGACAAAGGAGTCCCTGTAGAGCAGTGATACTCAGACCTTGGTAGTTCAGGAGCCAAATTACCGATCAACGTTACCCAAAAGAGCCACGGAACCGTGATTCATTGTTTCATTTATTTTTATAGAATATAATTCTCACAGCAAAATGACTGACCAAGTAATTCTACAATTGGCTAATAACTTAGATCGGTTTATAATTAAATCACACGCTTCTCATATGTGCACAGAACCGAAGGAAACACAATAAAGAGCCACTTGCCGCTCCCAAACCTCAGTCTGAGCATGACTGCTCTGAATTCCTGTAGCATTTAGATCCCCACTTCAGCAAAGCACCTGCCTTAATTCCATTGACGCCGCTGAGACATGAGCACCTGCCGCGAGCACACTCATCAGTGCTATCGTCTCATCACAAATTACGTTGATGTGGTTTGAGCATTGGCCTGCTAAACCCAGGGTTGTGAGTTGAATCCTTGAGGGAGCCGCTTAGGGATCTGGGGCAAAATCAGTACTTGGTCCTGCTAGTAAAGGCAGGGGGCTGGACTCGATGACCTTTCGGGGTCCCTACCAGTTCCATGAGAAAGGTATATCTCCATCTAGTACTCCGCCGTGCTTGTAAAGATCAACAGTATGCCCTTGTGGTGCAGCAGTGAGGGAGGGAGTTAATGCAGCAATGTGTGTGGCATTATCTGAAGTAGCTGTATAAAGAATCCCCCTGGGCAGACTCTGAGGCAATGGTGGCATTATTACGATCTTTACTCTAGTGCATAAGAGCCCCAGTCGTGGATCAAGACTCCGTTGTCCTAGGTGCTGTAGAAGAAAAGGATGGTCCCCATCCCAAAGCGCTTGTAGTGGCATGAATCCAAGTGGAGCACCAAACATTCATATAGGCTACAGCAGCTCTTCATGGTTGCGGTCCATGTGAAACGTTCCATCTGCATTAAGCACGGATACGAAATAGAAACCCTGCCCGCTGTCATATCCTTGTATGCAGTCAGGCAAGGATCCCCACCCCCAGTAGTCGATCTGACGCTCCACTTCAGATACAGGGTAGCAGCAGAACTATTCACGTTGAATCCATCTCTTTAAGGCTTCTAATTAGAAGCTTATACTAAGGAAGTTACCAGCAATGAGCTTCTGCATCTATGGGTGGGGAAAATTACAGCCTCCCCAGGGCTGTGCACAATTACCTCCCCTCAGTTAACTGTGCAATCTCAGCCCCTCTAACACATCTTGCCTAGCAACCATCTAGTGCTTCACCATCATGCTGGCTACCCAACCAATGTGCATCAGTGGCTCTGGGGGATTTAATAAGGGTATCAACGACCTCATAGACTCATAGACTCATAGACTCATAGACTTTAAGGTCAGAAGGGACCATTATGATCATCTGGTCTGACCCCCTGCATGCTGCAGGCCATAAAACCGTCCCTACCCCTTCCCTGGACTCTGCTGTTGAAGTCCCCAATCCTGTTTTAGGTGACTTCAATTGGCAGAAACCCTCCTGCTAGAGATCCCTGCCCCATGCTGCGGAGGAAGGCGAAAAACCTCCAGAGGCTCAGCCAATCTGCCCTGGAGGAAAATTCCTTCCCGACCCCAAATATGGCGATCAGTAAGACCCCGAGCATATAGGCAAGAGTCTCCAGCCTGACCCCTGTCGGCCATTATACAATTTACCTACCATTTCTTGGTTTTCCTTGACTACTATGTTTTACCATTAAACCATTCCCTCCATAAATTTATCTAACTTAATCTTAAAACCAGACAGGTCCGTCGCCCCCACCGTTTCCCTCGGAAGGCCGTTCCAATACTCCCTACTTTATAAGGCTGACCTGTTTTTTTTGTACAATGCCCTCGTGCAGAACCACAAAATAATCCCCTGCCATTTTCAGTGAGCTCATTGTGGTGCACTGATATGTGATGGGAGGGAAATGCCACAGTGTGACCATTGCAAAGCATCAGTCTGACTCTGAATTGGAGATCCATCTCTTAAGTACCAGCAGTGGAGAAGAGGGGAGAACTCTTGTTTACCATTTAGAAATGCATTTTCAAGAGTCAGAAATGCTTCAAGGGCTACCCCTGCTATTTTCCCCCCATTCGTTTCTCCCTTCTTTTGCACTCCTGTGGCAACCCATTCTGAACTAATAAACTCCACGGTGCAGATCAGCTGAGTCGCTGATGTTTCAGTAGGCGTACCCTCCCAGCAGCGACCACTGCAATCAATATTCCTTAAACAATGGCTGAAGATGTCATTAAGCACTAGTAGATTGAGTAGCATCCCATTTTATCAGTTTAAGATCTACTTTTTTTTTGGCTATAATAAAACAGCAAGCTGCAAAATCAGGGAGCATTTGACACAGACGAAATGCAGAAAAAGGAAGAAAAAAATAGGGGGAGAAAATTCAACACTACTTGAGTCTCATTGTACTATGTCTCGGGGCTCAAGCAGTCAGGGAAGACTGGAGTCTAGGGGAAAAGACAAATGAGGAGACACAGGCTCGGGTTGTTCATTCTAGCATGTTTATTTGAACATATTCCCTGTTGCTCTGAGCAAAGATGGACATTGACTAGCAAGGCTGACACCTTACAGAAGTCCAGAAAGTAGTGGTCCCAGAATCTCATTCCCAGACAGAAGACCCGGATTCTTGTTCCAGATCTTCCATTGACCTGTTGTGTGATCTTGGGCAAACCACTGCCTATCTCTGGACCTCTGTTTCCCCTCACACCTTTTTGTCTTTTCTATATAGTAAACTTCAGGGCAGGGACTGTCTCTTTGTACAGTGCCTAGCACAATGATGCCCCAGTCACTAAACATTTTAAATGTAAGTGCATAGTCCTGGGCTATCACTCAAAAGTGTTACCATCACGTGCCCTTAACTGTTTTGAAAACAAGACAGTCTACCTGAGCTCAGGTACCCACCTCTACATAAGGAGCAAAATTTAGCCCAATGCAAGTATGTCAATTCTTCTTGACATCAGTGGGCATTCAATTTACCTGTGCCCAGGCTGTATTTGTCCTTGGGACTCAGTATCTTCTTTTGTCAGCCCATTGAGTCTAAAAACATCTGTCTTCACCAGTTAACCTAAGTCAGTGTTAAACTAAGGGTCTGCACTGGCTGTTAATCCCTTCTGCTTATTCCTTTCCCCTCATCAAATGTTGCTTGTAGCCAAGATTCTCAAGTGTCACTAGTAATTTTAACTGTCTCAGTTCTTGGGTACCCAACTTGAGACCTCTTAGAGGGGCCTGAATTTCAATAAATGGGTTCAATGCTGGAAACCCTAATTCTATTAATGGCAGAGAAATCCATGACAGAACTGAATCTGGAAGATCCAGACAGCTGAACAGCAGAGTTTAAATCATTGTAATATTTAAAATATCAGTAAATGTATGTTATGAACAGAACACTTAGTCTGAATAAAGGAAGAACCAGCTCCAAACCTTTACTCAAAACTCAAACTAAACTGCTCTTAGACTGTCTTGAACCTCAGTATTCATTTTAAAAAAAACACAACCTTTCATTTTCATTATGCCTCTACAATTCTAGGTTCCAGCCAGGAATCCACGTAAAACTGCCGAGATATCATGAAAGAGGCTTTTCACACAGCATCTCCAATCCAGCTTGAGAACATAAGACGGGCCATAAAGGGCAAGAACATTGGTCCATCTAGCCTAGTATCTGATCTTCCGACAGTGACTAGTGCCAGATGCTTCAAAGGGAATGAACAGAACAGAGCAATTATCAAGTGATCCATCCCCCTATTGTCCAGTCCCAGCTTCTGGCAGACAGAGATTTAGGGATGCCCGGAGTATGGGGTTGCTAATACCCATTGAGGGACCTATCCTCCATGAATTTATCTAATTCTTTACTGAACCCAGTTATACTGCTGGCCTTCATTAATTTGTAATGAAAGAGGCACAGAGGCTCAAGAAATTTTTTACTTTCATAACTGACGCAGCAAGCCCAGGGGTGCTGGGGCTATGAACTGCCAAGCCTAGAGGGGCCAGGCCTCAGCCTTGGCAATTTCTGGCACCGATTAAGCACTGCTTCACAACAACCCCTGGCAACAATTTCCACAGGTTGACTGACTGCATTGTATGCAGTAATATTTCCTTAGTTTTGCTTAAAAACTGCTGCCTATTGATTTCATTGAGTGACCCCTGGTTCTTGTGTTATGTGAAGGGGTAAATAACACTTACTTTCTCCACACCATGATTTTATAGACCTCTATTATATGCCTCCTTAGTCCTCTCTTTTCTAAGATGAACAATCCCAGTATTTTTAATCTCTCCTCATATGGCAGCTGGTCCATACCCCTAGTCTCTGTACTCCTTTCAATTCTAATATCTTTTTTGAGATGGGGTGACCAGACCTGTGTGCGATATTCAAGGTGTGGGTGTACCCATGGATTTATATAATGGCATATTTTTTTGTCTTATCTATCCCTTTCCTAATGGTTCCGAATACCTGCTAGCTTTTTTGACTGCCACTGCATAATGAGCAGATGTTTCCAGAGAACTATCCATGATGACACCAAGATCTTTTTGCTGAGTGGTAACATCAAATTTAGATCCCATCATTTTGTATGTGGAGCTGGGATTGTTTTCCAATGTGCATTATTTTGCATTTATCAGCACTGAATTTAATCTGCCATTTTGTTGCCTGGTCACCCAGTTTGAGATCCCTTTGTAACTCTTCAGTCTGCTTTGGACTTACAAAATTACTCTAAGTGTCATCTGCAAATTATGCCACCTCACAGTTTACCCTTTTTCCAGATAATTTACAAATATGTTACACCGTTCGGGTCCCAGTACAGATCTTTGGGGACGCCACTATTCACCTCTCTCCACTGTGAAAACTGACCATTTATTCCAACCCTTTGTTTCCTATCTTTTAACTGGTTACTGATCCGTGAGAAGATCTTCCCTCTTATCCTATGACCGTTTACTTTGCTTAAAAGCCTGTAAGGGATCTTGTCAAAGGCTTTCTGAAAATCCAAGTATACTGATCACTCTTGTCCACATGCTTGTTGATACCCTCAAAGAACTCTAATAGATTGGTGAGGCATGATTTCCCTTTACACAAGCTGTATTGACCCTTCCCCAACATAGCCTGTTCATCCATGTGTCTGATAATTCTGTTCTCTACTATAGTTTCAACCAATTGCCTGATACTGAAGTTAGGCTTACTGGCCTGTAATTTCCAGGATGGCGTCTGGAGCCTTTTTTTAAAATTGGCATTGCATTAGCTAATCCTCCAGTCATCTGGTACAGATGCTGATTTAAGCAATAGGTTTCATACCACAGTTGTTAGTTCTGCAATTTTGTATTTGAGTTCCTTCAGAACTTTTGGGTGAATACCATCTGGTCTTTGTGACTTAGTACTGCTTAATTTATCAATTTGTTTTAAAACCTCCTCTGACACCTCAATCTGGGACAGTTCCTCAGATTTGTGACCTGAAAAGAATGGCTCAAGTGGGGAATCTCTCATGTCCTCTATGGTGAAGACAGATGCAAAGCACTCATTAGCTTCTCTGCAATGGCCTTGTTTTCCTTGAGTGCTCCTTTAGCACCTTGGATGTTCAGTCACCCTGCTGATTGTTTGGCAGGCTTCTTGCTGCTGGTATACTTTAAACAGCAAAAATGTATTTATTGTTTATTTAGTTTCTTTTGCTAGTTGCTCTTCAAACTTTTTTTTTGGCCTGCCTAATTATACTTTTACCCTCGACTTACCAGAGTTTATGCTCCTTTGTTTTCCACAGTAGGATTTGCCTTTCAATTTTTAAAGGATGTCTTTTTGTCTCTAATTGCCCCTTTTACTCTGTTTAGCCATGGTGGCATGTTTTTCTCTTACTGTTTTCTTTATTTGTGGTTTGAGCCTCTGCTATGGTGTTTTTTAAATAGTCTCCATGCAGCTTGCCAGCATTTCACTCTTGTGACGGTTCCTTTTCATTTCTGTTTAATTAGCCTCCATGTTTTTGCGGAGTTATCCTCCACTGTAGCGTTTAACTTCAAAAAGGGGACTTGCCCCACTACCGGGATGTTTAAATTTAATTACATTTATTGTTGAGTAGTTCAGCTATATTATTCACCTCTTGGGTCAGATCCTGTGCACCACTTAGGACTAAATCAAGAATTGCCTCTCCCCTTGTAGGGTCCAGAACTAGCTGCTCCAGAAGCAGTCATTAATGATGTCTAGAAATCTTACTTCTGCATCCTACTCTGAGGTGACACGTACCCAGTCAATATGGGGATAGTTGAACTCCCCCCCCCCCCCCCCCCAATTTTTATTGAGTTTTCTGTTATTGTAGCCTCTCGTGTCCCTGAGCATTTTATAACCACCATTACCATCCTGGTCAGGTGGTCACTACTATATTCCTATTGCTATATTCTCATTATTCAAGAATGGAATTTCTATCCATAGAGATTCTTTGGTGTAGTTTGATTCATTTAAGATTTTTACTATCTTTGGGTACATGTTTTCTTCAACCTATAGCGCTACTGCTCCACCAGCATGACCTACTATCATTCCTATATATTTTGTACCCAGTTTCTGTGATGCCCATTATGTCAAGAGCCTCATTTAATTTCTGACCAAGTTCACCTTTGTTTGTATATAATTGCTAGTAGTCTAAATACTAACACTTTATATTTCGTTGTGGGCCTTCATGTGATTGGATGGGACTTGGTTTTTTTTCTGATGGTTTCTCTTCAGTTTCTACTTGTATTTATCAACTTCAATCCTCCCCTCTTTACTAGGATATAGAGTATCTCCTTTAATAAATCCTCCACTAAGGGATGTCTGAGTCACATGCTCCTCAGCACCTCTTGGCTTTCCCCAACCCCTAGTTTAAAAACTCCTCTGACCTTTTTAATTTTATATGCCAGTAGTCCGGTTCCATTTGGATTTAGCTGGAACCCATCCTTCCTGTATAGGCTCCTCCTTTCCCAAAAGGTTCCCTAGTTCTTAGTAAACCTAAATCTCTCCTCTGAACACCATCTCATCCACACATTGAAACCCTACTCTTCTAACTGGCTCTGCTCATGGCACTGCAAACATTTCAGAGATTGCTACCATGGAGGTCCTGGACTTCTTATCTAACAGTCTAAATTTGGCCTCCAGGACCTCTCTCCTAATTTACATGTAGGTACCACTGCCAGGGAATCATGACCACCAGCTGCTCCCCAGTCTGTCTAGAGGTCTTGAGAGGTCTACAACCTTGTACCCAGCAGGCAATTCACCATGCAATTTCTCCCAGTCACACAAACCCAGCAATCTGGATTTCTAATAATCAAATCCCCCATTACAGTACTGTTACCTGTCTCTTCCCAGGGTCCCTTCCCCTGAAGGGGGTATCCTCCATGACCTCTGGGAACTTCCCTCCAGTCCAGCTAGATGTTCTCCTTCCCCAAGACTTTCATCCTCCTCAACAGCACAGAGGCTGTCAGACTGGGGGCGGGACTGCTCTACGCTGTCCTGGAAAGTCTCATCTTATGTATATCTTGGTCTCCATTAGCTCCTCCAATTCAGCCACTCTGGTCTCAAGAGCCAGTACTCCATCTCTGAAGGCCAGGAGTTGCTTACATGTTGCAAATGCACTCATACACCACCTCCCACAAGGCAGATAATCATACATGCTGCATTCAGTGCAATAAACTGCATAGCCTCCACTCTGCTGCTGGACTTCTGTATTATTTTCTCTTTCAGGGTAGGGAGTTGGTTGGTTTTGTTGGTTTATTGGCCTAGGTTTAGAGAATGTATGGTTGGTTTGGTTTTTGTTAGCTGTATCTGGCTCTCATCTCTCCCCTCCTCCCAAAAATCTCTCCTTCACATAACTCCCTTGTTAGCTAACTCCTCCAGTAAGTTAAGAGCTGGCTTTTTAAACCCCGGTTCTCAGAGGTGCTGGAATTTGGGGTGCTACTGAACCCCTGGCTTGAAGTGGTTTCCATTATATACAGGGTTTACAGTTTGATTCAATATCTCTTAGCACCCCCACAACACACATTGTTCCATCACCTCTGCTGGTTCTCCCTGAATTAGCCCCACTCTTTTGTTAAGGGATCCTAAAGGCATTCGGGATCAAAGGATGGTAGGGTAAAGCCTTATTAAGAAGCTCTCAGCCTTGCCTAACAGGCCACTAGGCTCAGCAAACAGACCAGGCTATAAACAGCACCTGGCAAGTGAAAGCACAACCAACAAACTAACAGCTTTAGGAAGGACAAACCTCACATGAGGCACTTGCTAGATTTCCCACCCTAGTTTGCAGACCCAAGAGCTTCAGATGAGCAGCCCAACTTTTGAAGCCTTAGAATCAAGCCTTTTGAGGTTGACTAGCTGTAACTCCTGTTCAGAACAGGAATCTGTCAAACAAATGTCCTCTCCTCACAATGCCACAGCTTTAAAATCCTCTTACAAGTACTATCTTCAGCACAGTAGCAATACATATCAGTTACTGGTAATGTGAAAGTTAATTTCACATCTTGGTACAGTATAACTTCATTCTCTTCACCCTCTGTTCCACCGGTGGTATGTATGTATTGGGAAGACTATGTAGTAAGAAATGCAGGAGCATTTGGCAAAGTGCTAACTGACCTTTCTGTAAAACGTTAAGTCCTTCAGGTTCACAATATAACCCAATATTATGACAAATTCCCCTTCTAACTTTGCATTAAAGGTTGACACTTCATGCCTTGCTAGATTTCTCTCTTCAAACCTAGGTAGTCCTTTATTAGATCTCATTCAAGCATGGGACTCTGCTATGAAACAAACTCAATCTATACATCAATAAGTTACACTTCCTTTGAATATTCTAGGCAGGAAATGATACACGTTCACTATATGCTTTTAATTCTTGACCATACCAGGTGACTAATGTAGGAAGCTATACACTATGTGGATGTTTATATATGGTGGCTTAGCTTTTGGGGTAGCTTAACTGTACTTGGGGGGGAAAATTGTGGCACTATTGTCTGTCTTAATTATAGATCATCTTTTAAGATTGCCAAACTTCTTCAGTAAGGGCCTCATTCTGGTATCTTTACTCCAGTTGAGTGGTACCTTATTCTGCAAGAAGTCCATGTCATGCTGTCTGGAGTGGCTCACAACCATGAGTGTCAACCTCAGGGCAGACTGTCAAGAAGCAGGGCAGACACAATAAATCGATCCCAGATTGCTCTGCCATCGACTCCAGAACTCCACCACGGCGAGAGGCGGAAGCGGAGTCGACGGGGGAGCTGTGGCCGTTGATCCCGTGCCGATGCAAAGCAAGTGATTCTAAGTCAATCTAAGATACGTCGACTCCAGCTATGCTATTCTCGTAGCTGAAGTTGTGTATCTTGGATTGATCTTCCCCCCCAGTGTAGACCAGGCCTTTGTATTGACTCCAGTGGGCTCTGGATAAGGGCCATAGTTTATCCTGAGAGGTTGCCTCCACATCCACTACACACCACTGTTGCCTTTGCATAGTGTGGAAATCCAGTAAGTAAAGGATTGAGTTTGGGGAGCAAGGGAAAGGGCCTCGTGGCGGGTAGTGTAGATGTACCCAAAGATTCCCACTGACTTCAATGGGCTTTCAGTCTGGCTCTATGTGAGCGAACATGGAGGTACATTGTTTCTCTGTCACTATAACCCCTCCTGCCATTTTCATTAGGCCTAACACTGCAAACAAGGTCTAGAATGCCACACCTGAAGAGATGAAAAATGGAGATGGATGCCCTTATGGTGAGGCCTTTCCATCATAAACACCCAGCTCACCGCCAAAGGCAGTGCAACCTCATTAGTGTTTTTCTTCAAAGAGAACCTGTACCCTACCTCAGGACTCTGGTGTGTTTCTGAAAGTCTCTGAAGAGGAAACTAGGGTTTACAGGTTAAATTTAAACTTTGGAACTTTATTATTTGTAACGCAGAAGCAGCTAGAGTTCATGGCTGAAATCAGGGCCCCACATTGAACAGTCACACACGGAGAGACGGTCCCTGCCCTCAAGAACTTAAAATCTAAACAGAGAGAGGTATCTTGGGCTAGAAAGGCCAGACCTGAGCCACCCTGCCACCAGCTCAGCAGGTGAACCTCAGTCTCTAGTGGTGCCAGGGCCAGCGTGGCACTGAGCCACCAGGCAGCAGCAGGGAGAGTCCCCGGTGGTGATAAGGTGAGCCCTTGCGGACCCAGTCTGGTGCTGGAGGCAGAGTCCATCCCGAGTGCCGTCAGCCCCCAGACGGCTAGCCCCATCCCTGGCCCCCTGCTGTGCCTGCAAGCAGCGCTCAGGCTGGTACGAGCAAGACAGAGGGACGGAAAGGGGAACAGGCTGTAGAGGAGAGAGCCATCCATGGTCACCGGCACCACCAAGCAATGCAAGGAGCCGTCGGGCCTCCAACCAACCCTTCTCCCACAGCCCTAATCCATCCCACCCAACCCCCAAATAACCCAATCCCCGCCCCTGCTTCTGTTTAACCCTCTTATTGGACCAAATATCCTCCAACTATTCCCATATTGGGGACCCCTAGTATGTCAAAATTGGGGGTACACATGGGTTGCATTTAAAACTGACTCTTGTAACCAGTGAACTTATACAATGATGAACAAGTTAAAACTTTCCTTGATCCAGAAGCACCCTACACAGTACTTGTGTTGTGGTCTCACTGACCTCATGATCAAATACACTTTACACTCTATGTTCCCTTCCCTCTTCCCCCCCCCCCCCCCAGTATACAGGTGTTGGTCTAACTGACCCCACATTTAGACAATGGATATTGTCACTGTTGCGATCTATGTAAAAGGCACAACCGCAGCAAAGTGGCAGTAAATGGCTACTACTTTGAGCAAATAAGAGACACATTCTGAACATACAAAGCCTTTGCACATTTTTGAATGTGGTTGTGTGGTGGGGTTTTTTTGTTTGGGGTCTCATTCTCTGAACAGGATGTAACATCCCCTTTTCTTCAGTTCTGGATCAGTACTCTGCACACTAGACATGGCTTCCCTAGAAGCCTAAGGCAAGGCTGCAATGTTCCTTTCCTGCACCAGTGCTTTCACCATTTCTTCACCAAGTCCCTACGAAACATCCATCTCTTACTCGAAGATTTATTAGGCCTAGAATGCAACAGCCGTTCATACACCCAGTTGGCCAAATTCATCCTCGGGGCAACTCCAGTAAAGTCAGCAGAGGGCCAGCAAGGATGAATCTGGCCCACTTATGCCCAGTGACTGATGTGTAACTTTCATCACCATTTGTGTAAGCTCTGAATGTGGCCATCTGTTTCTACCTCCTCCTCCCAGCAGTCCATTATCAGCCTCTAATTATCTCAGCAGCTCATTCGCTCTAGCAGCCTCAGTTGTATCAGTCTCATTAAGATTTGCATAGATGTAGCTACCTTCTTTTGGGTGGGCTTGAAATATCATTAATAAATACAAGTTGCATGAGTGAGTTGTATTCCTCATCGGTCGCTCAGGGAGCTTCCTGTAACACTGTGCCAGTTCTCCTGTTCTGTTGCAACAGTGCCACATACAATGATTCCATTTTAAGAACCACCGCTGCTTGTAACTACTCACAGGTCTCTAGTAGGAATGCTACACGTCTGCTCCTTTTTATTCCCCTTTGCTTACCGCTGTGACTCTTCAATGCAGAAAAATTTGCCATTTGCTCCAAAAAAGACCCATCTCCCTGAAGCATGTGATGGCGGGAGAAGTGGCTGCTACTGTAAATACCTTTTTATCTTGCTTTCCTTTCTGCAGACCTATCACTCACTGACCTTCCTTTCCTCCATACCCCTGTAATCTTCCCCAGAGTTCACTTCCATTGAGTCTAATACAAACCCCTCTGGAAATCTATGGGAGCTGTCAAGATTGGCTTAGTGAGAGTGGGTTTGTGACCAAACCTTTAATGAGTTTTCCCTTCTTTTTTACTTTTCCTCTTCCATATGGTGTGATTTCCCACCCCTCCTACTCTTTGCAGTTTCCCTTCCTTTGTTCTCTTAAAAAGAATTGTAAAAATGGACAGTGAATGTTCTACTTAGTTCTGAGGGCAGGTTAATTATTTGATTAGAAGAAACTACAATCAAGGATTTTTGCCCCCTTTTACATGTCAAAGTTTTAGTTACTTCCTCCCAATATTCTTCTCCAAACCCCTCACTGCATCTCTCCACTGTCAAGAGCTGTGCAGCGTGAAAGGGAGCACTGGTGACTACGTGGGTGGCCTTCAGAACAAGACTCTGGCACAAGGCGCTCTCTGAATCTTTTAACTATCAGTCCTAGGACTGGTTTCCACTTCAAACGTTTTAATAGCACTTGTGAGTTGAGTGTGTTTGTTTTTTGTTCTACTAACCAAAGGCTGAGTATGTACATGAAGTTCTATCAGGATAGATTGTTTTGGTTCCTGAATCAGAGACCAGGTCTACGCTTACAAGCGTCGTGGAGCCGCGTTATGCCAATGGGGGAGAGCTCCCGTCAACATCATCAGACCAGTTCAATGAGCGGTTAGAGAGCACGTGTCTGTTTCATACCCCTGAGCAACATACAGTGGTAGACATGGCCTAAGCTATAACTGTCAATATCAGGGGAAGAATTTGTAACCACCTGATGGAATACCACACTGTCAGCAGCATGCAGGAAGCCAGGGAAATGCATTGGTGATCTTAAACCAATTGCTATTGGAGGGATGTCCACATAACCCCAGCATGGAGGGCAAAGACTTATGGGCAGTCAGACTGACCTACCCTAAAGACTTAGGATACCTCTACACTGCAGTGGAGGGATGTGACTGAAGCACATCCAGGCATACCTGAGTTCGCTTTAATCTAGCTAGTGCAGGTACCAGAGGCATCTTTCCAGAAAAATTCTAGGAAGGGGGGAGGGAACCAAGTTGTGTCAACTTACAGAACATATGTACTCATCCTGCAAAGTGTGGCCTATGCTGCCTCCCTGTCCCACCCAGGATCATCCCCAGTGTCCCTGGCGCCCCCCCCCCCCCCCCCGGGCCCCCCCCCGGCCCCCCGGCCCCCCCCCCCCCCCCCCCCGTTCCTCCCTGCTCCCTTTCTTCCTCCCTCCCCTGAGTCCTCGCTCACGGACAGGCAGCAGCAGGCAAAGCGACTCCAGCGAGCTCAGGCAGGCTACTCTGGTCCAGGCACATACCTGAGCACAGCTGTAACTTGGTGGGAGGGACAGGACAGGGACAGGTTCCCCTCCTACTCCGTCCCCTCTGGAATGTGCCCCTCCAGACCATTCATGCCCCTCACTAGCGTCGCCCTTGTCTGGCAGGGCAATAGAAGACATAATGGAGCATGAAACGTCTGGCAGGAGCAACTGCCCTCTTTGCCCCAAAGCAATGCCTCTGGTGGGTACCAATAGCAGTGAAGCTAGGGCTGGATGACTTTGGTACCCACCAGGGGCTAGCTGTCTGAGTAAGGACACAAGGTCCCAAGCTGGCTTCTGAAGCCTGAGGTGCCACAGCTTCACTATACTAGCTACATTAAAGCTAGTTCAGGTATGCCTACATGTGCTGCATCACACCCCATGATGACTGCCTTGTAGACATTTGCTTAGAAGTAGTCCCTAGGCCATGATGCATGGAATCAATCTCTCAAATAAGAAGCCTTCATTAAAGCAAACTGCTACCAATTAAATTGACAGACAGCCTTCCATGAAGCTAGAGTTGCAGTTTGTTTTCTGGTTTACCAGGGACCACACCCAGCCTAGATCTCTGTGCGACAGACCTCTAGAATCATAGAATATCAGAGTTGGAAGGGACCTCAAGAGGTCATCTAGTCCAACCCCCTGCTCAAAGCAGGACCAATTCCCAGCTAAATCATCCCAGCCAGGGCTTTGTCAAGCCGGGCCTTACAAACCTCCAAGGAAGGAGACTCCACCACCTCCCTAGGTAACGCATTCCAGTGTTTCACCACCCTCCTAGTGAAATAGTTTTTCCTGATATCCAACCTGGACCTCCCCCACTGCAACTTGAGACCATTGCTCCTTGTTCTGTCATCTGCCACCACTGAGAACAGCCGAGCTCCATCCTCTTTGGAACCCCCCTTCAGGTAGTTGAAGGCTGCTATCAAATCCCCCCTCATTCTTCTCTTCTGGAGACTAAACAATCCCAGTTCCCTCAGCCTCTCCTCATAAGTCATGTGCTCCAGACCCCTAATCATTTTTGTTGCCCTCCGCTGGACTCTTTCCAATTTTTCCACATCCTTCTTGTAGAGTGGGGCCCAAAACTGGACACAGTATTCCAGATGAGGCCTCACCAATGTCGAATAAAGGGGAACGATCACGTCCCTCGATCTGCTGGCAATGCCCCTACTTATACAGCCCAAAATGCCGTTAGCCTTCTTGGCAACAAGAGCACACTGTTGACTCATATCCAGCTTCTCGTCCACTGTGACCCCTAGGTCCTTTTCTGCAGAACTGCTACCTAGCCATTCGGTCCCTGGTCTGTAGCAGTGCATGGGATTCTTCCGTCCTAAGTGCAGGACTCTGCACTTGTCCTTGTTGAACCTCATCAGGTTTTTTTCGGCCCAATCCTCTAATTTGTCTAGGTCCCTCTGTATCCGATCCCTACCCTCTAGTGTATCTACCACGCCTCCTAGTTTAGTGTCCTCTGCAAACTTGCTGAGAGTGCAGTCCACACCATCCTCCAGATCATTAATAAAGATATTAAACAAAACCGGCCCCAGGACCGACCCTTGGGGCACTCCGCTTGAAACTGGCTGCCAACTAGACATGGAGCCATTGATCACTACCCGTTGAGCCCGACGATCTAGCCAGCTTTCTATCCACCTTACAGTCCATTCATCCAGCCCATACTTCTTTAACTTGGCGGCAAGAATACTGTGGGAGACCGTATCAAAAGCTTTGCTAAAGTCAAGGAATAACACATCCACTGCTTTTCCCTCATCCACAGAGCCAGTTATCTCATCATAGAAGGCAATTAGGTTAGTCAGGCACGACTTCCCCTTCGTGAATCCATGCTGACTGTTCCTGATCACTTTCCTCTCCTCTAAATGTTTCATAATTGATTCCTTGAGGACCTGCTCCATGATTTTTCCAGGGACTGAGGTGAGGCTGACTGGCCTGTAGTTCCCCGGATCATCCTCCTTCCCTTTTTTAAAGATGGGCACTACATTAGCCTTTTTCCAGTCATCTGGGACCTCCCCCGAGCACCATGAGTTTTCAAAAATAATGGCTAATGGCTCTGCAATCTCACCCGCCAACTCCTTTAGCACCCTCGGATACAGCGCATCCGGCCCCATGGACTTGTGCACGTCCAGTTTTTCTAAGTAGTCCCGAACCACTTCTTTCTCTACAGAGGGTTGGTCACCTTCTCCCCATGCTGTACTGCCCAGCATGAGCTGAATAATATATTGGAAGTAACATTAGACTTACTTCAGCAGAAGCTAGGGTGACCATACAGCAAGTGTGGAAAAATTGGGATGAGGGTGAGGGGTAATAGGAGCCTATATAAGAAAAAGAACCAAAAATCAGGATTGTCCCTATAAAATCAGGACATCTGGTCATCCTAGCAGAAGCATCTAAAACAAAATCCTCCTCCTGTCCAGGAAAGAAGTGTTGGGTTTTTTTGTTGTTGGGTGTTTTTTTATTATTATTATTTATTTATTAAAGGAACTCAATATTTAACTGAATTCTTCCTGCAGGGCATAATGTAGGAATTTCAAGGTGGCCTCCCATAATCTGTTTTGTGGTTTAACGGTTTCCAGGGCTTCAGGCTCAGTCTGATACTATCAAGAGAGGGACATGATCACAAATTTTGGTTTTCTCTTTAATGACTAAAGGGGTTAACATTTGAGACAGTACTGAGCTGGGTGAGTAATGGATATACAATGGATTGGCCCAAACAAATCGAAAACGTGCACATAGACCAGGAGTACACACAAATAATCATGCTATATGATTCAGTGTGCAGGAAGGTAACAGGCCTACCACCAGAGAATATAACCTCAAGTCTTGTTTGCTACATAACACTTAACACAGTGGTTCTCAAATTTTTGTACTGGTGACCCCTTTCACATAGCAAGCCTCTGAGTGCAACCTCCCCCCCCTTATAAATTAAAAACACTTTTTTAAAAAATATATATTTAACAGTATTATAAATGCTGGATGCAAAGTGGGGTTTGGGGTGCAGGCTGACAGCTTGTGACCCCCCCCATGTAATAACCTCGCAACCCCCTGAGGGGTCCCAATCCCCAGTTTGAGAACCCCTGACTTAACAGTAGATAAGATGTCCATCATAAAAAGAAGTGAAAAAGACCTGATTCTGTAGGTCATGTGGTTCATTCCATGCAAGATGCAGGATTGTTCCTGCCCACTAATTGGGCCTGGTGTAACGTTAACATTTTGATTGACATAGCTTCATTGCTCAGGGTGTTTAAATGCATGTACGTACACACACACTATGTAAATGCAGCTAGGTGGATGGCAGATCGCCTCCTTCAACTTAGCTACTGCCACTCAGGGAGGTGGATTAAATGGAAAAACCCCTTCTGTTGCTGTAGGATGCATCTGTGCTATGGTGCGATAACACCATAGCTGTGCTGCTGTAGATTCTGTGCTTGCACATGCTTGTGTAGACAAGCCCTATTTGAAGAGACAGAGCTTCTTTCTAAAATTGTCCTATGCTGTCCGTTCTTGCACTGTGACCTGTTCCTCAGAGGCTAGCTGCATCAAATGGCATTTTTGTAGAGGCCTGTACTGCCAAGTTGACCTCTGAAGTCAATCTGTCCCAAAGTTAGTGGTGGTATCTGGTTATTTGTCTTCTAACAACTTAATGTCAGGGCAAGTCGGTGCTACAGTCTCCAAATTTAAGCACTCATTGGATATGCCATTTGCGAAGACTAGGGTTTTTTTGTTTTTGTTTTTTTTCCCTCTCTCCCCCCCCTGCCCCCGCCCCTTATAGTTTTTAAAGTCAATGCCTCTAAAGTCACTAGACCTGCCAGGGCGAGCACATAAGATAGACCAGGCAGGATGTCTCCCCTGAGACCATGGTGGTAATTGAGGAACCAACAGCTAGAGTCTCCCAGCAGATTAACTGCAGCGCTGGGATACTATTTATTGTTAGCATTACTGGAGCACCTAGGAACAGAACAAAAGACAGTCCCTGCCATGAAGAATTTACAATCTAAATATTACTCAAAAGATAAGACTGATACAGACAGAGGAATACAAGGAAACTGAGACAATATTGATCAGTATGATAAGTAGTGATCTCAGCACACCAATAGTTTAATCATTGTCAAGAGGTTTGGTTTTGGGTAGGCATCACAGAGTAATGGGGAGACACCTGCTTGGATACATGGGTCCCAGATCCTTCTGGGTTTTAAAGCTGATGAACACCTTGATGTGAGCACAGATGTTGTATGTTCACTGAATCCTGCACCACCAAGGAGAGAGGCAGCTGCTTTCTATACTAAAACCTGTTCCTCAAGTACTAACATCCTTTCTCCTTTTGTTAAAACAAATCCAGGTCTCTCCCTGTTTCCTGCACGTTCAAAGTTCCTGTTTAACTGGCAGTGCAAATCTATCCTCTTCAATTACTGCAGCTTCCTTTCTCTCCAACTTTGCCTGTATGCATCTCTTAAGAGGAGAGACTGTTCGCTCAGCTTCATTTCCATTGTATTATCCCATCTTTCTTCTTGTGGAGCTCCAAGCAACCATCAAACGCTATTCTCCGTTGAACTCCGCAGCAAATAAAAGGAAACCAGTCAGCCCTGAGCGGAGCTAGAAAGCACAGCAAAGTTTCTGAACCAGATAGTGTTGGTGGAGCTGCCCTGCAGCTGTTATGGCTGATTTACCTCATCTTTGCTGCCTGGTCACACGACGAGCGATTACAAAATTGGCTGTAATGGTAACGTGAAGTGGTGGTACCTGTCGCCATTTAGATTATTTTGAATGGCATACATTTGGGTTTTTCTACAGTCCCAGTATGACTACAAAACCACACTATCCTTAATACAAATCCACCCCGTGGACCACCATATTTCAGAAGTGGCCCACATCCCTCGGCCCATGCCGCTTCCCGCAGCCCCCATTGGCCTGGAGTGGTGAACCGCGGCCAGTGGGAGCCGGGATCGTCCGAACCCGCGGACGCGGCAGGTAAACAAACCGGCCCGGCCCACCAGGGGGCTTACCCTGGCAGGCCGCAGGCCAAAGGTTGCCAATCCCTGCCCTAGTGGATTGTAAGCCCCACACCCCAAAAAAAACAAAGATCTTCAAAGTGCCCATCACCCAGCAGCTTCCAAACTGTCCACTCATTTCACTCCTAAATGAGAGCTGGGCGCTAAGCTCTAGAAAAACTGGCCTTAAATCTCCAGTTTACTGCTGGATCTGCTCTCCATAGAGGTGAACATTTGCCATTAATGTCAGTGTGTGCAAAGAAAAAATCTCCAAGTCTCTAATAGAAACTGGCGGGGGGAGATTTTCAGAAGTGCCTACAGGGATTTAGGAGCGCAAATCCCACTGATTTGAAAATGAAAGGGACTTGTGCTCCTAAACCTCTGTAAGCACTTTGGAAAATTTTCCTCCACAATAGTGAATGCCTAACTGCCTGACACGAAAGCAAGATAATCCACCAGCTATCCTTATTCACTCTATAGAAAAACAGTAACATTAGAAAAGTCCCAAATCAATCCATGTTACATGTGAATACTTTTTTCCTTCAGTGCTAAACTAGCATGTGATCAATGCTGGTAAAGGAATATTTCCATGGATAAGCAGCAGAGTGGAAACTGTTTGCCTTCCTTCAAGCAGACAATCCTTTAGAAAGGGTAACTGTAATAAAACCAAAAAGCAGCAGAGATCGTGCATAAAGTCAAGCATAGAACACCCTGCTTGAACCTCTAGACCACTATTTCTTATACCAATAAGATTTAAAATTTAGCAAGTGCAGATAGGGAAAGCATATTGCCCACAAGTGCACAACACCATTGGGTATATCATCATCTCTGTGCCTGTATGACTACAAAACCACACTATCCTTAATACAAATCCACCCCGTGGACCACCATATCTCAGAAGTGGCCCACATCCCTTGGCCCGTAAATTGCCATTCTGTAAACACCACTGGAAGTTACTTGTATAAATCCTTGTGCATTGAGATGCGATTGTAACCCTCTAAATTCATTTGGCAGCCAAGTAAATATTAAACAATTTAATCTGACCTGGACTTTAATGTTAAATCTGTTAGTTTTAGATTTTTGCAATTGACCTAAGTAATCAAACCACTGTCTGAGTGCTTGCACTTGAGCTGGCCTATCCCTGGATCTATTAGCATTATTTTCAGGCTTTTTTTTCTTCCTTTTCTCTCTAGCCTTAAGCTCGATTTGGACATAATAGGGCAATTATTCAGAGTAGCAAATTTTTAAACTGCCTTCAGCCATACGCCCTTCAGGTGTGTGCATTAATCAGGCCTAGCAAAGTAGGGCTGACACTAGTTCACCTTTGGATGAGAGTCCTAAGGAAACTTCAAGATTCTCCAGGAAGTGGGATGCTTGATCCAGGAGGGGCCACACTTCCCTGGGCGTTGATCCTCCACTATTGCCCCAGGGTAGTAGTGGGAGGCACTGGACTGTCCAGTGTGCTGTATTTTGGATAAGGTATTAAAAAGCCTGATTCTCACTTCTACTAAGGCCCCTTCTAGGCACTGTTGAAGCAGTGTAAATGAAAATCGGGGAGAAGTCTTCACTATGGCACTTCTGACGAGGGTCCTAGTCCTACTGTCCTGGCCAAATTGCAATAGAGCTAATTTACATTCTGCCTATAAGAAGTGTCTCTTCAGCTTCATTTAAATCGACGATTCTCCATTTCCTGCTTTTAGCTGTTGGGTAGCATCTTGCACTATTAAACAGCTGCTGTGTTTTGCTCCAGAGGTGGCTGTATTGCACTGATGGCCAAAACTATTTATTTATTTAGGGCTTCTGTTTTTGGGGGTATTTTCATTTTTCAGGATTTATTTTTGTCAATTTAAATTTTTTATGCAGATGTAGAAAGATAATGGAGCAAATTAAGAATCAATTTTGCAAACATCTAGAAGATAAAGTGATAAGTAACAGCATGGATTTGTCAAGAACAAATTGTGTCAAACCAACCTGATGGCTCATTACTCCATCAAAGAAAGCTTTGTGGCTGGGGACGGTGGGAGCAGTAGAGATGGTATATCTTGACTTTACTAAAGCTTTTGATACTGTTTCTCATGACCTCATAAACTAGGGAAATGCAACCTAGATGGAGCTACTATAAGGTGGGTACATAACTGGTTGGAAAACCATTCCCAGAGCATAGTTATCAGTGCTTCACAGTCATGCTGGGAGGGCATAACAAGTGGGGTCCTGCAGGGATCAGTTCTGGGTCTGGCTCTGTTCAATATCTTCATCAATGATTTACATAGTGGCATAGAGAGTACACTTATAAAGTTTGTGGATGATACCAAGCTGGGAGGGGTTGCAAGTGCTTTGGAGGATAGAATTAAAATTCAAAATGATCTGGACAAACTGGAGAAATGATCTGAATTAAATAGGATGAAATTCAGTAAGGACAAATGCAAAGTACTCCACTTTGTGTGCAACTGACCTTTACAAAATGGGAAATGACTGCTTAGGAAGGAGTGCTGTGGAAAGTGATCTGGGGTTCATAGTGGACCACAAGCTAAATATAAGTCAACAATGTAACACTATTGCTCCCCCCCAAAAAAGTGAACATCATTCTGGGATGTATTAGCAGGAGTTATTGTAAGCAAAACACAAGAAGTAATTCTTCAGCTCTGCTCCACGCTGATTAGGCCTCAGCTGGAGTACTGTGTCCAGTTCTGAGTGCCACATTTCAGGAAAGATGTGGACAAATTGGAGAAAGTCCAGAGAAGAGCAACAAAAATTATTAAAGGTCTAGAAAACATGACCTATGAGGGAAGATTTGGGGGGAGGGGAGTTTGTTTAGTCTGGAAAGGGGTAGACTGGGGGGACATAAGTTTTCAAGTACATAAAAGGTTGTTACAAGGAGGAGGATGAATTGTTGTTCTTAACCTCTGAGGATAGGCAATGGGCTTAAATTGCAGCAAAGGAAGTTTAGGTTGGACATTGGGAAAAACTTCCTAACTGTCAGGGTGGTTAAGCACTGGAATAAATTACCTAGGGAGGTTGTGGAATTGCCATCATTGAAGATTTTTAAGAGCAGGTTAGACAAACACCGGTCAGGAATGGTCTAGATAATACTTAGTCCTGCCATAAATGCAGGGGACTGGACTAGATGACTTCTCAAGGTCCCTTCCAGTCCTACGATTCTATGTCCAAAAATGGGAGGGAGGTTGGAGGATTTTTGTGTATCTACTATAATAAGTAATCTTTGTAATGTTTCCCAGTGTGTATTAACATAGTACTGTTTCAAACAGCACCATGTCAAAGCACACTAGAGACCCTTAAGTGCTCATCAGCAGGCTCTACACAGATCAATTAATGTGCAACACCTTATTGCGCTTTATAAAACACGCCCCTGTTGTTTGTTTCTGTTGTGTAGACCCTTATCATTTCTGGTATCTTTCCTATGTTTTTTGGATAAACGCTGATTTCATGGTTTTGTATTAGGGATGGTTTTGTTGGTATTCAGCAGTTAGAACTTAAAACCAGAAGCCCTAATAATATTCTAGTTTTATTGAGAATATTTTTACCTTGTCCTTTAAAAATATTCTCAGTAAAACTAACAAAACATTGAGCCAACTGTAACATGTCACTGAAACAAAACAAGTACTGCATCCAAACAAGACAAACGTTTCAATAAGTATACTCTCCCTGACTTTGTTCACAGGAGTGAAGGGAATGGATGGGTTGCCTAAGGATGGAAGAGGATCATGGTCATGTGAAAGCCCTGAAACAGCAGTGACTGGGATGGTAAGTTTATATTCACCCTTCACTTGTCAGCAAGTTATGGATTCATGCTCTATGGAAACCAATAGTACGTGAGACAGCCTACATTTTCCGCTGTGATGACAAGCTATTCCTGCCAAGGAAAATTCTATCAGTAAGTTCCATGCTACTCAACTGGCCTCAGGTGGGTCCTTTCCTAAATATTTCAAGACCTGATGCAACAGTGAGATTTAGGAGGACTGGTTTTTATGATATGACTGAAATATTTGAATTCTAGCAGAGGTGACAGCAACACAGATTGGAGCATTGAAAAACAGGCAACTCTTAGTGTTCTCAAGTCCCAGATCTGTTGCTGACCAGTAAAATGTTTTCAGCGGTTCATAGCAAAATTAGGCTTTCGCTTGCTTGTTTGAATGAATCTATTTGAGACCCACCCCTCCTTCCCTACAGCCTACTCTCTTGTCGACCCTCCTCAGAGCTTTCTATTTGTCTGGACCAGGTCTGTGGTCCCTAGTGTCACCAGCCCCTTTTAAGCACTGGAAAACAGCGTGTGGAAGAGCTCAGAAACATAGGGAAGGAGTATAGACAGACACCCGTGTTCTACCCACACACCACTTAGTCTCTGGACTCAGATTGCAAGGTGCTGATGACACCCTGAGATGTGTTGAGTACCCTCAGCTGTTGGAGAGGCCTGGCTGGAGGTAGATATATTCCTGGGCAGTTCTTTGTTCCTGCCGTGACTTCTAATGTACGGTCTGGGCACATACAGTTGTGTGTTTAAAAATTTGAAGAAATAAGTAAAAGATGCAGGTGGGAAAAATAAAGGACTGAAGTCGATGGGAGTTGGAAGCAATAAACACCTTGTAAAATCAGGACTTATGTTCAATGCCTATTGATGTGAAACGTTCATATCTTGGACCCTATGTGACCTAAAGTCTCTCAATTCCTGAAAATCGCTACGAATCTAAATATGTTGGACAAAATTTTGTCCAAAAAAAGTGCTCCCCATATTACGAAATGTACAGAAACACAGAAGAGTGAGAGCTAACCTTCCTCATTTTCTAAAACAAAATTTCACTTAATAAAATGATCCCTTGCACACCGAAAGAGAAAGCTTACTGACATTGGCAGAGTTCTGTAATAGGAAGACGGACTCTGTTATCGGTGTTACTGTGAACAAAATCGGCAAAACGTTGTTACAGGAAACTGAATAAAGAACAGTATAGCACCCTTACTGGCATGTCAATAAACCAAAATTGATCAGAGCAAGCGATCCCAAGCTGAAATGGTCACTCAAAAATTGCTAACTTTAGCAGAGCTTCACATACAGCATGGTGACGTTTGAGGTTTATATTTTTGCAAAGATTACAGACTGTAACTAGTTCTGGGCTAGAGTATGAAACAACCAGCCAGCATCTGCTTCTCCAAGCTGCAATTTGCTGAGAGGGGCAAACCCAATCCTGTTGAATCTCTAACACAATTCTCCTTGCTGCTGTTGAACAATGAAATGACCAACGTAATACAAAAAAGCAGGAATGGGCCCCATTTAGATCAAGTCCAAAAAGCTGGATACAGATACAGCTAGAGCATTTTTAGATGAGAACCATCGACGTTAGTTGCTCAGCTGGTGTATAGCAGCGCGGCTCCATTGATATCACTCGTTGATTTACGCCAACTGAAGACCTGGCCCATAAAGTTCCTCTCGGCCTAACGAAACCTAGGGTCGTAGGACCAAATTGTGCTCTAGGTTATGCACGTTGCCACACCCATTCAAGTTGATGGGACTTCTGTGCGGGTTAATAGAGCATAGAAATATCACGGTAAAGATAACCAAGACCTAATAGAGCACCACATCCATTCCCTGCCAAGGACCAGGTAGAGGCCCCCGATGGAGGATGTACAGCATCGGATATTAAACTGCTGCGCCTTGTGACTAAAATAAAGTGTAGTATCCATCTTCTTTGACACAGTCAAAACATGGCCCTCGTGAACAGTTGCTACATGTTGTGTCTTCAGGGCCAGCCAGGCCCATGAGCCACGACAAAGTTCATGAAGACTCAATTTAAGAAAAATCTTATTGCAAAACATTACTTTCTTGATCTGCTTGAATAACCTATTATATATGTGCAATGCTTTGATGGTGAGAATAACATGTTCCCTGCTATCTGAGACACTCTTGTAGCTGTAGTTCAAAACGGAGATTGTGTGGGTGGGTGGTATAAACTGCAGCTGTTTTCTTTATTCTTCCACCCTCGTTACTGCTTAATGGGAGAGAGTTGACATCTGCGTACGCCATTCTGTTCGTCCTCTGCAATATTTGTTTTACAAGCAGTTGGGAGGCTCATTGTGGACAACCTGTAATTTCAATTGCAGATTTTTGTAGCGATGTCTAGTCCATAGGTAGGTTGTAGGGAATCAGAGCTTCAGTTATAACTGATAATACAATCCACTGGCTAGGATATCTTTCAAGAGATACGCATAAACCAGAGCAGGCAGTTCAGATTATCCCTTTAGCCCACCGTTTTGGCTGTGCTGCAGTGGGTATCCTTGGAAGTACAGTATTTTCCAGGGACCACACCTCTGATCAGCAGTTCTGGGAGTGGGTCAGTGACCATCTTAAGCTGTCTCCGCTCATGGCGGCGTGTAGAGTCAAACACTGCACCCCACCCTAGCACAGGTATAAATAGCAGTGTAGATAGGACTGCTTAGGCAAGCGGGATCAAGACCGGTCAGAACCTTAGGGTATGTACCCTACACGGTTCTCTACGTGCCCAAGAAGTGCAGTGTTCCGCTTCAGGGAGCTGCCAGAGCCTTTCTCAGCTGTAGTGAAAAGCTCTAGCTGCTCCTGGAGCTTCCAAAGCCGTCCCTCATCCCTGCCAGAGCCTTTCACTGCAGCATGAACGCTACCTCCCGCCACAAGTGTAGACAAGGCATAATTGTGCAGCCCCATATTTTAATAAACCATTGAAAGAACTAAGCACACTCATGACATTGTATCTTGTGTGGCCCCCTTTACCATCATATCGGAGCCCCTTACAACACCCTTGTGAGGTAGGGAAGTGTTATCATCTTCATTTTGCAGGTGGGGAACTGAAAGTAATTGACTTGCCCAACGTCACACAAAGTCTGTACCCACGGCTCCCAAGTCCTAGGCTTCTGCCCTAACTACTAGTCAGATTGCTTCTGCTTTATTGCCAGAATAGTTACCAAAGACCCAGGCCCTGAATCTGCATTCATGTTAACATACACCAATAGGAGATGAAAATTAGTCCCACAAACTCTGGAAAGTTTCATTCACGTCACTAGGCTACTTCTACAACAAAACCAAAAGCCAGAGCACCAAGAACAGGGTAAAGAGGCGGGAACTGACTCTTATACAATGTGGCCTAAAATGTCAAAGGTGACCAATGACTTCTGGTGCCTCAATATTTTGGATGCTCAGTTTGCGGCCTCTTTAAGAGGTCTCAAACTTCCAGGGAGGGATGCTGAGCCCTCAAAGGGTTAGGCACCCCAAATCCCTGATCATCTTTTAAAATTGAGACCCGCACATGTGGTATAGAAACTTCCCCTCCTAATTGGCTTCAGATCTTGCTATCATTCCGGGCATGGAGGTCTGTTAAAATCCATGAGCATTCTGCATTAAAAAACCCAAAGGCAGGGTATGGGTCAATTTCGGAGAGAAAATTTAATCTATTTTAAGTAGCTAAAGCCATCCTCAGTTGACTCCTGCCAGTTCAAATTATTATTCTCCATAGGCCAAATTCTCCTCTGTTACACTGGTTGCAGCCATGTTCATGCTAAAGTCAATGGGACTGGAGTGATGTAATGGAGAGGAGAATCTGGCTCATTTATTGGATTGCTCAGAGGAGTGCAAAACTAAGTATTCATTTACAATTATGCCTTTTGCTAATTGCTCTTGAATAAGTCCTGTGGCTGATATTGAGCAATGCAGCATTGGTAGGGGAGCTGAAAGCAATGTGAGTTGTCGAAAGCTATTACAGCCATTACGTTTGACCTGTGGCACTGTAATTTTATTTGTTCCCTCAGCTTGGGAACTGTAACAAAACTGTCATTCTGTCATTTAGGTCTGTAAAAGGTACCCTCCTGGCTTCACACCCAAAGATAAATAACACTGCCTACTCAGAATGTATTCTAACAAGATCAAAATGCAACAAGTGTTTGGTAGTGCAGAGCTGAATTTCCATATAGATTGCAGGCTGTTTTAATTAGCAGGTCTACAATTGGATACTAGTCCCATTGTATCATTATGGTTACATTTTGCATGATTTCACTTATGATGAGCTGAAAATGCAGTGAATCCAAGATCTCCATTTTCTACTTAATTCGGTGAGAAGCTGTGCTTATCCAACAATGGCCTGATCCCAAGCCACCTGATACCAATGGGACTCTTTCCTTTGTATTTCAAGAAAAGAGCTGTTTGTTTTTCTTTACCAGTTTTTATCATTGGAGAAGTGGGAAAAGAATTTATTTTCTGACTATATCAAGTTTCTTCAGAAGTACTAAGAAGCTCTGGGAAGACTTGGTTTCCCCACTTAACTATTCCAGTGTGATTGGTCTTGTTCTCTCTTCCATAGTCAATGCCATGTCCTGTGCTTGTGACCATTCTAGCATAATTGTGAGAGTGGGGACTACCTTGAATCTTCATAGCATATATCCTGGATATGGGGAAGGCTAGATGTAGATGTCTATTGATAGGGAAGACAGCTTAGTTGATGAAGATTTTGTATTTTAATATGTAAAATTGAGGAGCTTTAGAGGTATTCGAGATTAGCAGCATGGAGCCAGAAAAGGTTAGTGATTTGGCTTAGCACTTTTAAAAAATATGATATTAAGGGTCTTGCTGTTCATCTTTAAAGACATAAATTAACATGTGCATCTCTCTTTCCTGTTATGGCCAAGGTCAGCAATGTTGATGAATCAAAATTGTCCTTTGGTTACAATAAGGGTAAACATTCCATGATCAAGGGATGATTTTTTACTAATCGCTTACAGGCATGATATTGCAAATATTTAAACCTATGAGGGTTTTGAGAACTTGCAGCCCTAAGACTTTATTTCAGTGCTGGTGGAGGTAAATGTAAGAATTCCCTTGGATACGAAAGGTTTTGAAGTCCCTCATTTACCAAATCTAATATAATATATATACAATCTGTAAGATAAGCACTTCTTCTCTTCATTGTGGAAAAGCCAGCTCCTGCACCAGAACAGGCTCCATTACCCTCTGTCTGAGCAATGTAAAGGTGAACAATGCCTCTACAGAGGCAGGAATCTGAGCTTATCCACCTCAAATGTTGTCTGAATGGTCTATTATGCAGCCAGATGTGCATTATTTTAAAGACCTACCTCCAACTTCTGTCTGTCTCCTTCTCCTCTGGCCCTCCAGCCTGTCAGTATCTCTTAGGGTTTTGTCTTTGCCTTTCCTTTTCTGTCTGCACTCTATCCTTGGCCAGCTTCATCTGGTCACACTACTTCAGCTATTGCCTATCACCCCTATATTAATGAATTCTTATCTAGCGCTCCACCCCATATTCTTCCCTTCCATTCAGCCTCACATCTCCAATTGCCTCTGTCTTCCTAGATGCCCTAACACCACCCCAAAATTAAAATGCCACAAAATAAGCTCCTCCTTCCCCTGCCATCCCATTCTCGGGGACAGGAATGGCATGAAAAGATACAAAGTCAACACTGGGGGAAGGAAACAGAAGGAGCTACAGAGAGGCGTAGAAGTCAGAGCAGAGATATAGGCTGGGGTGGAATTGTGCAGAGATTTACATAACTTTTATTGCCTTAGATTTGTGATGACTGCTTTACCCAAAATTCGGAATTGCCATGAGTGAGGTATGCAATTGTTCTCAAACAAGGTGCGGTAAAACTCGTATCATGCCACATCACGTGTTATAGATTTCTTGGGGTGGGTTGGTTGGCATGCTTATTTGTTTTGGAGGCAAAGGGAAGCGAGGGGGCTGAATGGTGGGACTGCCCTCTGAAAGAATAGAAAAAATGATGTCATGTTGATGTCAAGTGCAGAATGAAGTAACTTCATTCTGGTGGATCCTACTTATCTACTCTGGGACTGTTTACACATCCACATGCTGTAGTTAGGATTAGGTTTGTAACTTGATGGTTGATGATGAAATAGTTCACTACTCTCACAACACTGAAGTCAATGGGACGACTTGTACCTGGCTGCATGATCAGGCTTTGTGATACACAAACATGCAGTAAGATGGATATGTATTTATAAGTGAGCCTCTTAGCCAGCTGAGGAACGTAGCAATTAAAATTTAGTAATAGGGCAGGACATAGAGACCTCCAGCAAGACTGAGCCCCCAGTGAGTTAGGAGCTGTACAAACACATTGTAATTACTTCAGGGCAGGGATTGTCTTTTATATCTCAATAGACAAGAAGAGAAAGTTACTTTCCTTAAGTCATGTAGTAGGTTAATGATAGAGCCAGGAATAGGGCTCCTGCCTCCCATACCTGTTCTGTATCCACCAGACCATAATGCGTCTCTGTAATATTAAGCATTCCATCCTTGTATTGAATATAAAGCACTTGTGAATGTGACCTCTGGATTTCTCACAGCACTTATGCTAACTAACTGACTGGATCATTGAATTCATTGGACTTGTAGGGAATGCACAGAGAACACGCAGGAGTTCCATTTTCCTTTCATGCCCGTAGTACTGCAAAACTGTGTGTTCCTTCACTCAAATTATCAGCATGTCAGTCTGAGCTTGGGGAGGGGAGGAAGATTCCAATCTCCAACTTTCTGGCAGCTAATTTAAGACTTTTAATCTGCATTACAAGAAAAACCTGTTCCTCTTCCTCATGAAAATTTGAGGATGGAGATGAACAGATAAGGCATCACATTTCATTGCCACATTTCCTTTCCTTTTGTAATGAGAGAAGACCTGAGAAAAGAGGTCTCTGCTCCTTACTGAGAAGTAATCCAAGACTCAACCTCCCCCCCACCCCCAATCCCTACAACAGATCACTACAGCTACTCTATCACAGTCAAGGATGCAGCAGCCTTTGTGGGTGTGGTGTGCACCTCCTCCCATGTAGGTCTCTGAGATCCACTCTTCCCCAAGCCTGACTTGAAATACACTCTTGCACCAGGGCACTTCCATGGCTACTACGAAGACTGCAGAATAGTGCTTCCCTGCACACTAGTCCAGAGCATACAGGGCCTTCCCTAACCACGTGCATCATAAATGGGGCATTTTCCTATCCTTGGGTATTCAGCCCAATACTGGGCCCTACAATAGTTGCACTGAAATAATTTCTTCCTTTGAGATGTTCCCAACATATTCCCCATATTAAGGGTATGCCTCCCTGCCCAGCAGAATTGTTCAAAACTGAAGGTACAGTCTTGGTGTAATCATTGTACATGTGAACAAAATGTGCTTCACTGAAACTAGACTCTAGGGCAGGAGTTCTCAGACTTTTGAACTGGTGACCCCTTGCACACAGGAAGCCTCTGAATGCGACCCCCCCCCCCCATACATTAAAAACATTTTTTTTGTATATTTAACACTATTATAAATGCTGGAGGCAAAGTGGAGTTTGGGGTGGAGGCTGGCAGCTCGTGACCCCCCATGTAATAACCTCGAGACCCCTTGAGGGGTCCTGACACCTCAGTTTGAGAACCCCTGCTCTAGGGTGTCACTAAATGTTTCCATTATTACTGAAGGGAGGGCTCATAGTCATGTCAAGATTTCAATCTCGCGGCGTGGCACTGTGGGCCACTAACTGCCAGGATGGAGGAGGGATATCACTTCTGCTTTGTCCCTTTGCCCCTTTCTCACTTCCTTTGCCATTCCTTCCTCTGTCTTTCACCCTGCCCAAGTCGAGGAAATCTTTGTTACTCCGTCAGTAAAAGTTCCAGTTCTATTTCTACCCCTGGCTGAGGCCACAGCTGTTGACAGGCAAATTATGACCTAGATCAGCTGATGTGGCAGAGAGAAAGTGAGCAGAAGTAAGCACTGTTATGTGTTTAAAAGGAAGCCCTTTCTTCTCATAGAACTAATGGAGGTTTTGTAGCTGTAGTTCCCATTGACTTAGGACATCCAAGATCTACTGTGGTCTGATTTCCCTAAGAGCAAAGATGACCCACGCCTGCCTATAGTGTGTGTGTCCGTTTGCGGGAGCGGAGTGAGGGCAGCTGGCTTCAGCAGTGTTACAGTGCATGCTCAGTCTGTGCTAAGCAGCATATCTGGGGGGCGGGGGAGAGCCTTTGATCCCCCATGTTGTCCCCCACGTATCGCCTCTGCCCAAGTGTGTGATGTTATTGAAAATGGGCTAAATCCTGCAGTCCTTACTCTGGGCTGAGTCATCCCTTCTGTGGGAAAAGCTGCAAAAAGCAGCCATGCTATTTTTAATTTGGGGCACTTTTATGGGCGTATCATGTCAGAAGCAAAATGGGATTTTCCCATCCCTAGACATTGGGCAGGTAGGCATGATTTGCTGATATCCCAGTATCCATAAGAAAATCCTCCATGTTTGGAGACCTCTGCAGAGGATGCACTTCCAGGGCATTCAGGCAGATGCTCTGTAGGACTACCCGGCCTCTCACCCGCCAAGTGCAGGATGGGGGTCTCAAGGTCCCTTTCCAAAATCATACAAGAATGAGGAAAGCCAATGTTTCCTGCAAATCAGCATTATCTGGGCCTGGAAAATGCCCACTGATTTAAGGGGGAACAATGGTAGGGATAGTGCTACATCTCTTCCGAAACCCTGGAGCACCAAAAGTAGGCATGAGCCTTCTGTGGAAAAAACGTCACTTAAGAAAAATATTTCTGCCCTTGCTGACCACTGAACTAATTTTGCAGATATTCTATATTCTTACCTTCCAAGGCACTTTTGGGACAATGTGCATTGACATCCTCATTCACTTGTCAGGCAAAATTCTCATTTGCTTTCCAAGAAAAAGTTAGCATTGGTTACAATCTGGCAAAGAGTCATCTCTCCTTCTTCCTGCCTTTAGCGTCAGCTACAGCAGTTATCTGAATCTCTGCAAGCAAGGCATATAATATTAACAAACTGCATCTTTAAAACCAAAATTTTAAGACATAATTTTCTTCCGCTGTTGTAACTGTTAAAAATGCAAATTACAAACAATAGGCAAAAATCATTTGAAATATCCCTGATGAAATATCACTTGATTTTCTCCATGGTGTATTATCTGTACCCTGCCTCATTAATACTAATTAAACACTTCCCTGCTGTAAGAAGTAAAATATCAAAACAGCGTCAGGGTTACTTGCTATATTGCTTCTGCTAATAAAACAAAACTCCATATTGTACTTATACAATTAAATCTAATTCAGTACTGGGGCAGTAAGATGGGGGTGGGGGGGTACTGTACTGAAGATTCAGAAATATCTGTTAATCTCTTTTGGAGTTGCAGCATCTTCAGCTCTTATAAAGGTCACACTTTTTTCTTTTGAGTTCTTTTTATTCACCTTCTGCTTTCCAAGCCTTTAGGGCACACTTGCATCACGTTGTCAAGCTTTTCTCTCCAACCGCAAGGGCTAGAACCTTACTACTTTACTTGGTTGGTTTTTTTTAATGAAAGCTGAGTGTCTATGATCCCAGCAGCTGCCGTGTTAAGAAAAACACCAAATCTTGCAAGATTTGTAATATAGTCACGACAGTTGGCAACATCTGATGTTTCTTCTCTATCTTCCCCCAACACTTTGTCCGTGATCCTCATGTGCCTATGCATGTCGTAACTTAGCCTGCACAGCTATACAAGGGAGTAAGGGAGAGTAAGACCTCCTCTTATAAACCTGTGGGAGCTATCCAGACCTTTGATCCAGGCAGAAAGGAGTAGGCAGGGACTGTGTGCCCACTTACTCCCTGCCACACTCAGTCAGCACAGGTGTATGGGGGTGGGAGAGGGGAGAGATGTAATTTACTGCTGGGTCATTCACAACTTCCTCCTCCCTGCCCCACAGCAAGAAGAAAGCAGGGGAGGAACTGCTACTTTGAGGGATGTATGAGTCAAGGTGCCTTCAGGAGTGGTGCAGTTCAACTACTGCTTCCTCAGGTCTGGGCCTAAAGCAGGGGTCGGCAACGTTCGGCATGCGGCTCGCCAAGGTAAGCACCCTGGCGGGCCAGGCCAATTTTATTTACCTGCTGACACAGCAGGTTCGGCCGATCGTGGCCCCCACTGGCTGCGGTTCGCCATCCCGGGCCAATGGGGGCGGCGAGAAGCAGCATGGGCAAGCGATGTGCTGGGGGCGGCTTCCTGCCACCCCCATTGGCCCGGGACGGCGAACCACGGCCAGTGGGGGCCGCGATCGGCCGAACCTGCCGTGTCAGCAGGTAAATAAACTGGCCCGGCCCGCTAGGGTGCTTACCCTGGCAAACCGCGTGCCAAACGTTGCCGACCCCTGGCCTAACGGATCAATCTCGCCCACAATGTATTCTCATACTACAATTTAGTTTATTTTGTATTACCTAAGAGCCCCAGCCCTAGAGCAGCACCCCCCTAGGCTAGGCACTGTACAAACACAGAACAAAAAGCTGGTCCCTGTCCCAAAGAAAACTAAGGGTCTGTCTGTGGTGCAAGCGCAGGGTGTGATTAGGGTGCGCTTTGGGACAGTGCATGATTGTAGCAGGAGTAACCACCCCCAGCTCGCTCCAGTTCAGTTGGGACAGGGAGCAGGGAAGTGGCAGTAGTGTGCACTTGTGTGGACTAGACCTGTGTGTATATTCAGACGGGGGTACAGCCTAGCCCTATCCTAATTATAAAACAAGGGACAACAGCTGGATGCAGACAGATGGGGGAGCACTGTTCCCTGCGGCAAAGATCTTGTGTCATCCCGGCTCTAGTGTAGGATTTCGGTTTAAAACACAGCTAACAGCTTCATGGACCTTCTTCCACCCTGCAGTAGCCCTGGCCTGAGAATTCCCAGGGACGTCGGCCTGGATTTTCCTTCTCCCCTTTAGTGCCAGCATTGAATGGCAACCCCGACCTTTGCCCAGGCGTCCCCCCTTTGCCACCGGGACTAGCAGCCAGGAGGCCCCACTTGCCCGGGTTATTACCACTCTTCCTAGGCTTAGGCCAAGCCCAGTCCCGGCTCTGCCCCGCTGCCAGCCCCTGGAGGGCTCGGACGGGCTGGTGACAGAGCCTGGTGTAACCTGAGCGGGCTCCGCGGGCTGGCGTCGCCTTAGCCCGGCTGCTGCGTGCACGGGCGGCAGAGCCAGCCCGCCCCTCCGCCGACGCAGCGAGGCTGCTGGCTGGGCAGCCGCGGAGGAGGGACCGGAGGGAGGCGGCAGAGGGTTAGCGGCCTCAGGGGCACGCCGCTCACACCCCCGGCGCGCAGGGGGCTGCCGCAGTTTGCTGAAGGGCTTCCCGGAGCCGGAGCGCCGGTGGAGCTGCGGGGCTGGGGCTTGGGCTGGAGCCGGAGCCTCCGGGGGCACCGCTGGCGCTGCAGCCCGCAGCCTCGCCGCGGGGGGACGGGGACGTGGCGGTCGCTGCAGTCTGGGTGTGTTTCCCCCCCCGGGGGTGCGCGCGCGGGGAGGGACGAGATGCCCCAGGATGAGAGCTGGGCTTGGCCCCGGGTGGCTGCTGCAGCTCCCAGCCCCACGCAAGTGGGGAGGGGTTGCGGGGCACGGGACTCCATGCCGCAGGGGGGTAGGGGGGCTGTGGGGAGGGGGGGCTTTGTGGCGGGAGTTGGCGGCAGGGGGCCGGGCATTGCAAGCCGTGCATTGGGGGGCAGTCACTGTGGCGGGGTGCTGGTTTCGGGGAGGGGGCGCGGTCTGGGTATTTCGGGGCTTTGGGGTGGGGGTTGTGTTCTGGGGTGTCTGTCAGGGGTCCATGAACAGCGCAGGGGGGGATTAAAGAGCACCGGGCTTTGGGGTGCAGATATTGCGTGGTTGGGGGGGGGAGAGTTCCGCGGGCTGCATTTGGCTGTGACCTCCCGCTGTGCCTGGAAGGGGAAAGGGGGTGTGCAAGTGGGGTCTGCAGGAGGGAGCGGGGCTAGGCTGGGCTGGAGGAAGGCAGCAGGCAGGTATCCTTGGGGGCTGTGTTTCCCTGCCGCGGTGGGGGGAAGCTGGTTCGGTCTGGGCTCGGGGGGATTCTGTTTAGGGGCAGGGTCCTTTTTGTTTGCTTGGCTCGGCCATAGGAGGGCGATCGCTGAGTGGCGATGGAGGAGTCTGGTGGGGGGCGACCCGGGGGAGCAGAGCTGAGAGCGAGCAGCGGCGGGGGGCCTGGCTTGATGCAGTGAAGACGAGGGCGAGGGGAGCCGCCAGTGCCCGAACCCTCCGTGTGTGTGTGCGGAATGTCAAACACTCCCTGCCATTAATCCGCGCCAGCGTGTTTCGCTGCTGCTGCGGGCACTCACCAGCCAGCTATTTTTATTAGTGTTTTAAAGGGCTGGAGGGAGTCGCCTGTGGGGGAGGTTAGCTAATGAAATCCATGGAGTTCACTCATACAGCCACCGCACAGCGCCTTCCCACTGGGGGTCCCCGGCAGTTCCTCCTTTCAAGTCTCCTCACATCCTCTGCATGCTTAGTACTGGCGTGTTTGCAAGGAGCGGAGCCCTCTCTGGGAAGCTGCAAATCCCAATTTAAGCGCCGAGCTAGCAAGACCGCTTCAGTCTTTTCTCCGTGCCCCGGCTTCATTTAAACTTCCGAAAAGTCTTAAATGTAAATCCGTGGGAATTCTGAGCCGTCCTCCTCAACGAAATACCAGGGCTCTCTTGGGAACATTTGAATACTATTTGCACATGTAGGTACAAAGGTGACTGGGAGGCAATGAGTTAATTATCAGATGGGAACTCTCGGTAGCACCCAGGATAATTTGGGAGCTTTTCGAATGAGGTTATTTCTCTCAAGTGTTCCAAATGTCCAGGGATAATTTTTATTAAAAATTATCTGTATCTGCTTGGCAAATTATGCTATCCCTGGATCACTGTGAAATAACAAAGCACACTTGTTGCAGATTTTAAATGTTGAGGGTTTAATTTAAAACCGCTATAATATAGACTTCCCCCACCACTTCATCCCCCATTTTTTGTGTCACTTTTGAAGGTTATTCAGATGTCTGTAGGAGGGTTAAGAGCCACCGTGTATGAGCAACCACTTGAGTTACTTAATGGAATTAATCATTGGCCAGAATGAGCAGTAGCAGTATTAAGCCTTGTTGGTTTTCAGCCATAATCACTTATCAACTGCAGAAAATGTATGTTAAGGCAGTAACTTGTTTGAATGAATTCCCTGATTCTACTAGTGAAATGGAAGTGTTTTTATTTTGAGACGTGAGTAACATTTCAGCATTGTAATGAAATGCTGGATTCTAGCATTATCTCATAGCTCAGGTATGTCCATTGATATTCATGTCTGGTGAGTGCTTTGCAAGGGTTTTGCATAGCTGATAGGGATTTATTTCATTTTCACAATTATATTGTGTTGACTCAATTGCCTTGGGAGCTCTATAAGGCTGCTTAACTTTTTTTAATGAGTGCGAGTTGATTCATATCTGACTAGCTCACAATGTTTTAAGTCACTACACACAGCTGAGAATGAAGTGCTGGGACACTTAAGATATTTGTTTAACATTCATTGTGCACATTCTTGAAAAGTCAGTGCATGGGTGAGTTTTTTATTTAATTTCATTGCACAGCTCTGTGTCAGCCTGTATTTTTGACTTTGATTGCCCCTATCAGATTTTATTTCTGTACTAATGGGAAATTTTTAGTGCAGATATAATGTAATAAATATATGGAGATATACCTATCTCATAGAACTGGAAGGGACCCTGAAAGGTCATTGAGTCCAGCCCCCTGCCTTCACTAGCAGGACCAAGCACCGATTTTTTGCCCCAGATCCCTAAGTGGCCCCCTCAAGGATTGAACTCACAACCCTGGGTTTAGCAGGCTAATGCTCAAACCACTGAGCTATCTCCCCCCAGCCCCCTTTTGAGATATAGTAAAAAAAAAAATTCCTATTAGTTTTAGAACACCTGCTCAAAGATTGTTTTACATGATGACCATGTGAGCTCTTAAGTAAATTAAACCACGTAGGTGTCTTTTAATAGCACAGATAAGTAGCAGTAGTTCATGGAGGTTTCTGTATAAACGGATGGTTTTTCCCTTTCTCAATGTATATGCAACTTCAGTACTAATAAGAGCTGTATGTGTACATTTTGAGTCTGATTCTGCTTTCTTTGCACACTCAAATTCCATGTACAAGGAATATAAGACCAGGTCCCTTAAGGGGTTAAAAAAATGCCCCTAGGAACGGAAGCACCCAGAAGACCTTGCTTTAGAAGCTTGAGAAGCTGATGTATATTTTGAGAGTGGGATGGATTAATTCATGCCAGTTTTTGTCTGGCTTTCTAACATTGAAGCAAGTCAGTCCTGCAGTTAGGAACGCACAGCTCTGAATTAGTAAGCTATACAGATACTGTATTTGTGGCAAGCTTCCCCAGGAAATGAAATGCCTTTGTAACATGCATAATGCAACATCCACTGTTATCCCTACTATTACCATTATCACTGTGATTTTGACATTTCAACATGCTGAACTATTCATTTGCAGCTAGGCCGCTCTGACTTCAGCTGACCAGCAATTAGCACATTTGCAGTACTTGAGTTCAAGCTGCCAAGATTCTTTAATTAATTAATTTATTTTACTGGTATGTTGGCTGTCTCTCTGCTAGCAGCCTGTACTGATGGAATGTTTCTTAATTTTCATGGTGCAGTACTACATGTGAGAATATTAAATGACCGGAGATTTGAGAGGAATTTATTGTACATAATAAAATAACCGTAGAATAGATTTGTCCTGCAAATCTAGATGAAAGGACAATTTTCTTTAAAAATACACATGCATCTTCATTTAGTTCAGCCCATTGCCATCAATAAAATACTCCTCAGCCCACAAAGAACTAAACCCTTCCCACTTAACCAATTCACCGCAACACTTTGCAGAAAGGCTGGATAAACAGACTTTGCAGCTGGCCTTGAAGGTCAACAAAGTTGGGCTATCAGAACAATGGGAGAATAAGTTCCAGAGTCAAGAACTCTTCACTGAGAATATCCTGCTCCCTTTGCCAGATGAATATACAGGATTGTCTGCTTGTTCTCAGCTATGCCACCTGCCAGGTTATAAGAACTTGTTTGCAGTGTGTAGCCGTATTGGTTCCAGGATATTAGAGACAAGGTGGGTGAGGTAATCTCTTTGATTGGACCAACTTCTGCTGGTGAAAGAGACATGCTTTCAACATGGAGGTGTTCTTTAGGTCTGGGAAAAGTGCTCAGTGTCACAGCTAAATAAAAGGTGAAACAGATTGTTTAGCACAGGGGTTCTCACAACAAATTTTTTGGTGGCCTCAGAGTGCAGCTACCAACTCTTGCTGGTGGCCACGCTGACAATTTTTCCTAAAATACTTAATTAATTTTAGGAAAAATAAATAAACATGCACATATACAGGTCCAAACCATTGTCATTTATTTATGTGTGTTTTTTTCAGACTCAGTAATAAAAATAATTTACATTTGTTGTTCTTTACTGGGCCTAAACAGAATAGAAACACAAATAAGGCGCTTTGCATGTTCTTGTCTTTTTTTGTAGTTGTTTCTTGTGCTTTTTTTATTGTGCTTTTTTTTTCTTTCCCCTAAGACTTGCTAGCTGGTAAGTCTTCTGCTGTGAAAAGTGATATTTGTATGTTTCTTAATATCACTTTTCACAGAAGATTTACTCAGCCCCAGCGAGCCCTGGGACAAATTAATGGATTAATGAGCGGCAGCGGGGCCCAGGGACGATGACGCGGGTGGTGAGCCTGGGGCTGAAGCCTGGAACCAGAGCCTGTTACCACATGGATGGAGCCCAGACCTCCGTGACTGAAGCCTGCCTCCCCTACCCCTGGAAAAGTGGGGAATTCACCATCTGCCTGCACCTCCAGCAGCAGATGGTGGAGGGGGGCAGGGCTGCTGGCTGCTCTGGGAGGGGGCACTGCTTTGTGCCTCTCCATCACAGCCCAGGAGGCTGTGGCCACATTTGAGAAACACTGGTTTAGCATAAGTAGTTAACATGTATTGTTAGTGACCATTCAAGGTGAAGTGGCTTGTTAACACTTCTGCAATCATAGAACAAAACAGGGGGATTAGTGGGCCACAAATTGATGTAATAAACTGTAAATCCAGTGTCTTTATTGAGAGCATGATTTTAAGTGTCTAGCAAAGTTATGAATTTAAGCTCCCAGGCTCATTGTAATAACACTCCCCAAAGACTGACACCAGCTGTCTCCTTGAGTTTCAAAGTCCTACATAAAAAGTCTTACTATAGGGGTCCTGGCCCATTAAAAAATGGGTGCCCAAACTTAAGTTCTTATGCTGCATATTTAGGTGCCTAAACATGGAACATAGGAATTGTCATACCAGATCAGACAAATGGTTGATCTAGTCCAGCATCCTGTTGAATTCTTCTTTAGCTGTCAGCCCCTTTTGGCATGGATTGAAATTCCTAGGGAAAAGATCGTCTGTTACCTGGTCAAGGGATGTCTGAGGCAATTAGCCAATGGAATGTTCCTGCTGTTCGGAGATCAGCATGTAGGCAAAACAGAACATAAGTTATGAATGAAGTGGCAGTCTTTATGCTGAATTCAATTTTTTAAATCATTTGCAGTTGATCTCTTTAATAGTGTCTTAACAATTTCAAAATGTATATAGCCAAATTCTGTTCTCTGGATTCACTGGGCCCAGATTGCTTCCCACACTAGTGTAAATCAGGAGTAAATCCACTGAAGTTGGTGCAGTTAATCTTGGGATAAGAACTGTGTAAGTGAAGAACTGGACTTTGGCTATGTCTACCCTTGTTTGTAAAACTTATGTTGCTCAGGGGTATGAAAAAACACACCCTTGGCTGACATAAGTTACAGCGCCAGAAGCACTGGTGTGGACATTGCTCTGTCGGTGGAAAACGATCTCCTGCCAGCATATCTACTGCCACTTTTTGGGCGGTGGTTTAATTATGTCAACGGGAGAGCTCTCTCCTATCAGCTTAGAGTGGCTACATCGAAGATCTTACAGCAGTGCAGCTGTGTCTGTAAACATAGCATAGTAGAATGGGGCAGGGAGTTGGGGCATGGGGAGAGGCTCAGGGCGTGCAGGCTCCGAGCGGCGCTTACCTCAAGTGGCTCCTGGAAGCAGTGGCACGTCCCTTCTCCGGCTCCCATGTGGAGGCGCGGCCAGGCGGCTCTGCACGCTGCCCCATCCACGGGCACTGTCCCTGCAGCTTCCATTGGAGCATGTAGGAGCCGGAGCAGGGCCATGCCGTGGCTTCCGGGAGTCACATGGCGCGGCTCTGACCCAGCGCCGTGGTCGGACCGCCGGAGCGGGGCCAAGCCACGTGGTGCGGCTCACGAGCCAGTTTAAAAGGGCTCGTGGGCCGGATCTTACACGTGAGCCATAGTTTGTCCACCCCTGGACTATATATTGAAAAATGCAGTAGGTCTTCAATTGGTATAATTCCTACCTACCAGTGTGCCAAAATGGTTGATACTTGTTTTCAATATTTCAAGAATTTTAAGAGCTCTCTCCTAAAAGTATTTTTAAATCAAGGGTTGTATATGTTTCATGGCTGTATTGCTATGGCAAATTAGTATTCTACATCAGTCCACTCCATCCTTCCAAAGGATAAGTCATTAATTAATTTTGTAGCAAGACAAGTGCAGATTAGCAAAGTTCACATTCATCTAAATCATAAGCGAACAGTATTAAGAAAATATATCACAGCTATAGAAAATCTGCTTTCCTGTCCTTGGATTCTTTTGCTGGCATGGAAATTTCCGATCATTCAAATCTGTCAGGAGGTGGGAGATAGAAGGGTGATCTGGTGGTTAAGGCATTGGACTGGGGTTCAGATTCAATTGCCCAAGGTCACAGACTTCCAAGTGTAGCCTTGGGTGAATTCTTAGGATGGAATTTTCGTAAGGGCTTAGCAAGGCCCTAGCTCTGCTTCCACTGAAATCAATCACAAAACTCCCATGTACTTCAATGGGAGAAGTGTTACATCAGCCCTGAGTGCATCTGAAAATCCCATCTTTAGACCCCAATTCAACAAGGTACTTAACCATATACATAATTTCAATCATATGTGTAGTCCGTCCAACTTCAGTGGGACTGCATGGGGTTGAGTACCTTCCTGAATAGGGGCCTTAAATCTTTCCGTGCCTCAGGACAGCTGTAAAAGGGAGATAATGGCTTTTCTGACTTCTCTATTTAGATTGCAAGCTCTTCAGGGCAGGACTGTCTATTGTGTTTGCACAACTTCAAGTACAAAGGGGCTCCAATCTCATTTGATGCCTGAAGACTGTAATCCTAATAAAAAGATCGTACTGCAATTTGGGTCCAGAATGATGGCATAACAGTCTGCAGGGTTGTTTTTTTTAAACCATGTTTTAAATGAGAAGTTTGTGATATTGTGCAAAATGTACCCTCTTGTTTGCTTCACTTTGTCAGAGTGTAACTCCAGATAAGCCCCCTCAAAATTAGGCAATTACATTGTATGAACAAACCTTGATATTCAGTTATGGTTGCAGGGTTCAGTATTCTGCAGTCTTCACCCAATAACAATCCCATTGACTTCAATGGGAGTTCTGGCTGACTAAGGGCATACTGTGACTGAGAGGAAAAAGCAGCGTTCAGGATAACTTCAGAGAGGTATCAAGTATCAGAGGGGTAGTCGTGTTAGTCTGGATTTGTAAAAAGCAACAGAGAGTCCCGTGGCACCTTTAAGACTAACAGATGTATTGGAGCATAAGTTTTCGTGGGTGAATGCCCACTTCGTCGGATGCATGTAATGGAAATTTCCAGTGGCAGGTATAAATATGCTGGCAAGAATCAGTCTGGAGATAACGAGGTTAGTTCAATCAGGGAGGGTGAGTCCTCTGCTAGCAGTTGAAGTGTGAACACCAAGGCCTTGGCTACACTTGGCAATTCACAGCGCTGCCGCGGCAGCGGTGTGAAGCGCGAGTGTAGTCACGCCGCCAGCGCTGCGAGAGCTTTCTCACAGCGCTGTAAGTATTCCACCTCTCCGAGGGGAGTAGCTTGCAGCGCTGCAAGCGAGCATGCAGCGCTGCAGGCGCTGATTACACTGGCGCTTTACGCGCTGCACTCGGGGGGGGGGCGTTTTCACACCCCTGAGCGCAGCAAGTTGCAGCGCTGTACAGCGCCAGTGTAGCCAAGGAGGAGAAACTGCTTCTGTAGTTGACTAGCCATTTCACAGTCTTTGTTTAATCCTGATCTGATGGTGTCAAATTTGCAAATGAACTGAAGCTCAGCAGTTTCTCTTTGGAGTCTGGTCCTGAAGTTTTTTTGCTGTAAGATGGCTACCTTTACATCTGCTATTGTGTGGCCAGGGAGGTTGAAGTGTTCTCCTACAGGTTTTTGTATATTGCCTAGGGTTACCATATTTTAAGTGTCCAAAAAGAGGACACTCCACGGGGCTCCGCCCCAGCCCTGCCCCTTCCCGGTCCCGCCCAACTCCGCCCCCTCCCCTGAACGCTTCGCCCCTCCCCTGCTTCCCGCGAACATTTGATTCGCGGGAAGGCTGGGGCTGCGGGGCGCAAGGAGGTACAGCCCAGTCCGGCCCCCCCGGCCAAGCGGCTCCCTCCAGCGGCCGACCGGCCCAGGCCAAGAGGCTCTGGCCCCGGCGTCTCCCGCCCGGCTCAGCTCGGGCCCTGGGGCGCCGGCTCCCGGCTGAGCACCCCCAGCCCGGCCCTAGCCCCTGGCCGAGCACTCCCGGCCCCACACCGCTGGCCCCCGGCCCCGCACTGCCAGCCCCAGCGGCAGTGGCTCCGGCCCCCAGCTGAGCACCGCCGGCCCCTCCCTCCCTATTTTTCTCAGACATGTCTGGCTTTTTGGGATTTCCTCTCGGACGGGGATTGGAGGCCCAAAAAGCCGGACATGTCCGGGAAAATCCGGACATATGGTAACCCTAATATTGCCATTCCTGATATCTGACTTGTGTCCATTTATCCTTTTACTTCAGAGAGGTAGTAGAAAACAATTAAATCTAACAGAATAATGATGTTGTTTTAAACGTGTTGCTCTGTGCTACGTCTTTATGTGACATGAGGCCAAAAGTAAGAGATCCCCTACAGTTCTGTTGAGCAGGAAGAATGATTTCCTTGGGCCCTTGTTAATAACGAGGAATACCAATAATGTATTTTAAGTAGGATAGATTCCCTAAAAGAACATTAACTGAATCTTGAGAAGTGTCAGTAGGGTTACGTTACAGATGGACGTTATCACTTGGGAAAACTTTAAAATATTCCATTAAAATATAAATCTGTTTTTTGTTCACACTTGTTTTAGAATCTCCTTTGTAACTTTAGCTCATTGATTAAAGAGAGGAATTGTGGTCTAAGGAGGAATGATGTCTTTGTTAATAAACTGCACTGGGACTCGAGATTTGAGTTCAGTCCCTGGCTCTGCCACAGACTTCCTTTGTGACTTTGGATAGGTCACTTAATCTCTCTGCTTCAGTTGTACCAATGGGGATGTTAATATTGCCTTTGTCATGTCTACTTATATTGTAAACTCTTGGGGGCAGGAACTATATGTACAGTACCTAGCATATTTTCGGATGGAGTCTCCTGGAGCTGCTGGAATAACCAGAAAGGTATTTCTTTGTAAACCAAGGGGCTGTCACTGGAAAGTGTTTTTTTTTTTATTTTATTTTTTATTCTGATCCTCATAGTGAAGTCATGTAATACTTGTGACATCTCAGTTATTTCTATGGCATCATAATATGTGATGTCATAAGCAAAACATTATGATTCTATTATGGGGGTCAATCAGAATGAAATCTAGGCTTTGAGAAGGCGAGATTTTATCTAAACACAAATATTTTCATCAAAAGCAAAAGTATCACGAATAATGTAGGTAAAACATAATATGTTGCTCTTTGCTTTAGGCTCCATCCTAGTCAAGTATTGTACCAGCACAGAAATCTTCTACACATAAATGTAACAAGCATTTCAAGGACTTAATACCGTGCTCTGCTAACTTTTAATTAAATTTATGGTCATAACCACAGTTACAGGATTAGCTGTGTAATGGTAAGGGCAATAAATAGTAAAATACGGAAGCACAAAAATGCTAGTTATATATCTGTGTTCTGTGGTGCAATGTTATATGTAGAAAAACCCAATAACCTGCCTGTAGCTAATACCTTTTTTATAGTTTCTTATTAACTTAACTGGGATCTGGTTTGGGTGTTCTGTTGATGGTATTACGAACATCAGGCTGCTGCCCGTAGACGACCATTGGGATCAGGACTCTGTTGCGTGCAGGGCTGTATCATTACAAAACTACTGGGCAGGCACAGTCTCTAGTGTGAGGTATTTCATATCTAGGTACATAGTGTTGTTTCACTGTAAACAAGGAGCTATTATCAACATCAATGTGGATTTAGGGGAGAATATAATGGACACCCAAATCTCTCAGTGATAGAGCCTAGAACAAAAGAGGGATTAAAATAGAATGTGCTCCTTAAAGATATATGATGGAATATTTAGTAAGCAAGTTTTATGTCTCATCCCCAAATGCATTACAGAGCTAAGGGGGAGGACGGACCCGGAAGAGATTTTATGGTGAGAAGTAACTTGATATTTTGTACAGAACGAGAGAGAGAGAGGGTTGAGATGTCATGGTGAGTGATGAGACACACTTAGAAATACAGTAAAAAGTGAGACTGAGTACAGAGCAATTGAAGGGCTGACATTCAGCCCAGACAGACAGAGTCAAAGATAAGGGCAAAAGTGAAATGATTCTCAAATACATCTCTTTTGGAAAAATACATACCCATCTTCATTCCCCAGACTGGCCTTGATGAAGATAGCCCTCAGCATCCAAAATCATATCATTCCGTGGTGCAGGTGGGAATGTTAGACATGCTTGATCTCTCTCTCTCTCTCTCTCTCTCTCTCACACTTACACTCTCTCTCTCGCACGTGCACGCACACACACTTTTTTCAGAGCTTTGAGTAGGGTTTTAGCTGCATAGCATCCACTGAAGTCAATGAAGGAACTTCCCCAGCTAAGCCCCTTGGCAACTCTTTGACGATTTAGCCTAGACTCGTTTGGGTGGGAGGGTCAGCAAATGCAGCTGTATAAAAGCTTCCTAGTAACAGCTAATAGAGAAGGGGGCTAAAGAGCAAGAGAGGAGGGTAAATTATTAAATTCATTTCATTGAAATATGCGTGGGAAAGAAGGGGATGTCCCTGTGCTTTGTTTGACTTAAGGGCTTGACTACAAATAGTTTTTGTACTGGTTTTACTTGTATCTCTGTATGAAATGGTTATAGAGGTACACTAGTGTGGACACAGTTATACCAATATAAAGGTGCCTTGTATCAGTATAGGACAGAATAGTTAGACATCTAACTTTTGTGTATAGAGAGAGTGATCCAAAAACCCCTCAGTCCCATCTGGCAAGGGGATTACAAGAATATCCTTATTCTGGGATGTACATTCTGGTTCACCAAAAAGTGTTATCTGAGGTTTTAAATGAAGCCAGGGTCACATTGGCCATTCATATTATTGTGAATTTTATGTAGTGATTCAATGGAAGAAGTTATGTATATATGCTGAAAATGTGTTTTAAAGTCTATATCAAGGCAGAGTTGACAAACAAGTCGGAGGAAAGATGTTTGCTCCCCTGTCTCTCTGCATGTAAATTAAGCGTTGTAAGCCAACACAATGGCGGCCCATCTACATGCAAAGTCAACAGGGAGATGTGAAATCTACAGGAAAATAGCCACAACGATTATCCTGGCTCTGAGTAAAAACAATGAACTTTGGGGATGTAAGTAGAACGGATAAAGACACCCCTTTAGCCTGTATCAAGGAAGTAAATGGATGGCATGTTTATATTCATGAAAATGAGCTCTCTGCTTTCTTGGATAGAAGACGTTGCAAAAGACTTGGCTGAGATAAGTCTTCTTTAAACAGAAGTTTAGCCTATTAAGTTTAGATTCTAGAAAGTGTGTTATGATTTTGTTTTATATGTAATCCTTTTGTTTCCATTATCCTTATTCACAATCTTTTGAATCTTGAACCTTTAATAATAAATTTATCCTCGATTTCACCATAAATATATCTAAATGCTGTGATATTAAGATAGGTGCTGATTCTGAGCTGAATCACACAAACAGGTGTGTACACTGATCCCTTAGGACAGCAAACCTGTTTCTTTGAGTGTTCAGTGGATTAGGGTCTGGACATGACAGGCAGATGCTTCAAAGGGGCTCAGGGCTGTGGTGCACCTATTGTTAACCTGCAAGGCAAAGTAAGGGCTGGTATAGCCCGAAGGGGATTGTCTGGGTAGCTTTGGGTATGTCTATACTACCTGCTGGATTGGTGGGTAGCGACTGATCTGTCGGGGATCGATTTATCGTGTGTAGTGTAGATGCGATAAATCGATTCCTGATGGCTCTCCCTTCGACTGCTGAACTCCAGCGTGGCAAGAGGCAGAAGCAAAGTTGACGGGGGAGCTGTGGCAATCAACCCCACGCCATGAGGACGGAGGTAAGTTGAACTAAGATACGTCGACTTCAGCTACGCTATTCTCGTAGCTGAAGTTGCGTATCTGAGGTTGATTTCTCCCCCCTCTGCCCTCCTCTCTCCCCCCCGTAGACCAGGCCTAACAGGCTGGAGGTGTCAGGGAGCTGATATGCAGTTAAGCACAAGCAAGTGTCCCTCTCACTGGAGGCGGGGGGAACAAAGTGACTCTTATTTCTGGGTACCCCAAGGTCAGTCACAGTGAGCCATAGGACATCTTTATACTGGTGTAGCTGGCCTCACATTAGAGGTTGTACTGCGTTAATGATTGCAATGAAAAAAAATATTTAAATTGGTACATGCACACTTGGATTGTCTTAAGTTCCTTGCCTCATTGGCATCGGGGCAGGTTTAGTGATACAAATATAGGCCAAGGGGTTACCAAGATCTAGCACCACCATCACCACCAGAAAAATGCTCCGCTTGCAAGATTTTCCCTAACTGTTTTAGTGCAGACCTGGGGAAAACACTAGGGCAAGGAACCACATGGAATTGACATGAGTAGATCCGCCTGAGCCTAACCAGCATCTGGCAGCAAGACCTAGCATCAAAAGCCAATAATTAGTGCTAATGCATTAATGTCGTTTTTTGCTGTGAATAAAAAGAGATTTCTTTGTTGAGGAAAAAGGATGATTTGACCAAACATTATTGTGCCATCTTTTTTTATCATATTTGTCTGTTGAAATATATAACCGTATTCCCAAAACATTAAAGAGAACCAGAACTGTCCAAAGAGCCTTAAATCTCAAGCATACTTCTATTATGTTTTCTTGTAAATAGGTCACTTTTTCTTCCACCTTTAAAGGCCCCCCGGAAAGTAAGCACAAGAAAAGATTCCTGCCGATACACTCGTGAGAACAATACTCCCATGTTGTTATGGAAACTACTATCAGTGATTTCATAGACTTAATTTGACCTGATTTTAAAACACTTACTTGCTTGCAAAGTGACAAGGAAATAGTGGGATGTGTCACAGATATGCAGTTCCAATTCTTCATATGTTATTAATGTGAGTGGTATAGCACAGCTTATTTTCATCTGGAGAGGAACAGGCATGAATGTGGCAGGCAAAAGTGTCAGGACTTGAGAAAGACCATGACTCGCTTGCAGAAAGATCAAATATATGTAGGAGAGAAAAATAACAAAAAACTTTTCAAACAAAATTTTAACTTTATGCATTCAAGGTTCAAAATGTAGTTGTTTAAATTGTTTGCAGCACACGATCAAGACAAACCAGACCATATCCTCAGCTGGGATAAATTGGCATAGCTTCATTGACTTCAGTTGAGCAATGCCAAGTCAGATGAAGATCTGGCCTAATAAATATGTTCAAAGAATAGTAGTAAATTGTTCCTTTTTAGTTCAGAATCAACAAGACTTTCCTGCTCCTCAGGCTACCGCTGCTGCTTTTTAGGATTATCAGGAGGAAAAACTAAAGAAAGCAATGGCTTGAGTGGATCATTTCATTGGAGTCTCTTGCCAATCACAATTAAACTGACCAAAAAAAACTTGAGTATTTTCCTCCTTGAGAGCAAAATAATTCAATATTATTCAAATTGTCTTAAATAAAGCTTTTTCTGAAAAACCACATTAATCAACCTTTTTTTCTCTGTGTGGTACTATAACTCTGTGTGTCTGGTGGCACACACCAGTTCTAAAGTAGTTTCACCAGCACTAATGAACAGCATAAAAGTAGCTCTTTTAATGCTATTTTTTTGCCCTTTGCAGCCTGGCTTTATGCTGGCATCCATTCCATGCCCCTGATCTCCATTTTCATCAGACAAAATGGTATTTTAAGACTGCCTGTGTTAATCTTATACTCTGGAGACCTGGGTTCAAATCCTCACTTTGGTCATAAGATTAATAGAATTTAGAACAGGGGTCTCAAACTCAAATGACCACGAGGGCCACATGAGGACTAGTACATTGGCCCGAGGACTGCATTTACTGACCCCTTCCCCCCCCCCCGTCCCACTCCACCCCTTCCATGAGGCCCCGCCCCTGCCTGTCTCTTCCCACCCTTTCCCTGCCCCCATTCCAGCCCCTTCCCTGAAATCCCCACCCCAACTCTGCCCCCTCCCTGCCCCCAGGGGTGTGGCGGGGGCTCAGGGCAGGGAGTTGGAGTGTGGGGTGCAGGAGGGATGAGAGGTGCAGCAGGGGGTCAGGGTGCAGGGTGCGGCAGGGGGCTCAGGGCAGTGGGTTGGGGTGCAGGGTGCAGCAGGGGGCTCAGGGCAGTGGGTTGGGGTGCGGCAGGAGGTTGGGGTGCAGGAGGGGTGCGGCAGGGGGCTCAGGGCAGGGGGTTCGGCTGCAGGAGCGGTTCGGGGGGTGGCAGGTTCCCTGCCTGCCTGGCTGCCCTGCCCCTGCTCCGGGAAGCGGACGGAACCTGGGGAAGGAGGGGCACAGGGATGTGTGTGGCTGTTGCTTCGGGCACCGCCCCCAGCAGCTCCCATTGTCTGCAGTTCCCCATTCGCAGCCAATGGGAGCTGCTGGGGGCGGTGCCTGAAGTAACAGCCACACACCCCTGTGTCCCTCCTTCCCCAGGTTCTGTCCGCTCCCCGGAGCGGCGCGGGAGCCTGCCCTGCCCCCAGTGCGCGTCGGGCTGGAGCCACTCTAGGTAAACGCTGGGGGAGGGCAGGGGGGCTGTGAGGAGCCCACGGGCCGCAGAAAATAACCCCGCGGGCCGCGTGTTTGAGACCCCTGATTTAGAAGTAGGAGGGAAATACTGACTTAACCATTGAATATATCGCTTCGTCATTGCCAGATTGTTCAGTCATCTAATGGAAATGACATAGATGGTTTCATCTTACTCCCTAGTAGATATAAACTCTGAGGGAAACCTTGGCCAAGCTTTTCAAACATCATTTAGTGATTGTGTGTGTCCAACCTGAGATGCCTTAAAGAGGCCTGATTTGTAGAGGGTGAGTGCACAGCACTTTCTGAAAATGAGGCCACTTTAATATATGTCAGGATGAAAAGGTCTCACTTTTGAAAATCTTGGCTCTGGTTGTTGTGTTTGGAGGTTTTTTTAACCTACTGATTAAAGCCCCACATTCAGCATGCCATATAAATACTACGTATCACATAATCTGACATGGTTGATGGAGAGGAACAGGACTAAAACTGAGGAGGGCACTGTAGTTTGATGAGGATACATTGCCAAAGAGTTCTGGAGAATGGTTTTAATTTTCAATTAAAATTCGGGGTACAATTTAATTGAGTTCTTTGCTCAGGAGGCAACACAGCTTCTAATGACAGCTAATTCGTTGAAAGCCTTTGTATTTTACATTATGTTGAAATAACTCTAAGGAGGAACGTTCTGGGGGCAATGTTAGATTTGGAGTTGTGACTGGAAAGATGGCAAGAGATTAGATCACATTTACTAGAAAGGGACCAAGTGACCTTCTCCGTTGGATCATATGAACTAGAACCATAAACTCCCTAAACATTAAATCTCACCAAATAAGGGTCAATCCATCCTCATCATCATATCCACTCATTATACTCCGCACCCGAACACAACCATTCTATGAACTTCATACCCTCATATCTCAATGTCTGTACTTTGACCCATCAACCTTTTACCCCCAATCGGGGATATTGCAGATTATGTATTCCTCATGCCGCCTGATCTTAAGCCAAACTTTGCACCCTCGATAATCTGTCTGTTGTTCCCTGATAACCAGAAACTTCTATGCTCAAACTCTGTTCACTATTATTTTTTTTAACATCACCTTAATAAAATTTTTAATTCTTGGAGCCAGATTCAGAGAGACATACTCATTGAGCCAGACGCATCCAATCTAGCTCATTCCGCGAGTGCTCCCATTGATTTCAGTAAGGTACTATTCAACATGACTAGGGGTATCAGAATCTGGTATCACACTCATTATTCTGTGACTGGCTGAGCCAATAGTCTTTTGGTACATGATGCATTCTTTCAAAATGAGCTTGATTGAACACAGGCGTGTTTTAAGGGTGTCCTTCCCCTCCACTCCCCTCAAGCGTTTAAATTTACATCAGATGCCTCCAATTGTCTCCTGATTTCTGTAAATTGTTTGCAGGCTCTTCCCTCTTTCTAGTGCTCTTTCTGGGCCTTTCCCTAGTTTCACGGTTTTGGTTTTATAATTGCAAATGTTTGGTCAAACCCTTTGAGAGAGAGAGTTGTTCTTGTGACGTCTGGGAAACACAAGTTCAGATCTCAGATATTTCTTGCCTAGTGTTCTTGCTAACTCTGGCACGTGAGTGCACCCCGCTGGGCTGCACAAAGGACAGGACTCCCATAGTGACCCTCTGGACAAAACTTATAACAGACTCTGTCCTGCTGAAGCAATGGTTTCTTCCTCTGAGACAAAAATTGGAGGGCTGCTCTAGCAAATGCCTCCAAACTCTGGATTATCAGAAAACCTAAGGAAGAGGGATCATCCCAGGTATGCACCAGATACTTCTCCTGGGGCATAATGTCAGTTGGAAGGGGGCGGGGGGTTGTTTTTTTTAACCACGTAGTTGTGGCAACAAAAGCCCTAGCGTGGACGCAGTTGTACAGGCAACAAGTGCTTTTGCCAGTATAGCTTAGTTTGTTTGGAGAACTGGTATAAACCAGTTTTGCTGGTATAAACTGCATTTACACTGGGAGGGTTTGTTGGTTTAGCTATATACTAGTAGATAGGCTGATATAGTTACCTTTTCTAGTGTAGACAAGGCCTCAGATTATGACACTACTAGATTTGAAGTAAAGATATTAATCCACTCACAAATTGCCAAGTGTGAAGATTTTGTTTGTGCTGAAAATCTCTTCTAGCACTCCTGTCTTCATGTCTCTGGGATATATGCCATTGTTTTTGAAGAATAAAAAAGTGTAATTACAATAATATAGCGAAATAGGCACAAAAATATATTCATACGTCAACTGTGTCACCCCCCACCGCCTTTTTTTTTTTTTTTTTTTTTTTTTTTTGCTAGCCCAGACACAGCATTAAAATAAACCAATCAGCTCACCAAGCCGAAAAAAGGTGAGGGTGGGGGAGACAGGGTAATTTGCACCAATATTTATTAAGCCAAGAGCCAGGTGGAGGCTTTTAAAGCCACAGTCAAGTTATTTCTTGTTTTGCACTTCTTGTAAGCTCCTTGGGTCAGGCACCGTCTTATTCTGTGTTTGTGCAGCACCTAGCACTCGTAGTCCATGACCTGGGCTGCTAGGCACTGGCGTAACACAAATAATGAGTGTTGCAGAGTGGGTCTCCATGCTTCACCCCATGGGCAGTCGTGGAAGTCAGGAATGTGAGATGGGCAGGGCCCAGAATCCACATTTTGGTGAACACCGTGTCCTATTGCACCAGATGGGCTCTGGCTGCTACTCCATCCCATATGCACTGCAGTCCGGGCCCTGGGCTGCAGGGAGGGGCAGGCAACTTCACTTCTTCAACCTCCATTACTGAGTATTTGACTGTTAAGGGCCTGATCCAAAGCTCTCTGAAGTCAGTGGGAGTTTTTCTGCTGTCTCCAGTGGGCATTACACCAGGCCCTAAAAGAGCCATTTTCAATAGTGTGTGACCCCAATGGGTCAAATCCCTCTTGCCTTCCTCCTGCAAGTAACCAAGAGCAGATAGGCCAAATCATTCATATGGGTGTACGTATAGAATGGCTCCATTGAGAGCAGCTTTGGGCTCACGAGCTGTTACTATTTTTAATCTTAAGATTTCAAAACATTCCCTTACCTGACCAATTAAAAACAAACCAGAAAAGATAGATTTTAAGAGATATTGCAAAGATCAGAAGAGTCAAAAGAATTGTTTTCTGGGTGCTTTGTTTATTATTGTTCTGGTTTAAAAGCTTGGACTCTAACCAGCTATTAAAAAGCTCCAAAATTATATAAAACTACAAAAACAAAACAAATACCTCCTTTCATTCAATAATGTTAACGGGCTAAATTAAACAAACAAGAAATGAAGTTCAGAAGAAAAGCTATATTTCTGTCTCTAGTGGCTGGTTGCAAACTATTGAAATTTTTTGTAACGTAATGACAAGCATAAGTGTGTAGGAGTGATGGTGGACATATCAGCGTAGAATTGGTCATTGTGTAGTAAAGTGAAAGTCAAGATTTAGGGCTATTAATAAACACAGATCAATGGGCAAGTGAAACGGCGATGAAGGGCAAAATCTGGAAGTATTTATTTAAGCAATATTCCAAACGACAGTGTTGGCCCAACATGAAAAATCAGCAGTTTACTGACCCAGTTCTGCTCCCACTGAAATCAGTGACCAAAAGGTTAGACTGCATGTCACACTGATCCTGTGACAATGTGTTCTATTTTCCTCTGAATTTAGAATAGCTAATTAATTAATCTCGTGCAGTAAATGACCAATGATTTGTACATACTGTCTTTCCTTTTTTGTATGCACATATATACAGCCCACTGTTCTATATTCTATGGTGCCATGACTTCAGACTACAACCTCTATACTTTGAGCCCATCTCCCTTCTCCGAATCCCATCTTAAAACCTTGCTTATCCAAGTTCATGAGCATCTCTCTGCAAAGCATTTTGTGATATCAAACATTTTAACAGTTGAAAACAGGAGGTTTGTGTGATGCTAAACCAGTATAAAAGCAGTATGGAAACTAAGTCTTCATAATGCTGATATTTTCAATTGAGCCAAATTCTGTTTTCAGCTACCCTGATACAAATCTGGAGTAACTCCTTTAACTTCACTGCAGTCAGACTCATTTCAGATTTCACTGAGAGCAGAATCTTGTCCCGCTGTCAATTGTCAGCACGATTGCCTGTGCTAATGGTGGTCATGCAGAAATACCCAGTTGAATGACAAACTGTGGACCTGATTCACCACTGTGCTGTTCCAGTTTTACTCCAAATCACCGTTGAACCACTTCATACTGTTTTGCAATTGCTTTGAGTTACGATAGTATTCTGGGAATGCAGTCACCAGACTCCGGTTTTCACTTTGCCTCTGAATTTCGGTATCCAGTGCTCCTACAGCTAGGGTTACCATATTTTGTGCCTCCAAATGGAGGACACTCCACGGGGCCCCAGCCCCGCCCACGCCCCGCCCCAACTCCGCCCCCTCCCCAAAGTCTCCGCCCCCTCCCCTGCTTCCCGCGAACATTTAATTTGCGGGAAGCCTGAAGCAGGTAAGGGGGAGTGTGGGGGGAGGAGGCGCGGCCCAGGCTGGCCCCCGGCGGCTCCAGCCTGGGTCGGCTCGGGCCCTGGGGTGCCGGCCCCGGCCGACCACCCCCGGCCCGCCCAGCACTGCCGGCCCCCGGCGGCCCAGCGCACCCCCCAGCTATCCCGGACCGGCTCCCAGCTCCGCGACCCCGCGGCCCCGCGCACCCCCCCGCTACCCCGGACCGGCCCGCGGCCCCGCAGCCCGGCGCACCTCCCCGCTACCCCGGACCGGCACCGCCCGGCACCATGCCCCCGGCCCCGCGACCCCGGCCCGGCCCCGCACCGGCCCCGGCCAAAGAGGCCCCAGCCGAGCCCTCCCTCCCGATTTTCCCGGACATGCCCGGCTTTTGGGGATTTCCCCCCGGACGGGGATTTGAACCCCCAAAAGCCGGACATGTCCGGGAAAATCCGGACGTATGGTAACCCTACTACAGCAGACCATTTTAAATGGAATAAAGCTCATTCAGACAAAGTATGCAAACACAAAAGAGCGATGCCTTTTAAGGCCTGATCCTGTAATTTTTACGAAGACCAAACTCCCACTCATAAACAAGGAATAGTACCCTGGCCTGGTGCAGGGGAAGCTGGGCATGTATTACGATCCATATTCAAGAGAAGCTTGGAGTCTAAAAGTGAGCAAATCTTCTGCAATTGTTTTATACAAAGTACATGTCCACCCACAACATCTCCATTCCTTTCCCTTTGCATCTAGATTGTATTCAACAGTGCTGCTACGAAACAGCTGTGACTTGCAGTGTCACTTTGGGAATTTATTTGCTGATGAAAACACACAACTTTTCAAGCAAGAATTGTGGATGACTTTTCTCCCTCTATGGGCCATACACACTGATATCTTTATCCATGCTCTTTGATACCTGTGGGAGTTGTAAAAGTGATAGACATCAGAATGTGGCCCATAGTCTCTGTACTTTTTTATTGAGTAAATGCAGATAAAGAAAATCTTTCACTGGAAAAGCTTTTGAGGAAACTATTAAGCAGAGAAGCAATCTCATTTATATTTTTACTTACTTGCTCTTGTGTGCTACAGTACCACAGATCAAGTAGGTTATTCATAACGATTCTACCAAACAATGTTACCTAATAGCAATCGGTTGGAAGGTGGCTCGTTCTACAGCTATGTCCCGTAATGGAAATTTTGCCCGTGTACAAATATTTCTGTACCCCTTACACAAGTAAACTTGCCATTAGGCCTCATACCTATAGAATCATAGAATATCAGGGTTGGAAGGGACCTCAGGAGGTCATCTAGTCCAACCCCCTGCTCAAAACAGGACCAATGCCCAGACAGATTTTTACCCCAGTTCCCTAAATGGCCCCCTCAAGGATTGAACTCACAACCATGGGTTTAGCAGGCCAATGCTCAAACCACTGAGCTATCCCTCCCCCCTGTGAAATAACCACCTTCCTACTGATTACTGTAGGTAACTATTTGCTAACATTTATTACTTTTTCCCCCTCACTTTTAGGAGCAGATAGCGTAATGCTTTGATCTGGGGGAGTCCTTTTCACTGGGGTCAATGAGAGTCCTATGTTTTTAGCTCAGCTTTGGTCTATGTCCTTCCTCCTTTAATTTTTTTTAAAATATGCATATGGCTTTTTTCTGCCATAAAATTAAATTGACCTGCTGGGATCAAACTCATTACTCAGAAGAAAAATATAAGATGTCTCTTCCAAACAATTGATAGCAAACTCATTGTATAAAAGTCTGCTAAAAAGTTTTTTTTGTCTGGGGGGAGATGAGAATAGAGGAATTTCCTCCTCCACCCTTGCCGTTGCTAAGCTGTACGTTAATATTGTGAAGAAGGGGAAAAAATAGCAAGGTCTCAGTTTTCCTCAGGATATCGTTTTGTGCTTTCAGTTCAAACTGCAAAAATGACAAGTCTCACCCAAAAGGTTTCAGAAATGCGGGACTTTATTTATTTACTGGATAAGCGGTTCAATTAGATTAATCCAAGAAGCACATGCTTCTGCACATTCAAAGCGTTCACCTCCTTATTTCATGGTTCAGTGGAAATTTAATGTTTTATGGAGCTCCTCATGAAGCAACTGGTTAATTATTTTAACAGATGTGCTGAGTTTGGTCTGGGAAACGAAGCTACCCGTTATTGATTCTCATGTTTGCTCTCCAGAAGTACAAATAAAGCCTGGTGTTTTGTTTGTGGCAATGATCTTTATTTTTGCCTTTTTATTACAAACCTTTTAACCAGAGAAAAGAGTATTAGCTCCTCACATCTAGTGGCAGAAATTATTTATAGGTCCAATTCAACTCGCAGTGACTACATAGAAAAGCTCCCGTTGACTTCAGTGGGAATTAGATCAGGCCCTACTTTTGTTTTTAATAGGCAGGATGCCTAAAAACAGGTTTCAGATATGCCTTTTTCATAAATGCATAGTTTTTGTTGGTCCGTGTGTTTGAAATGTATACTACACATCATATGGACGTGGCCATATGCATATGCCATTGCAGGATCAGGGCCCAAGCGTCCTGTTCTGCTGTTTCTTTCTGAATTATTTTTTTTCACTTGTGTTCCTGATCCCATTGAGCACCTTCCTGTTATTGTTCAAATGAAAAACCAAGGGCAGCATATAGCCCTTAGTATTACATTAGCACCTAGATTTCTCTGACCAAGACCCATATTGTGCTCAGCACTGTACAAACACACACAGTAAGAGAGAATTCCTGCCCCAAAGGCCCTACAGTCTAAATAAACAAGACAGACAATGGGTGGAAAGGGAAAGATAGGCCCAGATATCGGAAGTGCCTTGCTCAAGGGGACACAGCAAATCAGTGGCAGAGGTTGGAGTAGACTCCAGCCTGACCACACTGCCTCTCTACGTACAGATCTCAGTATAATTCCTGTTTGAAATATTTTACATAATTATGATTTTGTAGATAATAAATCTGACAATTGTCCTTTTTCTAGGTTTATGTTTGGGGTCTGTACTCCTGTGTGTGTGTGTGTGTGTGTGTGTGTGTGTGTGTGTGAAATCTGATTTGGTTTATTCTCAAAACACCACATTTGGTAGGGTGACCAGATGTCCCGATTTTATGGGGACAGTCCCGAATTTTGGGTCTTTTTCTTATATAGGTTCCTATTACCCCCCCACCCCCTGTCCCAATTTTTCACATTTGCTGTCTGGTCACCCTAACGTTTGGCTTGACTCTAGATATAGGAACAGCTGTAGTAGAAAGGGTGATGAGGAGAGAAAAAAGTTAATGAAAAAGGAAGGCAGGAAATCCTTCAGGTAGTCTCTCAATTTCAGTCAGTTGTCTTTGATTCGTTCTTACAGCCTCTGGACATATCAAAATAATCACCCTTTTAGTCACAAGCCTGTACCTTTAGGATAAGCCATTGCTACTATTATAACAATAATGCTTCAGGCTTTTTGTGTTGCTGAAATCACACACTTCCTATGTGGAGCAAATATCAATAGTTTTCACAGATGTAGAATTAATTGTGTGTCTGGGCTTTAGTGCCTCCATTCTTAAATGATAAAATGTGGTTTGTGGGGGGGTGGAGGGGAAACCACGCCGAGGAAATGTGCAAGGGAACTCTCCCACAGTCTGAGAGTGAGATGGCAGGAAGGAATTGTTTTGTATTTTAATTACCAGTCTGAATCATGTAACCTCACTTGCATGGGTGGAGGAATGGTGAGAATGCTGCACATCACAGCTGCACTGAAGCATGAGGCAAAGGTCGTGGGTATGCTCACTGCTTATGGACTTAGCTCATTTATGCTGAAGGATGTGAGGATGATTTTAAAGTGTTTCATGGACCTGGTCCAAAGCCCACTGGAGTCAGTGGAAAGACTTACCAGTTTCAATGGGCTTTAGATAAGGCATCATACGAGCAGTTAATCAGAACAGAATTGGAGTTCATTGCTTTATAGAGCAGTAGCAGGGTTAAATTTATCTAGAGATTATTTTCAAAGTTTTAGGTACATTTGTGATACATGTATTGAATAGCAGGGATTTAAGAAGATTTTAACTTAGTACAGGCAAGTGATCTTGAAACGTATATAACTAGTATTTGGTAACTCTTGTTAGACAACAGAGTGTTCGGCTGCAGACATTTTAAAATAATTTGGTATATTAGGGAAATGGTTCATGATGTATTTGTATATCATTTGTGGAATGTAGACTGTATCTGTTCAAGTCAGTACATGCCTTGCCCTTTTAATAATTGTATTCTAAAATCTATTTCTTATGATTACTAAGTCTAAATACACTGAAGTTTACACTGATTTCTATAGATGATTCCAATTCAGGTACATTTTGCATAGGAACATGTACTGGATCAGAACCAATGTCCATTGAGTTCAGGATCTTGGACGGTGGCCAGCACCAGATGATTCCGAGGAAGGTGTAAGACACTCCGTAGTAGATAACAACAGGATAACCTGTCCTCAGAAATGTTTCCGCCTAGCCCTCTAGTTAGAGGTTGGCTTTGCTCCCAAGGATAAAAATTGCCAAGAATCTTGCCACCTAGCTAGAACCCTCATCTGAATGAAATGAGCCATGTTAAATGAGTGAAATCCCACAAATAGTTTCATAACAAAACCCAAGTGTTAATTCTGCCCTTTTTATTCAGCTGTTCGTAATGGTTTGAGTCTTGAATTCTCTTGCAAGAAAGCTTAAAATGAACAGTATTCAAACTACTTGGTTTGAGTGCACCTTTCCGCAGATTAAAGGTGCCTTTTATACTACTCTTTTTCTGCATTCAGAGCAATCATTTATTGAACAGCAATATTTAGTCAAGACCTTTGACTAGCCAAAACTGCATCATTTTGTAGGCTTTTATAGATTCCTCGATTTAGTATCCGTTTACATTTATTTTTGGTTTAAAGCCCATCTCATACTAAAGGAGAACTTTCTGTGCAGTGCATAACAATCAGTTTCTGGGATATGCCCTACTCTAAAAGAATCTTATAACCCTCTCTTGCTAAGTAATGGACACAATCCAGAGTCTATGGGCAAGGCCCAATGAAGCCAATGAGAGTCTTTCTATGGACTGTAATGGGATTTAGACCAAGCTTTCTGTGCGGAAAAATATACATTGTCTGTTTTGTTGGGCTGTGGTTAAGCATGGCATTCCTGATCTAAAATCTGGAAACTGAAATTAGATTTAATTGATTACAGAGAGGCTGTCTGTTCTAAAATCCCATCTGACGTAGTTTTTGCTTTCCAAATCATCAGCAGCACAGATCAGAGAGTGGGAGTGGATCAAGAAATGAGTCAGTGATAGCAACAATGTCAAACCAGGAGGAGGTGTTGTGCAATGTCTTCCTAGGGTCAATGAGTGTTATTGACCCTTTAGTGTTCTTAATGAATTAGAACTACCTACTGGCAAACTTCTTAAATTCCCTAATGGTGCAGAACTGGGACAGTAGTGAATACAAAACAGGCATCAGGAAAAAAAATTCTAAAGGGATGACATTTGCCAATACAAACTTAATGAAAAATATGTGAGATGGCATTTCACGGAAGTGATTATCCAGAATCTTTAGCCAGGTTCTTTGAATATTAATCTAACGCCAAATAAGCAATAAGTAATGATGTAGCATGTTCATATTTTATTTTAATTTTGCCTTAATAAAATTAAAAAATAATCCTAAAGTACTGCTGTGAGTGGCCCAGATGTAAATCAAAAAGGTTTAGAAAAGGACCTTGGACTATGTAGTCAGAACAATTCCCTAAGGAAGCTATGTAGATTGGATCCTACCTTGAATATTAGTTTAATGGGCCTGACCCTGGGGTCCGTAATCACAAAACTGCCAGGGGAGTGAGGATTGAAGCCTGTCTATTTTGGTAATGGACATTTTGCACCAAATCTAATATTTACTCTGCATTTTAGACTATGCTAGACCCTCTAACATTTATCCCTATTCAGTCTGTGTGTGTATATTTAACCTGACCAGAGTGAGGTACCACTGAAACAGTATCTTAAAACTTTCTTTTATTGCCTTACAAACTGAGATTGCTGGTCCTGTTTTCCATTTCAAACCCCATTCCTCTGGGGCAATTTGACTTTCCAGGTCCTTTCACCAGTGTGACATAGATGGACTTTTTTTCTTGTTAGGAAATTAGTCTACAAAATGTGATTTCTTATTCAATACTCTTTTCAGCTTCGCATATACAAGTTAATATTTTGATACAACGTGCTCAATAACTGTCTAACACAGTCTAAGGTCAGCCACTAATAGTGTGACCTTGGCAAGCCACCTAACCTCCTTGTCTCTGAACCAACCCAGCTGTAAAACCCTTTGAAATTAGAACCTCATTGAAACACAGATGTCACATTTCAGTTGAGTTTTCCTGCATAATAGAGGTGGGAAATGACCAGAAGAAAAACATTAACAAAATTAGTTCCGCAATTTGTGCAAGTTTTATAGAGACTAATCAGAGTTGCTATAACAGGAGCCAGTTATTTAGGATGTGCTCTGTAGCACGTGGTCGGTCCTTCAACTGGAGGAGACTGAAGACCAGACTGTCTTCAGTGGAATTGTGCCTACTTACGTCATCTCTGAGTTTTTAGCTCTGTATGTGCTCTAACGGCTAATGTTTAATCCTCATGGTTGAATCGTACAACTGCCTTGTCATTCGTGTTCCTCAAGTGGTGGCTGAACTGCAGTTGAGAAAGGATTTACACAAAACATTAACAAATTTCACACACTCACGATGATTTGGAATACCTTTGGAAAGTAGTGGAGTCAAGTAGTGCTGGAGTCTAAGCATCCCCTTCGTATTGGTGCACATAACAAAATTCATGTGGTGGGGTGGGGCCGAGGGGTTCGAAGTGTGGGAGGGGGTTCAGGGCTGGGGCAGAGGGTTTAGGTGCAGGGATGTGAGGGCTCCAGGGTTGGGGCTGAGTTGGGGCTGTGCGAGGGGCGCCCCAGCCACAGCAGGTCCGGACTGGGTTCGGGCCTTTCCCCCGGCCGCAGCAGGTTGGGGGAGGGGTGCCCCTCCCTCGGCCGGTCCCAGCCGGGCAGGTTCCCTGAGCGCCTGCGTCGCGGCGCTTAGTAGGCTGCTGCGTGGCCTACAGAGAACTTAGGTATCCACTACAAATGACCACATAGGCCCCGTAAACCCTGTATCGGTGGTGTTAACATGCTTCTCTTGCAGTATGTAGGACTTTAATGTTTGGCAGTAGGCAGATTTAATAGACCATGTCTACTTCCTCCTGCTTGAATGCTGTTTTTTCACATGGGTTATAGTCCGCAGAAAGGAAGGAACTAGAACATTCCAAGGTAGTCTGTAACTAGAGCAAAACAGAGGCTTCATGTTTGTCGTCTCAGACTGAATCTAGATGACATTTGATCAGTTTGCAAGTAAAAAGTGTTTCCCGTTTCCTCTGCCTAATTGTTAGCTCTCCCTGAAGTTTGAAACTTAGGTTAGGCGCAGGGTTCTTTTCCCTCTTTATTTATCACCAGTAATAAAGATTCTGCAGGCCAAATTCTGCCTTCCAGTTATACCTGTGAAACTCCAGTTGAAATTTAGCCCTGCAGTTTGAACATAGTTAAACAATCCTGTTGATGAAGCTGGAAGCAGACTAAAATGCAGCTCACTGTCCCATAGCTTTCTTGGTGCTGCAGTGCTAATAAAGTCAAACTGGGTGGGACCCCTTTATTTTTCCCTTTAAAGTCAGCAGATACGATTCTGAGTCACATGGAGAACAGATCTGGTAAGAAAGGACTCCTCATCAAACCGTGAGGAGTTGTCCATTTCAGTGTCATGCTACATGTCTGACTGCAATAAAAAAAAAATCAGATGTGTGCATTTAGGGCTAAAGATGCTAATATAGTGGAAAGGGCAGGAGTGTGATCAATATCTCATGCTTTCCACTAAAGATATGGATGCCCTCCTGCACAGGAGGATGCTCCCACCACAGGATTTCAAGGTGTGTGTGTGTGTGTGTGTGCGCGCGCCGGGGTGGGAGAGGCAGAGCCGGCACTCTGGGCAGCTTGCTGCACTCTGAAGCTGGGGGATATATGTTAATGATGCTCACTGCAGCATTGACTTTATTCCTTGTGCCTAATTAAAACCCTTGGGAAAGAGATGGATAGGAGGAACGCTTCCAGGGGTGGGGGAGATGGGAAAGAACCACTGTGCAGGCTAGCATGACATATGGAGTCCTTAGAATCAGCTATGGATCCTGGAGCATTCACTCCCTAGCCAAACAAAAGATTTGGCTTGGCATCCCCTCCTGTTTTTTGTTTCTTCTTTCTTCACCTCACGCACTAAGTCAGTCAGTCCACCTGCCATGTCTTCTTCCAGAAGAGTCCCCATTTTGGCTTTGTTTGGGGCGGATGTCTCTAGTTCTCAGCTATGCCCCAGAATCATTTGTACCATTTACAGAGGTGCCTAAAAGGCAGTGCCACGGCCGTTGGCTAGCTCAAAATTCTGGGACATATTTGAACATTGAACATGCTTCTTGCAGATGACTAAGCAGAAAGGAGGACATCACTTTCCAGGACGGGATTGGATGAGCAGAAACTTCACATCTGAAGAGGAGGAATTTGGGGTGGGGCATGCCCCCAGCAGTCTCAGTACTTTTTCAATGGTGTCCCCCAAATGGGGAGCCCTAAGGGACCATCTATTCAGTTTATGCCTAAAGCCTTCCGTGACAGGGTCCCCAGGATGCAACCTGGGCTGTGGGCCTGCTGAGCATGCCAAACCCACCAGCCTGGGCTGTCCCCCACACTGTGATGCTAATGCCAAGCTACAAGCCTCTGACAGGCACTGCACTTAAACAGCCATCCACAGGCAGGGCCGCACACAGCTGAGTTATATGAATGATCTTCCAGCCACTCATGAACCATCAATAGAAAGGCACCAGCCAATTCCTTCCAACCCCCCAGTCTTGCACTCCAGGACTATACCATCTTGCACTGCTCACAGTTCATAGACTCATAGACTTTAAGGTCAGAAGGGACCAGTATGATCAGCTAGTCTGACCTCCCGCATGATGCAGGCCACAAAAGCTGACCCACCCCCTTTCCCTTGACTCAGCTGTTGAAGTCCCCAAATCCTGTGATTTAAGGACTTCAAGTCGCAGAGAATCCTCCAGCTAGCGACCCCTACCCCATGCTGCGGAGGAAGGCGAAAAACCTCCAGGGCCTCTGCCAATCTACCCTGGAGGAAAATTCCTTCCCGACCCCAAATATGGCGATCAGTAGAACCCCAAGCATCCAGGCAAGACTCTCCAGCCAGACCCTCATTGACCATTGATACTATTTACCAGCGATGGCACGCTGTTGATTGATTGACTAAAATCACGTTATCCCATCAAACCATTCCCTCCATAAACTTATCAAGCTTAATCTTAAAGCCAGAGAGGTCTTTCGCCCCCACTGTTTCCCTCGGAAGGCTGTTCCAAAATTTCACCCCTCTGATGGTTAGAAACCTTCGTCTAATTTCAAGCCTAAACTTCCCCACCGCCAGTTTATATTCCCTTGGACAGTGCAAACTCATTAATAAGTTCACTACTTCTTCATAGGAAAGTGGATATGCACCAGCCTTTGTAATCTGAGCTGAGATTCCCCAAGCACTTCAAAAAACAAACTGTTTTAGGTAAAATATAAAAGATTTATTAATTGCAGAAAGGTAGATTTTTAAGTGATTGATCTCGATGCCTGCTACTTATAAAGTTGGTTACCTAAGAAAGAAAAATAAATTCGCAGTCTCAGATCTTGCTTACTCTGTGTAAGTTAGAATTTAATCAGTCACTCATCTTAACCGATGGTACAGGGAGCTTACAATTGTTCAATGCACAGCCTGGACCCCCTTCCAGCCTGGGACCAATCTCCCTAGTTCAAAATCTTTGTCTTCCAGATGATCTTCCAGGGGTTCAGACTGAGGGGGAAAGAGAGGCCAAGTGATGATGTCATGGTCTCTCTTTTTATACCTTCTTCCAGCTGCTAGAATGATCCTTGCTGTGACTTGGATTGGGCCGCCCCATTGCATATGTGCCTTCTCTGAGAAGCCTCTGGCATAGTGGATTCTTCCTGATTGGCCATCAATGCCTGTCTGGCCTCCTTTGTTGCAACTGAAAGGCTGGCTGTGAGCATTTCCAACCTCTTAACATATTTCAATAATACATGTGGCAATACTTCATAACTTCCCATACAGGATATTAAGGCTCCACAGATCAAGGCTTTTTAAATGATACTTCACAAGGCATACTTTGTACAAATCCTATCCTAATCCTATCCCATTGGTGAATATGGGGGTTCCAGGGTGCTTCTTTGAGGCACAGAGTGTCACACCACCCAGTAAGGCAGGGGGAAGATAAGGCTGAAGTAATGACGAACATGGTTTGGAGTGGGACTTGGAAATGTATCTGAGACCTTGCTGGAGGGCGGGAATGCCTGGAGCCTGCTCAAAGCAAGACACAGCGCTGCCAAAGTTCCTGAGCCAACTCTCCAGCAAGAATGCTGTGACATGAACTCTTTCTTCCTGTTCCAAACATCCATTTCCAGTAACAGTAAATGACTTGGGGTTTTTTTGTTTCCTCTTCAAACAGCTAGAGGGTGGCTTTTTAGCGATGGCCCGCATTTAGGCTGGGGGAAGGAGAGCAGGAGCCCTGGGGAGTTGCATGCAGTTCTACCGGAAACAGCCAGAATTCTCTCTGTGACAAAGCACCCGCTATTGGTGCAGGATAGGTGCCCTCTTCTTTCTGCCAGGCCCTCTCCATTGCAGAGAAGGTGCAGGGCAATAGTCCAGTCTGTTGCTTTTCAGGAGGCTGGTGGGATAATTGGTCCTAGCTGGGCACAGTGCTGACACGCCTCACCAAAGACTGTTGCCTGTATCTTGTACATAGAGCTACCAACCCTCCAGGATTGTCCTGGAGTCCCCAGACATTAAAGACAAGGCTTTAATTAAAGATAAGGTCACTTGATGAAACCTCCAGGAATTCAGCCAACCGAAGTTGGCAACCCTACCTGCCCATGAGTGCTGGTTTGGAGCGTTCTAGCCCCTTTCCCAGCACTGCTTTCCCACACGCATGCACAGGGTTAGATACAATCACACCCCGTATCAAGAACAGTTTAAAAATTACTCTCCTGCAACTTCTAAAATGGTTTCTCCTTGTCTCTGGAATGCTAACTGCATGCTGTAGTTACACTTAAATGCCAAGTTCTGACCTCGATTACACCAATCATGGAAGTAACCAAGGGCAGAACTTGGCCATTAACACTGCCATGTATTTTTCCCCCTCTCTTCATCTTCTTTTTAACTTCAGTCTTTAACTTTAGCACCTGGACTTCTTACTCATCATGGCCACTGACACTTAATTTATGTCTAATCTTCTACTAGCATTCACCTAGCCCTCTCTAAGGTCAACAGCAGTGAATAGGTCAAACCTATATTTCTTGATAGTGTGAAACAAAAAACAAACATGCCCGACCTCAGATAGTGAAGGCTTTAAAAACCAAGGGTACGTCTACACTGCAGTAAAAGACCTGCAGCTGGCCTGGATCAGCAGATTGGGCTCCTGGAACTCAGGCTGTAGGGCTGTAAAATTGCATCTCAGAGCCCAGACTCCAGCCCAAGCCATAATGTTGACCTTGCAGTTTTTAGCCCTGCAGCTCTGAGATTCGGTGCTGTGTTGTTGTTTTTTTATTGCAGTGTAGACGTAACCCAAGAGACTCTCATCCTGTTCCTAGTTACAATGGGCTAAACTCATAGTCACTTCAATGACTTCATTGGCATTACTCCAAATTTACACTGGTGTAACTAAGAGCAGAATTTGACCTGAAGTCTCTTGCCATTCAACTTTATTATGTTTGGCATAATAAAGAATCTTATTTTTTTTTGCTTCCTTGAAAATATTATCATAAATGTAACTAACCAGCAGCATCGCACAAGTAACGAGAAAATAGCACAAGTTAGAGAACCATATTGGCCTCAATTCCCCCAGCTTATCTCATATCTTTCTAATCAAACCACTCAACCTGCCCAGCCTGGTGATTTAGTAGGTGGGGTTGATGAGTTTGTATGTAGATTTCAGAGTAGAAGCCGTGTTAGTCTGTATCTGCAAAAAGAACAGGAGTACTTGTGGCACCTTAGAGACTAACAAATTTATTAGAGCATAAGCTTTCGTGGACTACAGCCCACTTCTTAGAGTTATGAGACAATGAAAAGCTGTCTCAAGGGGTTTTAAGGTGCTTTTTGTTGTGATTAGTACTCTGAACAAATTCACTCTTGATTGATGATCATAGCTAAATCAAGGATGTATGGGGGGACCTGGAGATCCCAAGCCCCCATTCTGCACAGAGACCCATACAGAGCCCTATTAACTTCAACACAGAGGTGCTGTCAAGCAAATGCAATTGTAGGACTGGATAAATTACCACCGCTGTGGTACAACTGACTTCCAAACCAGGATTGTTTACAAAGAAGCACATTCATTTGCTCATGTTATTGCCCCAAGGGCGTGCAGCAGGACTATGAAGTGTATGACATCTCAGAGTTTGGTAATGAGAATTTAGACTAGTGGGAAAATTTCAGAATAAAATTCCCAAGGAATTACTATTATTATTTGTGTTATGGTAGCAGCTAGGGGCTCTAATTCAGATAGGTGCCCCACTGCATTTGTACAGGGCCTAGAGCATGGTGAGACACATTTCCCACTTTAAAGAGTTGGCAGGCAAAGAATGCAAGACACAAGAAGAGTGTGATGGGAGATAGTTCAACACCCAGGATGAGTCTACACTGCACCCTTCTTCTGGCGGTGTGTAGTATGCATACCTGCCTAGTCCCTTTTGCATGGGTATCAATAACAGTGTAGCTGCTGAGGCACCATTTAGGCAAGTAGAGTAAATACATGCCTGAGGGGTGTGGCTATGTATGCAAGTACATATACCCTTTGTAGCGCTCTATTCGCCCAAGCTTTGTCTCCACATCTACACTGCTGTTTTTAGTAGTGTAGTATCCTGTTGTCCCCCTGCTGTCAGAGCTTTTCCCCTCTGCAGGAAAAGACTGGCAGTGGGGAAAGGCTCCAGTGGCTCCCTGCTGTGGTAGGGAGGGCAGTGGGGGGCTGCCGCTGCTGGAGCCTTTCCCCATTACAGGGAAAGAGAGCCTCCTGCAGCAGGCAAAGGCCACCAGCTCCCCACTGCTGGAGCATCCTTCCTTCCGTGGGGAAGGCTGTGGCAGGGGGAAGAAAGAGGGAAAACTTCTGCCAGCTGCCCACAGCTGCAGCCCTTCACCACCACAATGAAGGGCTCCAACAGCGGGGAAAGCATCTCCCAGAGCCTTTCCCTGCTGCCAGGAAACCGGCTCGCTGCCTCCTGTATGTCAGAGCCTTTCACTGACACACGTAGCTACATGGCACAGTGCGCTTTCCACTGAAGTCTGTAGCTACGTATGCCCTATGCGCTGCTGCCAGTGGTGTGTCGTGTAGATGGAGGCTATTCCCCCCCCCACACACACACACACACCACCACCACCACCACCACCACCCACCCGGACCATAAATATTTTGCCAATCATTAGATTTATAATTTAAAATGGAATTGTTCAAATAACTAGCAGTAGCTTTTCTGTGAAGAAGTGAACACTTACCAGCTAAGCTATATACAGTAGTATATTTAAGTGACCCGTGATAACAGCCAGAATATGTCCTGAACATAAGCGGGGTGAACTCATCTTAGCTCAAGGAAGACTTCATGGACCAAGTTCTGCTCTCTGTTACATCCATTAATTTCAGTGGGTTTTCTTGGGTGTGATGGAGAATGGGATTTGTCCTACTAGGTATTTATGTAGTGCAGGGGTAGGCAACCTATGGCACGCGTGCCGGTTTTCAGTGGCACTCACACTGCCCAGGTCCTGGCCACTGGTCCGGGGAGCTCTGCATTTTAATTTAATTTTAAATTAAGCTTCTTAAACATTTTAAAAACCTTATTTACTTTACATACAACAATAGTTTCGTTATATATTATAGACTTCTAGAAAGAGACCCTTCTAAAAATGTTAAAATGTATTACTGGCACGCGAAATCTTAAATTAGAGTGAATAAATGAAGATTCGGCACACCACTTCTGAAAGGTTGCCGCCCCCTGATATAGTGATACTTAGAGAAGACCTAGTGGGGATAGATAACCCTGACAAAAATGTTCCATGTCATAGCTATCCATTTATATATTTAAAACAGAACGATTTAATGCAGTGATTTAAGGAACAGTTGTTTCCTTTTGAAAATAATTTTGTCCCGTCTTCTATAATTTTAATTAGTTTAATTCACTTGTGGCACTGAAGGATTCTAATGAGATTTCTTTTTAATCAAAGCGTGGGCAATAGGAATCCCAGAGGAAACATCCTGCTTTTGATGAAAATTACCCTCATGCAAACAGGATGCTGTTGCAGTAACAAAGCTGTGAGATAAAGACTTCAGATTATCTGAGAGGCAAAATGATAACCAATGATCTTGCTCTAAAAAACCTGTTTGCGATTGAATGGCCCTTGCCAATTTTGCTGTTTGATGCATCCAAGGAAACAGTACCCAGGAAAGGACAAAACAAATTTCCCAAATTTGAATATACTGGGAAGACCCGGAAAGTAATGGAATCTGTTGTACAGAGGGAAACAAGTGCTTGGGCGACTTTCAACACTAGACTAAAATGGAGGAAGTATGAGGTCTGATTGCACAGTTCTTATTCTTGTGACTTCTACTGGGCACTTTTGTCTGAGTAAGGACTGTAGGACCAGAACTGTGGAAAGTAGTATTTCAAGAGAAAAATATGGTATAAGCCACAACAAGTACTATATACTGGAGAAATCGCTAGCTTGGAGAAACCGGGCCAGACTCTATACTGAGTAACCCCTTGTACAAGTCTGTTTACTGCAGTCAGGCTGATTAAAGGGCAAGGTATAGAATCAGGGCCAGGCTCCTTTAAAATTAAGCTGTTTTGTTCTGAAAAATATTCACCTCCTTTCCAAGATGAACATGTACAAAGAGCACCTTTATAGAGCAAGGGTCAAAATCTGCAAGTGGTTACAAAGCAATTTGGTCCCAGCTGTTCCCTTTCTGTGTGATTTCTGTGCCAGTGACTCTCAACATTTTTGACATCCAAATAGAAACACTGTGTGAAATTCTGGCCCTATTGAAACCAATGGCAATGCTCCCATTGACCCCAGGGGGCCAGGATTTTACCTATTACATTTTAGTAGCTATTTATCGGTTTATTGTTGTGTGGGTTGTAGCGCTGCATAGCTCTTGCATTGTTCAGCACCAATACACATAAAAGGTCTTCTAGAAACACCTTAACAATAATAATTTCATCCTGGGAGAGGAAAAAATAAAAATATTTTCTTACATAAGGGAGAAGAATATAAGATAAAAGCTGCAAGAACAAATTATTACCATGCCTTTGTTATCCACAGACAGTGTATTTTATACTGGCCAAAACAGACTGAAGGTAGTCCTCGCGCTGTGCAGCTTACCTTCCTCTTAGAAGAAATGCTATGGATTAAAAAACGAAAAGTTTTTATTAGGATTCCGAAAACTCGTGCCAAATTCTAGACACTTTTTTTTTTTTAAGTAGTTAGTTTTGTACCAAACCCAGAACTATTTATCTGAACTGCCCTCTCTTCTGATATTTGGGGCTTCCGGTAAATTAGAACTGGAAAGATTCCGAAGCTGATATTCAGAACAACAGAGCAACCCATCACCAAGGTTTTGCCTAGTCCCAGGCCTGGATTTATCCGTTGGTATTTGAACCTGAGAGAGGTCAAAACTGGAACCATTTATCTGAATCTCCTGAACTTTTGGGGGAGGGTTGGGATCAGAGTCACCCCAGGTTTGGTTTTGAACAACTCAAATCTGACTAATGAGGTTTTGCAAAAGCAAAACCAACCTGGCTTTGTAATCCCCACTTATAATTCAGTGGCAAGAGAAAATGAAGAAACATCCCATATCATCTGGCTTCCTCCATGGAATTGCATGCTACATTCTCTTCTTGGAGATCTCTACCACAGCTGTTCCATAAGTTGGCAATAACCTCAATGCATCGCATTCCATATACTCCTCTTCCAGCAAAAGGTTGTCCAGTCCATGGAAACGCATCAAAATAAAAGCAGACCAGGAGGGAAAATATGCAAATATTCAGTAATTGCTGAGTCATGTGTCCATCTCTTATTGCCTTCCACGGTCCTGGCTACTGAGCTGCCACTACTAAACAAGTGATCCAAACTTCCTGCATCAGAGTTTGTCTTCAAGGCTCCACACATTTTTCTGATGGGAAGCCCTATGTAAGCGACTGCTACTTTGCGGCAGCAATTTGTGTTCCGTGGTTTCTGCTTCTCTCTGAGTATATAGAAACACTGCTACCAAGGCTCGGATTGGCCAGCTTTTGAAATCTCGATGAGCTGGTATTTTTAATCGAGGCCCACATCTTTTACTCCAGAAGCTAAGTTTTCATTTTACACAACAATCAATAAATCTCTGCCTCTTATGCCTACGATAATAACCTTGCAGTTGTGGACTGAGCATGAATAAGTGCTGTGAGGTCTGCCAGAATTTGCAGGTGGTCTGGAACAGCAATTCAGACATGCTCTGTCCCCAAACAGCCCTGTGTGTGTGTGTGGCTATGGCTGTACTGCACACCACGGGCGATGGAGTATAGGGTATACGTAGCTACATGCTGCAGTGAAAAGCAGGTGGTGTCCAAACTGCGGTCTGTAGCTACACGCAGCAGTAAAAGATTCTGGCAGGGGGAGGCAGCCAGCACTTTTCCTTGCTGCATCCGTCCTGCTAGAGTCTTTTCCCCACCACTGGAGTCTTTCGCAGAGGCAGGGGAAGGCTCCAGCGACTCCCTGAGGTAGGGAACGGCTCCAGCAGCAGGACGCTACATTGCTAAAAATAGCAGTGTAGACGTGGGAGGCACTGCTTGGGTATGTAGAGGTCCGTGTAGGGTACATTCCCAAACTTGTTCCGCCGCTTGTGCAGGGAAAGCCCCTGGCGGGCCGAGCCGGTTTGTTTACCTGACGCGTCCGCAGGTTCGACCGATCGCGGCTCCCAGTGGCCACGGTTCGCCTCTCCAGGCCAATGGGAGCTGCAGGAAGCAGCGCGGGCCGAGGAACGTACTGGACGCCACTTCCCTCAAGGGATGAGAAGAGAGTCCATTTAATGCCTCTTGGCATGTCTTCTGTTGTACGCCGCATTACCCAGTCGATGGCAGTGTTGAAGAGGATTGCCGACATGGCACACCCCTGACGTATTCCTGTTTTGACTTCAAAACTGAGCTCACTGTGACCAACACTGCATGTAAAGTTGAAATAGAAGCTTTTGACGACGTTGATTATACAGAAAGGAATTCCATATGCCTGCAGAATATGCCATAGGCTGGTCCTGTGAATGCTATCAAAAGCCTTCTCAAAGTCTATGAAATTTATGTAGAGTTGCTGTTGCCATTCTAAGCACTGTTCTATTATGTTTCGTAGAGTGAAGATCTGGTCTTTGCATCGATGCCCTTTCCAAAACCAGCTTACTCTTTTCTGAGAACTTTTATCAACTGCCTCAGATATATGCTGGACTATGATTTTGCACAATACTTTGCTTGGCACAGATAGAAGTGTGATACCACACCAGTTATTACGATCACTGAGAGTTCCTTTCTTTGGTATCTTCACTATAACCCCATTGGTCCACTCATCTGGCATTTTTTCTCTTTCCCAGACTGATATAAATAGAGGGGCCAGGATAGATGCTGCTAATTTAGGATTTACTTTGAACAATTCTGCTTTCAAGTTATCCTTGCCAGGAGTTTCCCCATTTTTTTAAGGATTTGATCGCTTGGATGATCTCTCCCTTAGTTGGGGTGTCTGTGTTGATATCAAGATCTTCTTCCGCCTCCTGGATGTTTGCTTCCTCTTTAGGTGGCTCCCTGTTCAGCAATTCTTTGAAATGCTATGTCCAGCGCATTTCTTGTTCTTTTTCGGTTGTTAGTAGGTGTCCTTGTTTGTTCCTGATGAGAGTGTTTGTTGGTGTCTGCCATTTACCACTGATAAGCTGTGTCATTTTGTAGACGGTTCCTTGTTCACCACGAGTAGCTGCATCCTCTGCTTGTGTTGCCAGATTATCAATACGATGCCGTTTGTCTGCTCTCACAAGGCGTTTGTGCTCCCGATGTGCCTTGCTATACTGCTCGTGGTATTTGTCCTTCAGCTTCTGGGATTTTGTGTCTAAAACGTTTTTCTTCAGGGCTTATCTGGTTTCTATGGCGTCCCATGTGTTGGGTGTAAGCCACTCCTTCCTTCTCTTCTGCCTGTAGCCTAGACAGGCTTCACTGCTCTGTTCAGAAACTGCTGTTACTTTGTCCCTCTTCTTGTTGATCTCCTCATCTGCATTCCCCTCCTCCTCACCAAGGTCTGCAAGTCCCGGAAGCCTGTTCTTTCATTGCAGTATGAAGGCTTTCTGTATTTCAAGAGACTTTAGCTTGTCAATATTATAATGTCTATGTCCCTTGTTTGGTGGACCCACACTTCTCAGTTTTAGCTTGATGGAGGCTGTCACAAGGTGGTGGTCGCTGCCAACATCTGCACCTCTTCTCACTTTCACACCTGTCAGTGAGCGTCGCCATTTGCCATTGATCATGATATGGTCAATCTGGGTTCCTAGCTCTGCCATTTGGAGAACACCATGTCAGTTTGTGAATTTCACAGTGTTCAAATAGGGTTCCGCCAATGACTAGGTCATTCATATTACAGAAATCCACAAGCCTTTCTCCGGAAAAGGAAAAGTATAGTTGAGAATAATTCAACGTTTAGGAAACTGAACAAGCTCAAGTGTTGTGCCCTTTGGCTTCCCAATAAACATTCTTACAGCCTGTTTTGTTGCATCTGTGGAATATTATAAATCTGGAGGATGCTCCGTTTTGCTTGGCTCATATATAGTTACAATATGAGGGCCCAGTCCTCCAGTCATACACAGTCAAAACTGCCAGTGAAGCCAATGGGCCTTTTCTTGTTCAGGGACTATAGTATTAGGTCCTAACTAGTGCGTGCGTGCGTGCATTTAAGATTCCCCTTATGCATTTTTAGCCTGGTCTCTAGGACCTATCAGGTTGAATGGTGCTGCTATTGTTCACTTCCATTTAATTATAGTCATTAACTGTCATTTTGCCCCTTCTCGTGAATCCTGGCTTTAGGGTCCAGCAAAGATGAAAGATGCAAAAGACTCAAAAATGAAACAACAACTTTTAAAATAAGTGCACGTTTCTTTTCTGTACAGCAGACACCTGCCTCAGTTCACAAACCCAGCTGGTTAGCATTTGACCATATTGATTCGGTGATTCCTTTTATAAATTCAGATGCTAGACTTTTAAGAGTGGTTTGTGGGGCCCACAAGACCCTATGCACTTCTGAAGCCATTGATGTGGGCCTTAAGTTGTGCCTAAGGTCTTATGCTTGTTCTCTACAGTTGGATAGCATCACCCTTGAAGGCTTTGGACCAAATTCTGCCCTCCAAAAAGTGTGCACAACTCCCAGTAACTTCAATGGGCTTTTGGAACAGGCCTTATAGGGCGTTTGGATGACATACACACACAGTTCTCATTGAAGTCAGTGGATTGGTTTCCATTGACTTTAATGGACTTTGAATCAGACCCTTAATGGGTCCTTCAGATTTTCTAAAATGTACAGTATACTTAAATCATAGATCATAGAAGAGTTTTTCTCTGTCTAAAAAAACAGTTAGGAGCAAGCAGTTTTGGAGCAGAGTACATGGAACAGGGTAATTTGTCATTAAACTGACCTTGAAGGTAAAATTTTCTGTGTTTTGAAATAAAGAATGAATTTGGACTCTTCATGCGGAACATATTTCCTTAGTTGCTCACCAAGCGCCCCAGGATTTATGATTTGATTATTACACTAGATTTACACCTATGAATTATAAAATCCATTAAATTCTTCAAAGTTCCCTTTTCCATGCCACTGAAAAAAATGGAGTGATGGAAATCTTTCCTAAGGCAGGGCTTAACTAGCCTGTAGGTAGGGCTGTTTTATTTATGTATTTATTTTATATAAAGGGGATTTATTAGTCTGAGCAAACTGTTGGGTTTACGTAAGGATTTTAATGGCCTTTTTGCCTTTGAGATGTTTTTAATGAATGTGACACCTGTTCTTTATAGACCAAAAGAAATGTGTTTCCACATGAATCTGTGAATCATTTTGACTGGATCAGTTTAAAAAGGGGTCTTGAGTCTCTCACTGCAGATGGCATGTAACAAATCCAAACATGTAAGAGTCGTTCCTAGTTTAATCTACCTAATCCATAACTGACTCTCTGTGAGGTAGGTGAGGCTGCAGTCAGGTCAGGCATAGGGAATAGGAAGTGCTTTCAAGTTCTTCATTCACAAGGGAGCAGGGAAGGGAGAATGGTTATAGGCAGAGGGGAAAAGCTGTTCAGGACTGACTTGATCAGTATTCTAGTTCCTACCTAGCCAAAGGGTAAGTATGTGTGTGTGTGGGACGGAGGGGGACCTAAATGATTCTAACAATGCATACCCCCCAACATTTCCAGTGGCTAAAGTGGGACAGATCCTGCCCCTGGAGGGATGAGATCCAGGGTTGGGAGGTGTCGGTGCTGCCCTAGTGGGTGGGAGGCCCAAGGAGTTGCAGAGGAAGCCCTCTGTGTGTTCAGCGGCAGCTCATGCAGTTCCTGTCCTGTGGGGTGGCAGGGCTCAGCTCTCTGCTTCAGGCATTGCAACCTGGCCCTGGCACACGGGGTTGCAGCGTGTCTTGGGTTTTGGCCAGCTCCCCTGCTGTGGGGGGTGGCCAGGCCAAATTTGAGTGAGTGGTGCTGTGACCAGTTGCAATGCCACTCAGTCAAATGTGGCCCAGCCACCCCCCACCAGATTGCAATGCCTGCAGCCAGGAGCGGAGCCCAGCCCAGCCTGCCCTGCAGGACAAGAGCCACTTCAGTGGGGAAGGGGGGGGGGGGAAGAGGAGGAAGGGGGCTTTGATGGTCAAAGCAGGACAGTCCCTCAAAACCTGGGGCTCTTGGTTAGTATGACAGTCTAATTTACAGCATGACACAGTGGGGACATGCACAAATGATCACCGTCAGTCATTTATATGGTGCCACAGTTGCATGTGTTGCTTTACCATTGGTCAGTGTATTGCACAAGTACATAAATCCTCCTTGTGCCATGAGACATACAGACAATAACGTCACAAAAGGGTACAATAGGATACAAGCTATTGCAAATATCTTTTCACTGCAAATGATTACTGTATAAGCGATCTCAGATGACTGGGTGTGGGGGAATGATTTGGGGTTTTCAGGAGATTAAGGAGGTTTGGTGGGGGTATTGTACACCCTTTCGAAAACCTTTGTTTAAGCCCAAATATCTATGTGCCAAATTCAGGCCACCTTTTCTGTGTATGTACATGTGGGGAAAAAGACAGCCCAGTGGGACCCAAAATTTATCCTCTGCATATTCTCCATGGACAGAGCTAAGGATTGAATGTTGGAAGACAAGGGTTGGGGCCCATAATCCGAGCACTCCATTCCATGCCCCATGTGCAGATTACTTCTGGCTTTGGTAGGAATACTCTGTATGGAACCTCCACAAGGTCAAAATACAGGCCCACACTTGCAAAACAGTCATCGAACCAGAAAACTGAAAGAGGAAGGCCTGAATTTGGTTCTTTAATTTATTGTGTAAGTAGGAAGGAAGTTATCACCCCTTGTATTGACTGGTATTCTTCAGAGATAGAACATATCTGGTAGTTTAAGACATGGACTGTGTCCCCTGAGAAGTTTTCTGTTCCAAACCTTATTTTGAAAGCTATTACATAGTTGCTGAGAGTTTACCCCTGAGGTTTACATTGGGGGACAGAGGGAGGGAGGGAGGGCAGGTGTGTAAATAAGAGATGACTGCTAAGTCCCATTCAGCTTTTAAAGAAGAAATACGTGCAAGATGAGGCAAGGGAAAGCAGAGAATGCTGCTCCTATGACAGGTATATTTTAAAGAAACTCTTTCTCTGCAGCCTCCAGTTATTGGCTCAGTGCAAAGAGGCGGAGAGACATAGACCTGGGATTTACAAAATGCCATGTACTGCAAATGTTTGTAAACATTTTTTTAAACCTCTCTAAGGTGAGATGCACTCATAAACTGATGCCAACGGAGGGTTGAAGGCCAAGATTTTTCAAAGGTGATTAGTGATTGGGGGTGCCTTTGTTTGTAGGTGTCCTGTCTGAATTCCATGGATGGCTGTTTGGAATTTTCTGACAGGTATCTCAAGTTGGGCACACAAAATCACTAGTCACTTTTGAAAATCTTAGCCAATTATTTTTCTTACCCGAAGTTGTCATGGGTTTTTTTTTTTTTTTAACCACAATATTTCTATTTCAATAGTAAGTAGTATTGATTCACTAGAAGATAATTCCAGCATGTCCAGTTGCTTTTCATTATACTAGTTTTGATTCCCACAAAGACTTTTTGGAGTGCCTTATTTGCATTTACACAAAGGTCCTTTTACATTGCTTTGGCGGTGTAAACCGAGCTCGAAGTGACTGTAAATGTAATCTTCACCTACTTCAAGGCCTCTTTACACTATCAGAGTTGTCTAAAGCAGTGGTCTCCAAACTTTTTTGATCGCGCACCCCTATCAGTAAAAAATTTTTTGAGCATGCACCCCCTGCCACGCCAAAGCAAAAATAAAAAAATAAACCTCGGACTCCCACCTGAACTGCTGAAGCGCAAAAAAAAGCGCTCCTCCTGCCGCACACCCCCAAGGAGCCTCTTGTGTACCCCACTTTGGAGACCACTGGTCTAAAGGCACCTTTGGGCCTTGTCTTCGCTAAGGAAAAAGGAATGTGAGAATGGGTTAGATTAGATGTGTTAGCTAACACGTGGTAAACTAGCTGTTGTTTTAATATGTTAGCAGGTCGACGTACGCTGTGTCCTCCCCGCAGAAAACAAAAAAGTATGATATTATATTATGAGAATTAACTCAAGTTACCACAGGCGCCAGCTTCTTCCTTTCCCCGGGGGTGCTCAACCCCAATTCAGTCCCGGGCCCTACCCCGACTGCACCTCTTCCTGCCCCTGCTCTGCCACTTCCCCACCTCTTCCTGCACCGCACCGCCTATTCCCGCTCAGTTCTGCCTCTCCCCAAGCGCCTGGTCCCTGTTCTTCCCCCTCCCCCAACGTCTCCTTCATGCTGCAGGACAGCTGATCCGTGGTGGGTGGGAGGCCGGGGGTGGGGTGGGTGGGAGAGCTGGCTGCCGGTGGGCACTAATTTTTTTTCCGTGGGTGCTCCAGCCATGGAGTCGGCGCCTATGCGAGTTACACTGAGATAGGTAACATCCTAGTGGAGATACAGCCTAGGTCGTTTTTACTTTGATGTAACTAGTGATGCAACTAGCCCTATTCCTCCCACCTGGGACTGGCCTTCAGTAGGTCAAGGTAACATTACAGCGCCTTGTCTCAACGAGGATTTGATACTGGGATAGCTATTGCAAAATCATTTTTTTTTTTCAGAGAAGATGTAGCCTTGCTAACAGCTTTGTCTTACGCCTTGACCACGGTCGGATCATGCCACGCGTTGCTAACATGGTAAAAACACACCATTTCCCCTAGTGTGGACTTGTCTTAAGTGTAAAGGAGAATCTGGCCCTTCATTTTAATGAGCATATTTCAGTGTTCCAGTTTCTCTTTCCTTTGTATAGGAAAAAACAAGCAGAACTCTGCCAGCATGACACAGTCATTTGGAAACTTTAAAAAATGCTTTGGAACTCTTGGGATTTGTTACCCAGTTGGTGTAAAGCTCCATTAAGGGTTTAAATGGACAAAAATTTGGGAGTGAGAGGAGGAGGTTGTCTAAACGGCTTGATATAACCCTTTAGTCCTCTGAGAATCCCTTCTGTGGGTTTCTGATCTCTCTTGTCGATGCCATATTTTAAAAGAACACACTGTACCCGTGTCTGGGGGCTGCTGTGAAAGCTACAAAGTGCCGTTTTGAGCTCATCAGCAAAACTGTTGTGTTGTCATTGTGTATGCAACTGTGTCACAACTAGTTATTCATTTCAGCCCTTGGCTGTGGAGCGTGCAGTGGCCAGCACATTATGCCTTCTGCATGTTAAGACTGAGGTTCAGTTTCGATCATATAAAAGGCACTTTTATATTGAAAATAAAAGAAAAATCAGGAGGCCGATTCCCCGGTTAATTCTGCACCATATTGGGGAGGAGTCAGAAACACGTATCAACTTAATTGTGGCTAGTAAGTAGCAGCTGTGCTTCATACCCGTTCCCTAGCTCTGAGCCACTGGTATCCCCTGTGGTCATTCCTATTAATCACCCAGAGTCAGAGCCTCATCTGGGTCCATATATTTGGGAATGGGGCTGAGATTCTCTATGAATCCTCAGGATCCATGGGCTTTTAAGAGCACATCCCTAAATCACCTATTCTGACACTAATCCCTCCCTGCAACAACATAATGTAGTGTGGCTTCCAATCACTTCAGTGTGTTTTTTCAGCCTATTTTCTTCCCTCTTCCTTCTGTAGACCTGAGGCCTATTCCTGGCTCTGCCAGAAGTGACTTTCTGGAACCTCTGTTGTCTTTAGCTACCCAGCGTGTAAAAGGGTGGTTAATATTTTCCCCCCTAGATAACTTTCCGGGGTTGGGGGTGGAATAAGTGTAACCCATTGTGTCTGATATGCTTTCCAAATAGATGTTCTGCAAAAGAGCCTGGTAGAGATTGTGGGGTTCTCTATATTCAGACCCATCTCTGAGAAGCAAGCAAACAGCATTTTGCTCGTCCCTCCTTAGGTTGGGGAAAAAGCTGGTACTGAAGCTAGATAAGGAGTGTGAATACTATGCAAATAATCTCTTAATGGCATTGCATTGCAGTATTCCACTTCAGAGCTCCAGAAGAAGGTCTAACAATTTGCAACTTTTATATTGCCATGTTTATACCTTTGTTTTGGTACCATGCACTAGATCTCACTGAGGGCTTATAAGGATTTAAGTGTCTTTTGCCTCTCACCCTTTTGTTTTTCGTAGATGTGCACCCAACAAACAAACAAACAAAAAAAACCCCTAACCTTCTGAAACTTCAAAACACTTCATTTCTAGAGTGCTGTGTCACGGGAACCACTTGATCTTTTGACCTCGAATTTTCCCCACAAAGTGTCTCCTGGCCCCTGACCCGACATGCCAATTTTCAGGCTGACTGGATTGTTCTGTGACTTCTAAAGAGGCTGCAAAATCCAGCTTTAAACAGTAATTTAGGCGGTAGCTTGTCATAGTACTTGGTTTTGCTTTTAAGTTGTGTCATTCTATGTGAATGTTTGTCCTTACGTCTTTTGCAAACGAGGCCAGGATGTTGACCTAGCAGAATAAACTGCAATCATTGCCATTTGCATTGTTTGACAGTCTGAGAGTTGCTCTATATACAAAGTGACACAGAAAAGGATTGTAATTCCCACCGTCTGTTCTTCGGATGGCTTTCTGAGTGGGGATGCTTTTAACTCAGGTGGAGACTATCCTGTTTTGTTTTAGTTCACATCTTTCTTTACTGACTTAAGTTAAATTGAAATAAGATACTTTTCATATGAAATGAATGTCCACACACAGGCTTCCACTGAAATAACAGAAGGTGTGAATTAAAAGCAATTTACATTTTCATTGTCAGTTTGTGTGTAGACAAATCCTTCTGTGCCCTAGCAAGCTAGGGGCAGAGCTGACAAGCAAACTCCGAAGCCTTCAAAAGGATCAGAATATAAATATACCAGAAAAGTAAATGGAGTTGGTTCCAAAAGTTGCTCATATGCCAGCATGGTGATTTCAAAGAAGCCTCAATTAGCTTTATACTGACAAAAGGCTCTCCAAGGCAATAGACTATTGTGAGGAGTATTGATTTGAATCTGTCTTTGTTAGATTCTCTTCTGGGACAAAAAGGTTAGGTCATCCCTCTTTTCCTCCCTGGTTGTTGATGCTTTGCTTCAGTCACTCTGAGGATGGTCATTGGATGGGGCTGAGACACATATATTGATCTCTGCTTTTCCTCCACTGGATTCCAAGTGATGTCTGTCTTCAAACACTCACACTTCACTATCAAAGGCTGATGCAAGAATACAGTCTGTGCAAGCTAAAGGAAAATTCTCAAGTGATCAAGGAAGATAGCAAGGAAGTAGAAGACAGTCAATTGATGTATGCAGCTATTTCTACCACAAGGTGAGAGTGGTTGAAAAGAGAGTTTGGACAGATAGGAAGAATCATCAGTGGCACTCAGCTGATGGACAAGGGATTTCTCCTGTCCTTTTTGTGTTTATGTTCATTTTCACCTCCTAATGCAATGTCCCTGGAATTGCACCGTAGGAGGTGTGGCAGGAAAAACAGGATGAAATATGTTTATAAACAGATTGAAATTTGGTGCAAACAGATCCATGAGTAAAGGGTCAGAATTAAAAACTGAGGATGAAAAGGGTTTTGCTAGCAGAGCTAAGGAACTCTTGGGAAGATCAGCATGAACACAGAGATGGTACCATAAAATAGACTATAAGCATCTTAATTAGATTTAGCAATTGGTCTTTAATTTTACTCGTGCAAAAGCCTAAAAATATTTGAAAAACAGACACGTCTACTAGTTCTAGTGAGCCATTTCAGTCTGTAGCATGCCATGGTTTCAAAGCAATGAAGATCTCTGAGATCCACCCTTTTCCTGGGCTATTTTTGGTAATAAGCAGCAGAATGCATAAGGGCTTAACACAAACAACTGTACAATTCAGACTTTTCCATGCTCAGTATTCTCCTCAACATTTCCTTTTATGCCAGAATGTTTATGTCAGTACTTCATTTCAAATGATCTGATTCCCTTCCAGGAAGGTTTCCTCTCCCCCCCCCCCCACCCCTCCTTTTCACATCATCACCCACCCACAAGCAGACACACACGTTCTGTTTAAACAGGCTACTTTTTTTTTTTTTTCTTTCAAAAGGTACAAGGGGGTGTGTGGGTGGGGAACCTTGCTTGTATTTACATTAAACTGTTCCTCTGCAGTTCAAGGAGTGATGGAAGAAGTCTGAAGGTTAGAATGCAGCATTAGAACAGCGAACTCTGGGACGACTCTCGTTAAGAATGGCCCCTGTGTTCTGAAACACGCCGACTTAATCATTAATCTACTAAAATGTCTAATATATACATTTTTAATTACAATCCGATTGGTCTCATTTCTTTTGCCCTTGGAGTCAGTGACACAGTTTAGTAATATGCCAATGAATAGGGGGAAAGGCTGGTCATTTGACATCACATACTCTTTATAAGGGGATGGGGGGAGACTTCTGTGTAGTTCAACACACACACCGCTGAGATGAATGTGTGTGTGTGTGGCGGGGGGAGGGGGGAATCTACCATCATTATACACATTTAAATAAAACTAAATCTGCTGTCGCTTAGCATGGGGCCCTAGCAGCTGCATGCATACTTTGTGTGCTCTGTTGTTTATGAAGAGGAAAACTCAAGGGGGAAAGAAGCTGTGTGAAATACGATCGTAATAGCACAGCGATGTCATGAGTTTGCTCTACCCAAGGAGGTATGCAAACCGTGTCAGAGCTGCTACTTGGATGCAGTCTCTGGATGCAGATCTTGGTAGATCTTCTTATCATCTTTGCTTTAGGAGTTTGTATGGAAACAAATAGGATGGCATTTAGTCCCTAGGACATGAGTATTGTAAGCAATTCTAAAGGTATATTGCTATCCTTCCCAGGTTTGCACGTTCCTTCCTTTTAAAACGGTGGCTACGTGTACGCTTGGAGCGAGAGGTGTGATTCCCAGCCTGCGTAGACTTACTCGTGCTCCTCTCATTAAACTGGTGTGCTAAAAATAGTAGTGTAGCGGCAGTGGTGAGCAGCGGGAGGAGCTAGTCACCCTGAGGGTACGTACCTGGGTAGCTAGCCTGTTCTGCCGCTTGAGTTACCTCAGCTACACTGTAATAGTTAGCTCTCATTGAGCTAGCATGCTAGAGCAAGGATGTCTAGTCAAACTGGGAGTCACACACACACACACACACAACTCCAGCGCTCAGGGTAGACATAGCCTGGGTGTGAATTTAAGATGGGATTCTCTAATAATGCTTCAGCATTGCCCTATCTCTGCTTCCCTTCAAGTCAATGGACATTTTATTGTTGATTTCAATGGAAGAGGAGTTAAGCCGATGCTGAAAATCCCGCTATCAGTGCTCCTATTATTTGCTGGCCTGTTTGGTCTCCGTGACCGATTCCCCGAGGGGAGGTGGGGTGTCTGCCTACAAAAACAATACAGATCTCACCATCAACTGTGGAGAAGGACTAAAGAAACATGGGGATTCAACTAACTTGGGGGAGGGAAAGAATGAGAAAACAGGAGTGCAGGTCCGTCCTGGAGAATAACATCTGTGCATCCACAGAACCGGTTCTGCCAGGCAACTGAAATGCAAGTGTCCCTTGCATTGTCCCTCCAGTGGAGGCCAGCTCTGGAGATGGAGGGGGACTCCCTATGCCTCGTCTGCGGAGACTACCAGCAAGGCACCAGTTATTGCTAGGAAATACTTAATAGCACTTCTATGGGGCCCTGCAGCTGGGGATCTCAATATGCATTTGTGATGTAAATAAATGCTTTGGCTTTTGCATGAACTTTTTATTTTAAAATCCAAGCTGGGTTTCCCCATAACAATAAAACAGAATGACCTTTTCAGCTTGAGTAAAAGAAGCAGACCCTATAAGGGTTGTGCGTAGGGTGTTACCGAGAGAGACAATGTCCTAGCTTGATCAAGCATGGTAGTACTTTGTCCAAAATGTTCAGCAGGAGTAAAGAGGCTTGAGAGTACTGAAGAGGCCTTTGCACTGTGGTGGATCAAGAATGAACAGTTAATGAATACTAGGCTAGATCTTCGCTGTGTGTGTTAATCAGTGTAACTCCACTGAGATCCTTTCCTAGGTCTTTGTTTTAGGTGCACGTAATAAACCATCTAATATAGCAAGGTCTCTCCTTTTCTTCAAACTGTTTCTGCTTAGGCTGACTGACTGAACAGTATATCTCGGACACTCTGTGCCAAATTGTGCCTGTCCCGATGCACATACGCTAGGGTAGAGAGCGCGCGTAGGGAATCCCGCCCTGCTCACAATGCAACTAGACCAGAGGCAGCCATCGTTTGCATGCCAGTGCTAAGGAATACTGCTCAAGAGGAAGTGGGGGAAAGGTAGGGCCATGATCCTGCCCAACCAATGTCTCCTTGAAACCATGCAACAATGGGAGGGGGAAGAAGTTGGGGGTGCTGCCTATACCTTTGCAAAGGTTTAGCAAGTCTGCTCAGCATCTAGGAGGTACTAAACCCTACAGAGAGGTAGATTTCTTCCTGATGCAGTGTCTCGGAGGGTGTAACTCCTTCCTATCTACAGGGTCGCTCTGCCTGGGAACAAGCATCATTTAGTCCTTTATGTCTTTGATCAGGGGGTCCGGGGGTCCTACAGCCACAAAGAGTTCCAAATTGGTTATCTTCTGCAATTGCTGTCTTGCTATGTTCTTAACCTTTACTAATGAGAGCAGGGATGCCAAAGAATTCCAATTACAGAGCTACTATGTATGATCTGATTATGCTGCTCATCTGCTGTGGTTCTTCAGGGGAAAATTCTGGCATCTGTTGGCGGCATGTGGGTCAGTTGTTGTAGGGGAGTGGGGAGGGTTTTCCCCTCTTAAATCCATGGCGGGCAGGCAAAAATTCTAGAATCTAACCAGTCAGGCTGCATTCAAAGTCTGCTAACAGTGTAAGCTTTAGTGCTGACCTGTACGCTTCTTCTCCCCTGTCAGATACAAATGCTAGTCTCAGCTCATGCAGTTGTCAAGAAAACCATAATGTGATTGTTGGAGAAATTTACAAAACCCACAAAGATAATAAGCTTGGCCAGAGAAAATAAAGTAGGATATGTTTCTCTCTATTGTCTGTCTGGTTTCAGTTAAGAGTGAAATCGCTTGTCTCCAGCTGGCTAAAATTCCTAAACTTCTTAACTATGAACATCTTACAATAACAAAATCCAGAGATCCAAAATATACTCTCTATTATATTCCCTTTTGCTTTTTATATTTCCTGGTTTTGAATGACTTAGTCTTTTATTTGAGCCATTATCTCTAAATCAGAGCTGTTACCTGCATTGCATCTTCCACTTCTGTAACATTTTGGATCTTTCCTCACCGCTGCTAGTTACATTGGGCCCAATCAGCCTCCCATCAGAAGGGGACCAAAGTCAGATCAAAACTCCAAGAGGAGGCATAGAAAGGGGTCAAGAGGGTTTCCATAGTATTCTGAGCCTATGAAGTCTCCTTTTCCAGAGGGACAGGGTGAAAATCTGGGACAGAGATCATGAAGGAGGCAGTTTCTCTATTGACTTCCCTTTCCACCCACCCACCCCCCGTCACCTGCCTCCTGTTCCCTTGCAAGGCACAGAGCAGGAATACTTCTGCTGGGCTGAAAGGGGGGTATGGCAGGTACATTGGCTACCTTGCGGAGGGTCCCACTGCCCAATTGCTTTGGTCTTTTTTTATTCTCCACCAGCACAATTTGGAGGGGAATTTTTATTTTTTGTTGGCTCCTCTGACCTCAGGAGTCGGATGTCATAGACAAGTATGTTAATTAACCATAAGCAAAAGCCCCGTGATGTTCTTGATATGCTGTTCCCTCACTGTATACAAAATACAGTGGAGCCAAAACAATATTAAAACAAGGCACAAGTGACGTACGGGTGAGTTCTGAAGGCTGTGGAAAATGAAGGGACATTTCATGGCTGTGTTCTGTTCTCCATGACCTCAGTCAGAGTTAATTGAGTATCTGGGCCACATTCAGCCCTGTTGTAAGTCCTCTTATTTCCCTGGAGTTGTGCCGGCCAGTGAGAGTGTTGGACTTGGGCCTGTGTGCATGTGGTACCAAATGTATTGGTACATGGTGCAGGGAGAAGACACTTATCTTACTGAGGGTGTGATGGAAACAGAACTGGGGAAGCCCATTAACCTGATAGAAGAGAGGAGCTGTTAGCCACTTGGACTTGTGAACATGTTGCCCACGTCTTTGTCTGCAGTGTAGCCCCGGTGGGTCTGTGACAATATGGAAAGGCAAAGCCTGTGACTATACGGCTCCAATGTTTGTGCTCATCTGTCCAAGCCAAGACCAGTCATTCTGGAGCTGGAATTTGGGAAATTGCTGCCAGCACTGGGCTAAATCCACACCCACAGGTCTTGCCACCCAGGGCCACAGAGAGTGGGAAGAAGAGGGGGGTTAACCCTTAGGAGAGTGCATGGTTTCATCAGGGAAAGAAGCTTTCATCACTACAGGTGCAGTGCTGCTGGAAGCCACAGTGGGGATAGACTGAATTGGCACATCTCTCTGCTGCCCTGGCCACCGCTCCTCGGGGAGGACGTGGCACACTCTGCCATTGGCAGGGCTTTCTGACTCCGAGGTGACCCCTGCCAGGGCCTGTCGCTGGCAGGAGCTAGCTCCGGCCCTGACTCAGAGCTTACCCTGTAGCGTCTCTCACTAGTGTTTGTACTAGAGCGTCTCTCATACCATAAATATCACAGCAAGCCTGCATACGACAGCAAGGCACCTTGAAATAATTAAGGCCTCTTGCAACCATGAAGGCACAACTGAGCCTGATTTTCAGACTCTCCGTGAACAGGCACTAAAGAACAGCGGAAGGCTACTTCCTAAGAAAAATTCCTAGGTGGAGTTACGTGCTGAGAAACTTGCTCAGACTGCGGGGTTTATCTTGTTTTGATGGTATTTTGCTTGGTGCTGCGCCTTAGAAACCAAATGAGCACTTCCTCTCTGGCTCAGCAAGAATTTCTTAAACAATACTAATCAAACAGTGGCGGGGTTTCCTTTTAAATGCAAGCCTTTGACGCTCTAAGAGTCAAAGCGGTAAAACCAGTGCTCTTAAAGAAGTGCCACGTTACTTGATTAGTGGGAATATATCTTTTTCTAATATCATGTAAACTGTTAACGGGCTCTTTCCATGCAACAGAGTCTCACCCTTACTGACCTGTTTTTGTTTTTGAAATTACAGATGTATCTATACAGGCTTGCAAAGCTAGCTGCTGGTTTTTTTCTTCGGGGAGACTTCCAGCTAGCTGAGATTGGGAATGAGAGGGAACTATATTTGAACAAAACAAAACAAAAACAAACAAAAATTGGCCATGCTAGTGGGGAAAAATAAGTTTTCATCCATGTCTGCTTGTTATGAATGGCCGTGAAATAGACAGATATCCTTCAGTTAATAAGTATCGGGGGTAGCCATGTTAGTCTGTATCTACAAAAACAACAAGGAGTCTGATGGCACCTTAAAGACTAACAGATTTATTTGGGCATAAGCTTTCGTGAGTGAAAACCTCACTTCTTCGGATAAGTTACACTGAATAACACAGTACTGTACTTGGGGATTAAGGAGGGTAATTCAGTGGATGAATCTTTTCCTCAACTGTGACCCATTGGCTTGGAGAACAAAACAGCATATGGGTTCTGCTTGCCACAAATTTCTCTCTCTCTTTGGAATAGATTATTTATTGCCAAAGTCATAGCATTAGACTTAGCAGAATTGGATTTTTATTCTTTTGTAATTTTGACAGATAATATTGATAGTTACTTTTAAGCATTTTTTTTAATTTTTATCTATTTGAATTTTGCCAAATTTGGAAAATTTATGGCATAGAGTTGTGACGGGATCCCTGGGGTGCAGCCTGGGACTGTGGGACCGCCGTGTCCCCTTAACTCTCTCTAGCCTGGGCTGTCTCTCACAATGCTTTCCTAGTGACCAGCAGCAACCCCTCCAGGCGCTGTGATCACTCAGCACAACCGCATGTGGAGCCCCACACCCAGCTAGATTGCATGAATGCTCCCAGAGCCACTTATGATCACATAGGGAAAGGCACCAGCCAGATCTCCCCCAGCTCCCAGCACTGTACCCCAGGAATATACCGTCTTGCGGTGCAAATTTATTAATTGGTTCAGCACTTCATCAGTGGAAAGTGGACATAGACCAGCCTTTGCGAAACCTTAGCATAATTGCCACATGCTTCAGGCAAACTCACTGGTAAAGACAAATAATTAGAAAATATAAGCACGCAGTCTAAACTCTCAACCCTATTAGACTCGGCAACATCTAGATTAAGCAGTTTTTCTCACCCCACTGGATATTTGCCCTTTTTGCCAAGAAGGCTAATGGCATTTTGGGCTGTATAAGTAGGAACATTGCCAGCCGTTCGAGGGACGTGATCATTCCCCCCCCTATTTGGCATTGGTGAGGCCTCATCTGGAGTACTGTGTCCAGTTTTGGGCCCCACACTACAAGAAGGATGTGGAAAAATTGGAAAGAGTCCAGCGGAGGGCAACAAAAATGATTAGGGGGCTGGAGCACATGACTTATGAGGAGCAGCTGAGGGAACTGGGATTATTTAGTCTGCAGAAGAGAAGAATGAGGGGGGATTTGATAGCTGCTTTCAACTACCTGAAAGGGGGTTCCAAAGAGGATGGATCTAGACTGTTTTCAGTGGTACCAGATGACAGAACAAGGAGTAATGGTCTCAAGTTGCAGTACGGGAGGTTTAGGTTGGATATTAGGAAAAACTTTTTCACTAGCAGGGTGGTGAAGCACTGGAATGGGTTACCTAGGAAGGTGACGGACTCTCTCCTTCCTTAGAGGTTTTTAAGGTCAGGCTTGACAGAGCCCTGGCTGGGATGATTTAGTTGGGAATTGGTCCTGCTTTGAGCAGGGGGTTGGACTAGATGACCTCCTGAGGTCCCTTCCAACCCTGATATTCTATGATTCTATGATATTGCAGTCCTTAATATACAGATTTCACCCTTGAAACCTGGGTCAGTCCCCTCTGCTGGAGTCTTCAGTCTTCTGTGAGTGTTTGTTGCTTGTAGCATAGGTGGGGGCAAGAGAAAGGGCAAGCATGAGGCCCCTATGTTCTGTTTTATACCCTCAGTCCCATGTGCTTGGAGAACACAAGTCCAGACATGTCTCCTGGGCATTGCTGAGTCTTTAGACAAAGTTGAGTAATTCCCCTGGTGTGGCCTCATGCAGGTGAGTCACTGAATTGTAGCTCCCTTGCTGGACAATGGCTGTTGATGGGTTGTTTGACATCACGCCCGGGCGTTGGTTACTTTCCTTGCTGTTGTCCCTGGGGAGCTAATATCTGGCTGATTCCCCCACTTACAGCATGTTTTAGTTACAACGATACAACACAATTCTCATAACTTCATATACATTAATGATACACATATATGGATAGAAAAATGACTTTCAGCAGATCAGCCTTTCCCCGGATACTTCACACGGCCTGCTTTATATGCAAGATCACAATTATATATCAATGAGGAATATGTGGGTTACAGGGTGAATCCCCAACGTACAGAATGTCACGGGAGTGTCAGACAGTAATTGTTTAATGACAGTAGATGTTGAGACTCAAAAAGTTAAAGCTTCTTTTATTTGTAACAAGCCTAATTGAAAAGTCTAAATCACAGGATTTTGCCCATAAAGTATTCGGTTCTTACAGCTAGGAGGGTGAAGCTTTAAAAAAAAAAAAAAAAGTGGGCTTTTTGTGTGGGGGATGCAGTGGTCCTGGCTGGGCGGAGCAGAGACCTTTGGCCAGGATGGTGATAAGGAGGACAAGCCCTTGGCCACAGGGGAGGACACACTGCTGCTGTAGCGCTCTGGCCTGGGGGTAGCAGACAGTGCTCCACCCCTCGCCCCACTCTTCTGGCCAGTGATTGGGGATCCCACTGACACTGCTCACTCAAAGGGCCAGGATACTGGAACCCTGATGGTGCTAGGTGTGGAGGAGGCTGGGCTTGCGAATTATTATAAAGGGATTTTTTTTCATCCACTTCTGTGTGTCAGGTGAAATGACGTTTATCGACGACTAACTATTTAGCTTGAATCCTTTCAAGCCTACACGTAACACCGCTTTAGGTTGGCTTTGTAGGAAATAGACTGAATTCCGCACCGCTAGCCAATTGTTTAGTTATCAAAGCCTAACCTCTCTAGCTTTGCTTGTTAGTTGAGGTTTGTTCTTGCATCTCTCAAAATACCTCTGAGTAAAAATATAGTCAGTTCAGTATGAGTATCAGTCACTCTGTAGTGACTGATCTGAGCAGCTCCAGATAATTTGGATCCCATTTGTAAGTGTGTGTTTGTTTGCATGGCTAGGCATGCAATATCAGTCTATCCATCTGACCTGTTTTTCTATATACTGTGCCCATCACGGTGGTATCTGAGCACCTTACCTAGAATGATAGTTATTGGTGATTGCAAGCAGTGATGTAAAAACCAAAACAGTGTGTTATTAAGGCTCTTTTTTTGCAGTTTTATTTCTCTGTACATAGGTCACACACTGATCTGCAACCAGATGATTTTATGTTTGAGTGTACAATATCTGTTGTGCAAAACAAAAACAATATCCTACGGGTCGGGGGGGAGGGTGCTTTTGAACTACTGTTATGCAGAAGAATAGCTACGGAGGCATTAGCTTGTGTTTAGGTCTCAGCAGCGTGACAATAGAAGCCTTTGTAACAGAAATCTGTTATGTGAATGGCAGTTCATGTACATGGAGAGGACTCTACTGTTAGGATGGAAGTGCTGATGCAATACCTATATGGCTGCTGGTTGAATAGCGCTGGTAGTTCTAATGCATCGTGGTTGCTTAGTGCAGGAAAACAGGCAACATACCCTGTTTCCCCGAAAATAAGACATCCTCCGAAAATAAGGCCTACTTACAGTTTTGCCTCTCGTTGTAATATAAGACATCCCCCCGATAATAAGACCTCCCCGATAATAAGGCATCCACCGATAATAAGGCATTTTTCATTTCTGAAAAATAAGACATCCCCTGAAAATAAGACCTAGCGCATCTTTGGGAGCAAAAATTAATATAAGACACTGTCTTATTTTCGGGGAAACAGGGTATAACGTAACAAATGCAACCCTAGATATGGTCCTGTTAAAGGAATTACTCCGTTACTGATCCCCAGGCTGTTGCTAATGCTTCCATCCTTGAAAAGAGCCCCTAACTTAAGTCAGAATCTTGTGCTGGAGCAGCTGTTAGTCCTGATAGTGGCTAATTGAAGTTGATGGGGAGACAGAAGCAATCTCGAGTTTTATTGTTAAAATGCCTAGAGCCCCGATTTAAAAAAAATATGTATTAACTGGAGCAGTGCTCTGCCTCCCTCTCTATTCCTGTAAAGCGTATGTGCCTTAATTGCTCCTTACAATGGTGACATCTGGCAGGGGAGAAAGCTCTTACTTGTTTAGCCTGCCCTGGACAGACACCCGTTAAGCACAATTATTTGTCAGGAAACCATACTTCTACAGCTGCTACGGAGAAAACATGCATCTGACTAGTTGCTGGAAATACCATCAAAGAGTGAACGTGGTAGAGCGCTAGGCCTCTTTATGGAGGTTATTGAATAACACCTGCTCTCAGCGGCCAAAAAGGGAGGAGGAGCACATGCAGTGCACATTGCTGTGGTTATCTTCCTAGAGATGCATTCTTCAGACTGAGAAGAAGCATTTTTAGTGGGTCAGTTAAGGCACTGCAGTATCTTTTTATAACTACCTACATACAGTGTCTTATCAAAACTAATTAATGAACGGAGAGGGCGTTTAAAGAAATCCTATTATAAAAGCTCTCCCTGTTTTACATGGATCAGATGGATGGACCCAAGAAAAGAATCATTGTATTAGAATTAAAATGAGAGAAAAAGGGCACACTGATGTAATTTAACATAGTATAAATGATATTTAATTGGATACTTCCATGCTGTTGAGACCCAAAATCGGATGAAAGTTCTCATTTTTATAATAGATATGGCGGAGGCAGCAGAAGTTAGACCAATGTTGAGAGCATTGGAAATCTTACCCGAAGAGTATTTCATCCCAAAGTACTTAACAAATTTTGAGCCAATCTGATGACAGATGAGCACCTGAGACTCTTAAGGGCAAAACTTGGTCACACAGGCCTGATTTTAAAAGACGCGCAGCCCTCACAGCTCCCATTGACTTGAATTGGAGTTGAGTGTTCCGCACTTCTGCAAATGAGGTGGTTACTGTATGGTATGATCATTTCACCTATTGCCTCTTAAAACATACATGCTTTACGTCCGAGATTTTAAAAATGGTGCTGAAACTGAGGCTCCTAACATATTTATTGAGGCCTGTGGGTCTGCTGCTGTATGATCCCACCAGCCAAGTCCCCTTACAGTATCCATTGCCTGGCTACCTTGGCAGTTGTGCAGGCTAGGGAATACGATTCCATCTCCGGCATAACTCCCTGGGACACAGCTCATTCATTCTGGCTGTGCGCTGGGGAATGGATTTAGCCAAGAGGAAAAAACACCATTTTGGGGGAAAGGGGAAGGAGGGGAAAATAAACCTTTGCAAAATGAGAGAGGATGCAAATGTCAGGAAAAAAACCCATTTCCCCGAGCCAATAAAAGGCCTTATAGACATTGGAGAATCCCCTCAAAAATCTGCTTTTTAAAAGGGTGTTTTTATGGTATCCCTTTAGATTCCAGTGATGTGACAAAAGCCATAACATCAAAAGCTGAGTTCCTTTAGTGCATCTGAAATACCAACAATTTAAAACTTTGTGGGGCAAAAAATTGAATGACACTTGATTTGATTTTTTTTGTTTTCAGTCCTAAGCTAAGAGAGCCACATCTTGGCCGAGATTGTGCCCTCTCTCAGGTGCTTCGTGACACCTTTCCCGGGAATCTTTACACCTCTGGATTCTCACTGGGGCAGGGGTTATAAACTGAATGGACAGCCTGGGGAGTGAGGATGTCCATGTTTCTCTCTCTAGTTCTGTGGCGCTTATGTGGAGAAGATAATTCAGCCTTCAACTGTGTTCTATTTCCTGTAGGATCTCCCTGTCCACTCTAAGATCCAGAGGATAGCACAGGGAAGTCCCTAGTAGCACAGGGAAGTCCGGTAGTGCTGCGCGCCAACAAGCTGGGAGCGGGTGGGCTGGTGCGGAAGCATTGGGCCTCAGTGGAGATAGCCCTTATTTCCCATGATCTCTCAGGATATGTTTAGGAGCACTTCCTGTAGCCTTTTCTATACAGGGGAGCAAACTCAGCCCACCTCGGTAGATAGGGGAAGAGCTCCTGAAGAGGTTTCCTCTTGTGGGTTTTTCCATGGGGGGCTTGATCTGGCGCACTATTTGTAGCAAATGTTTATAGCCTGACTCTAATCTCCTAGAGAAAAAGGGTTTAAAATGGAAACCATAATACAAAAGCCTATTAGCTATGATATCAAGATATCATGGCCAAATATCACTAGGACTTTCTGTAGACTGTTGGGGACAGGGGCGGTGGGAAATCCTTTTCACTTTTGTCTCTTGTTCTTAATCTCGCTCATTTCCTTACCCTCCACCTTTCTATAGTTTGCATCTCTTTGTCTCAGGCTTTTGCACCCTTTTCTTTTACTGTGATGCATGCCGCCGCTGACCATCTTGGATCCATCTGTGAAATGCAGACAGAGAAATAAGAGACTTAGACTGGTGCCCTGAAGTGCCTTCGCTGACAATGCTGCAACCACGTTCAAAGGACACACCCAGGCATCTATGGGTCTCTAGCTGCAGCCTGGTTTACACTGAACTTCTTTAGTCCGAAATGTCGGGGCTCGGTATAGTGGAAGGCGGCACTAGAATTCAGCTACCAGAGCTGGCTGTTCCCGCTTCCACTCTCATTGTAAGAATAGAAAAATAGTAGGAACAGGAAACTCATCTGTCCAGCCCTTTTAAAATGTATTTCAGATACCACCCATTTGTTACCTTTTTTTTTTTTTTTTTTTTACTGTGCTCCATAATCTAGCTCCTTCTCCTGACATTTAAAATCAAAAGACATGTTAAGTTGTTTTGAAGCTATCCCTGTTTGTTCATGTAAACATGCCTGCCCCAGTACGGCTTTCTACAGCTGACATTTATTTTTATTTTAGTTATTTACTGTACTTTTCAGAGTGCCCTACGTGTGCTGAGCTAGCTTCGTTCTGCTAGTGTCCACTTTAAGATGCCAGTGAAGTTCTTAACCCTGTTTATCCTTCCTGAGTCTCGAGTCTCATCTCTCACTGGTGTTAATCTGGAGCAACTCAGTGGATGTAAACTGAATTTTATTGGTGTGAAAAACAATGTAAGTGAAATCAGAATCAGGTCCATGCCCTATTAAGGCCTGATCCAAAGCGGACTGAAGCCAATGGAAAGGCTATGGATCAAGCGTGACTATCTTGGGTGGTTTCCTATACCCAGACAAAGCGGACGGGGACTTTCCTGTTGGCGTTTTCAGTCCTGGGGAGCCTGGCCAGTTGTAGAGCAAAAGACGTATCAGTAACGAAACTTTGAAAAATTTATGTTTAGACATCCTGAGAGGTTTCAATAGGGAGAAGGCTCTTTCTTTATCTACCAGGGCACTGACGTCCCGCAACAAGAGGTATGTGGGGCTTCCTCTTTAACCTTACTTTAAATCCAATACTAGTAGAAAGATAAGGAAAATTCGCATTGTCTGAAGGGTGAATACTCATTTTCTGCACTACCTCACTGATCCCACCCAAAAAATTAAAATAAACAAGGCAGAGAGAGACTCTTCATTTTGCATTTCACCACTGAGTAGTTGTGGGATTTGGTTGTAAGCACAGTGATCACCGAGGCATCCCTGAGTGTCAGTTCTCCACTCTGGTACCATTTAATGCCAAGGAAATGAGCTATATGTCCTCAGCTCTGTGCTGTAACTTTGGTAACTGTATCCAGGGCATACAGTGGCATGAGCAGGCATTTAATCATTCATTCATTAGCATTGAGTGGTTTGTGCCTGAAAGACAAATAGAGGGTAGGAAACTGTGTCAGCCCATCTCAGAGGAGTATGCCTAAGATGAATTGGACAAGATCGCCGCACTTGCTAGTATTCTTTGTGCAACACATCGTCAGCTTTGGAGTGCAGCTGCTGCTACCACCAGCCGTGGAGAAAATAGCTGCCCTTGGAGTGCCGGTCTAAAACCTTGCAGCTATTGTCATGTTTTAATTAGGATGAGACTGTCAAAGAAGAGGAGTCGAATAACTGCGAGGTGGCAGAGTTCCACTTCACTGTAGAACTGCCGGGACCTAGTGAGTTGTGTGTCTATATACTGTATCAAATACTACTTGTTATGTATTCCAGGAGTCCCTAGAGACTCCATTATTAATACAACCTTTATAAGGATCCAGGATTCCCCACCTCCTCATTTAGTAATGGGTGATTGAGCAACACATTGACAATGTCCTCTGTTGAAGTTCTGTCAGAATTTCTTCTCTAAACCCTGACTTAATGCCAGTGGGAACCTTTTTCATTAATCTGAACTCTTCAGGCTACCACATTGAACGATGAGCTCATGCGATTTCATAAAATGAGGAGGGCCAGTCTAGTCAGCAGTTTGATGGGAGGCCATCCAATGAAAATTCTGGGTTGTAGGAAACGGCGTCACTGATAGGTGTTGGCAACTGACAATTCTCTTTGGGTCAATATTGAACCAGTGCCTCAGCATAGTTTTAGGTGATGTTGGGCTGTTGGAGATGACATCTCTTGGGAGGTGACAAGCAAGCAAGGCTCTGATCATTTGCGGTCATTCAAAGACCTCGTGGTATTTTCTGCAGTGTAAGGATGCAGAGCGCCTCATGGTCTCAGACACCATCTGATAGTCCAGGGACATCTACATCGAGCACATCACCGGCCACTGACAGTACCAGGAGGCGTGAGCCAGAGTGACATTGTTCTTTGACTAATTGAGAGGGACCAAGAGACTTTCTCCGTTGGATCATATGAACTGGAACCATAAACTCCCTGAACATTAAATCTCACCAAATGAGGGTCAATCCATCCTCATCATCATATCCACTCATTATACTCCGCACCCAAATGTAGCCACTTTATGAACTACATACCCTCATATCTCAATGTCTGTACTTTGACCCATCAACCTTTTACCCCCAATCGGGAATATTGCAGATTATGTATTCCTTATGCCACCCGATCTTAAACCCAATTTTGCACCCTCAATAATCTGTATGTTATTCCCTGGTAACCAGAAACTTCTATGCTTAAACTCTGTACCGTTCACTTTTTTTAACATCTTAATAAAATTTAAGTGGTGAGTAATCCCTTCTATTTGCTGTTTGGGAACAATTTTGCAATCCTTCTGGATGAAAGAATCACTATATAAGGTAGGAATAAGGACTCTTAAACAGCTATTGAGTACTCTTCTGACTCAAACTCAGTGTCTGCTCTTCGCCCCCATCTCAAATTCCTCTTGTTGACATGGGCGGATTCTTCTTGTTCTGCATTTGTTAACAAGGACATTAGAAGTAATGAATTAGAAAACTGTAAGTAGAAAATGTTAATGGCACTAAAGAATTTGTGGGAGTTTCCTGTTCTTCTGATTGTTTCAGGATTTTTGTCAGCTATCCCACTTGTTTAAAAAAAAAAGGTTTGACTTTGGTCTTTGAGAGGTTAAAAGGTGAGCAAGCAGCAGTCCCACTTGCTTTGGAAAGAATACAATTTAGAAGCTGGGATTTCCTGCTTACAGAGAGCCCTGGTATGTTAGCATAACCTAATCCAAAGCCCATTGCATTTGATGGAATGACTCCCATTGACTTCAATGGGCCGTGAACCAAGAGTTTAAGGAAAAAGCATCAGACAGCTGAAGTTGCAGCACTAAACAATAGTAAACAAAAGTGTTTTCTTCTTGCTTTTTGGTGGCAGGCTCTGTTTGGTTCCAAGCACTTAAGCCTTGCCTACACTGCCACGTTACAGCTCTGAAACTTTCTCGCTCAGGGGTGTGAAAAAACACCCCCCTGAGCCATGCAAGTTTCAGCGCTGTTAAGCGCCAGTGTAGACAGTGCATCAGCGTTGGGAGCCACTCCCCTTGTGGGGGTGGTTTTTTACCGTGCTGGGAGAGCTCTCTCCCAGTGCCCTGCGGCAACCACACAGCCATGTTAACGGCAGCGCTTTAATGTTGGTAGTGAAGACATACCCGTGGAAAGGTTAAAGTTATAAACCATTGCCTAGAAGAGCGATAAATAAAGCATGGCTATTTGTTATCCTCAGTTATTTGTGCCGCACAGCAGGATGTGGAAGGAGAAAGTTTTGACTCAGTAAAATATCCAACAACTGTTGATAAGGTCTTGGTCTTCATGACCTCATACATTCCTTCTGAGACATGTAGCCGAAAGAGCTACACTTGCACACAGCTGTTGAGAAGGGTATTTGGCTGGGTTTGTCTCTCTCTCTCTTACTGTGAAAAGGGGTGCTCTTGAGATTTCAGTTGCAGGGTTTTGTAGATTTACCCTTCCACAAAAAGCCAGTCCATCTAGTTAGCTTTGTATTACCCTTTGCAGGGAAAGGGCTTCCTTGTCAGAGTAAGCAAAGGAGTATGTCAAAAGAGTTCTTCTGAATACAGAAAAAAATTTTCAGAATTGCACAGAGTGATTACTTGGCTAACCTCTTTTTGAAATGTCGCCTTTTTCCCCTCCCACATGGGTCCATAGCCCCGCTTATGCATAGCAATGCTGCATTCATTGTGTGGGTAGAAGCAACATATTAACATGCAACTTTTCCTCTTAGCCAGTCACTTGTGTGTGTGTGTGTGTGTGTGTGTGTGTGTGTGTGTGTGTGTGTGTGTGCAACAATGCAGTGTACACTCTGTTCTTCCAGTGATCACATTACTTCAGCAGAGAGGGAATGTATTTAGTGGTTAGTACAGTGGATTGGAAAGGAGGACCTGGGGTGCTGTCATTGACACCCCTTGGGCAAGAAACTTAACCTCTAAGGAACAATGCTTCAGCTGGTATAAATCATCAAAGCTCACGATCTGTCCCTCTGTGTCATGTATAGAATGCTTCTTGAAAAGAGCCGAGTGAGGCTTAATGGTCGTAAATCAACGAAATTGATTCTACATTGTGTCAAGGAAGATTAGAGATATCATCATCCCAGTTCACTCACCCCCAGAAGGTAAGAGTGGTAGAGCTGCTCCATTCATTGGTCTCTTGCCATTTCAAACCATGGAGAAGGACTGGTCACCATTCTAACAGAATTGTTGTAACAAAAAACAGCTACAGATTAGTGGGATGTCCTAAATACCACCCAGTGCTACACCGGATGCTCTCCAGGCTTGTATGTTTAGACTTTTTTAGCCAGCCTTACCAATGGTCCAAGTTTAGTATAGTATTTAAATTCCTCTTGGCCCACAAATCGTTAAAAACTGAATCAAGTATCAGGGGGTAGCCGTGTTAGTCTGTATCTACAAAACAACAAGGAGTCTGGTGGCACCTTAAAGACTAACAGATTTATTTGGGCATAAGCTTTCATGGGTAAAACCCTCACTTCTTTGGTTGCATCCGAAGAAGTGAGGTTTTTACCCACGAACTCTTATGCCCAAATAAATCTGTTAGTCTTTAAGGTGCCACCAGACTCCTTGTTGTTTTTAAAGACTGAATGTTCATCTTAAAACTAGTTCTAATGCATGTTCTAACAAGAGAGCTGATAAGCTCCCCCCAATCCTATGAAAACCAGGCAGTGTCCTGTAAGTGAGCCATTAATCCAGTTTTTTGCCTTGTTTGCTGCAAAACAAACCCAGCATGAGGATAAAGTGGTCATTTTATCAGTGCTTGTTGTTCTGTTACTCATCCTGTGTTTGCACTTCAACAGAAAATTCAAACACACCGTTTTAGTGAACTGGAATCAAAGGAGTTTCAGCCACTTTCAACTGCATCAGGTGTTGTGTGAGAGCAGCAGGGGTTACAAGAGGGTGCAGGGAAGGGAGAACACAGAGCTTATAATATGTTAACCCTCTGGGATTGGTGGTCACAATGAAGCCCATTGCACAAGCCAGGAAATGCACCTGGGAGCAGTGAGAGAGTTGACAAAACCCCACAAAAACAAACAGAAGAATCTTACTGTTGTGGAATTTGTAAACAATCTAGTGCCTTTGTCCAGAACATGGGGGGAGGGCACACAATCTAACTCAAATCTTTCCATTTGGGGTTTTAGAGTAATGCAATCAAATCAGACATAGCCCTGATACTACTTTCCCGCAATGTGTTCAGGAAAACTGAAACTTCACAAAAACCATTCCGCCAAGGAGGGTGGAGAATGTGTCTTGAAAGACAGCAGCAGCAGTGTATGTTTTGTGCACATGTATGTGTGAACACACACACAAGCACAAAATAATATTATGAAGTCTTTCCTGATGAGGAGCCCCAGGAAGACTGTACTCTGATCTCTTAGGTTCCAGTCCAATGTCTTAGTCACGCTCTGGCTTCTGCACAGGGGAGAATTTCACCTTCTGTCACACTACGTCTCATCTTTCTTCTACATGATGGGATAGGTGAATGAAGGTGATTGGATCTACAAGAATGCCATGGCTCCATCAGCTTGAACAAATCCTTCAATTTATTCTAAGGCCTTGTCTTCACTAGGAATACCGTGTAGAGAGGCAGTGCTGGTAGTCCCTTAAAATCAGAATCTGCCTCAGGGGAAATAGGCCATCTCAGGCTAATCCTAAATAAAACAAACCACAAGATGAGAGTGTGGTTCTGAAGTGGTATGTGCGCTGAGTTCTGTATGCAAGCCTGCCTGCATTGCTCATTGCTGCTGTGAATACCAGCCATTCTGGGAAGATTTACGTGCAGACCCATTTTGAAAATCCCCTGGAAAGCACCATTGTGTTTGGGGCTTTGATTTGTGGTTGAATCCTGGAAAGCCATCTTGTGGTGTTAATGATTTCTGATAAGAGGAGACAGAGTGAGCTTTCAAACACAGCAGGCATTCATTAGCATGCACATTCAGGGTAGATAGACCCCTACCAGATGATACAGTAATACTCCACATGGTTACTATTGAGCATCTGTTTGTTCACTGCTTCTCCCTGTCGACAAGCCAACAACTGTGTATTAATTAGCTTTTTTATCTCAGTTTGGGTGTATTTGTCTTCTGACATCAGTGGCTCTGTGATACCTTGTTTAGAAGAGGATATGGGGCGTTGCTTAAAAACCTTGCCTTTCTAAAACAAAACACTTGAAAGAAAGAGAGTTAACTATTTTACAAAAAAACAGTGTGTACATCCTGTCGTTACAAGATAAGAACTTAAAGGATCTGGGCTTTTGCTTTTAACTCATGTACCTGTTTGAACCTCACCCTGTGCTGAGTGGTGAGAGCTGTCCTTATGAGCTGCTCTAGCTAAGGGCACGTCGTCACTGGCCATGTTACAGCGCTCCCCGTGCTCTAAAAAACCACCTCCACGAGGAGCGTAGCTACCAGCGCTGGTGCACTGTCTATACTGGCACGTTTCAGTGCTGAAACTTGCAGTGCTCAGGGGATGTTTTTTCACACTCCTGAGCAAGAAAGTTGCAGCGCTGTAAAGTGCCAGTGTAGACAAGCCCAAAGTCATTATCCTATGTGTCTTTGACCTACTGTAGTATTTCTGGTGAGCCCCACATAGATTTTCAGCTATACAAGGGCATTCAGTTCAACTACCAGCTAAATCGGGGATCAGAAGCCATCTATTCAGGGAGCAGGTGCCTGTGGTATTCTATATTGGACTAATTTCCTATGACATTACTTTGGTCGCCTGGTTTTCAATTTATAATGAAGACATACTTTCCTTCACTGTTTGTTTGACGCTAGAATTTAATACTTAGCACTCAGGTTAATCTGTTCTTCATCGTCTCTTTAACCTTCAGCATTTTATTCTGCTGTATTTGCTTCTATATGTGTTGTATGAAAAAGGCCAAACGTTGCTTTTGCCTTAAAAAGATCAATACGAGACCAAAAGCTATATATTTCTGTGGGTGAGCCGAGGTATGGGAACGGCTCCGGATTCTTCCTTCCGTTCCATGCTTAGCAAGTGTTTTCAGGTCTGGTCATGGGAATGCATAGAATAGCTGTATCTCCCAAATAGCCCTGTTTCTACCCAGGGCCACATCCCCATCTGTAAAGCAATCAATGCTATCTCAGATCCCCACATAAATTAAAAGAGATATTACTGGGGATGTGTTTGGGTTAGATAAACACCTTTGGATTGCCCCATGGTCACAGAGTGAGTCAGTGAGACAGCCAGGAATAGAGCCCAGGAGTTCTGCCTGCCCCCTTCCTTGCTCATACTGCTAGAGTACTTCTGTAATGGTCGTTGAGGTGACAGCTGGCACAAACTTGTTTGAGAGGCAAGGTGGGTGAGGTAATATCTTTTACAGGACCTCACCCGTCTTGTGTCTCAGACCCTGAAGAAGAGCTCTATGTAAGCTCGCAAGCATGTCTCTTTCACCAACAGAAGTTGGCCCTCACCCATCTTGTCTCTTTAATATCATGGGACCAACTCAGCTGCAGCAACACTGCATATAAACTTGTTTGTTGCTTACATCAGACACCGGTCAAAACGACATCTATTCTTGCTAGGTGGCGTTTGAAAGACTGGTTCCAAAGATCTGGGAGTCTACATCAATTAGAAGGGGCTCTCGCTTGCTGTTGGCACTTTGTGAGATGGCAGATAAACAACCATGAAGTATGTAGGTACAATGGAGCTAATGTTTGAGCAACATCTCTTCATCTGCTGCACACACATACATCCTTCAGTTATACCAGATTTCTTGGTGATTACACTTTCCACATTTATTTGAAGCTGTTAACACTTTTCTCCAGATGGGTAATTCAAGCCTTTGAGTATGTACCTGGGTTATGCTAGAGACCATGCCCCACTTCTCTGATATTCTGATTATAATGCAAAGGCACTCTCGTCTCAGAAGCAACATTTTCAGGTTAGAGCAGACACCACCTTTACAATGAATCTATTCTGTACACTGGGTGTGTAATACAGGTACATCACTGACTTCACTTCAGAGATGTAGCTACATGCTCAGGCTGTGTCTACACTGGCAATTGAATGACAAAACGTTTGTCTTTCAGAGGTGTTAAAAACAAAAAAAATCCCGAAAGACAAAAGTTTTGCCGCGGCAAGTGCCAATGTGAAGTCTTTCAGAGGTGTTAAAAACAAAAAAAAATCCTGAAAGACAAAAGTTTTGCCGCGGCAAGTGCCAGTGTGAACAGGGCGTTGTCGGCAGGAGCGCTCCTGCCGACAACACAAAAGCCACTCGTCGGGGGTCGTTTTTTTGTCAGCAGGAGAGCCGACAGAGCCTTAGGGACAGGATTAGGGTGCAAAAGGTTTCCTTTGTTTTTCTGGTCAGTCTAAGAATTTTTTAATGGATATAGTTCTGTACCACTGTGTAGCATTTTTATAGCGGCTGTGTTCCAGTTTAAGCCAATCTTATTTGGCCATTGAAAAAAAAAATAAACATAGACATATATTGGGTCCAAAAGAAACTCAAAATGAACTTGAGGAATGTCATAGCACAATCATTTCTCCAGAAGGGCAAAACAGCCAGCGAGAGAGAGCATTATGACTTGCTATTTTTGCTTGCTAAGTAATTTAAGCCAGAAGAATTGGCACTCTGTGTATTGAAATGGTGTGTGTATATTCAGTAATAAAACTATAGCTGTGTGTGTGTGTGTGTGTGTGTGTGTGTTGCATGCATTTCCTGCTGTGAAATACATGAATGCAAGTATTTTACCCTTCCCAAGCAATTGCGTATATTCAACAAATATGGCAAATAAGACCCTGATTCAAACTATTCATATGCTTAAAATTAGGAATGTGCTTAAGTACCTGGCTGAATCAGGGCTTTAATATCTATTGATCTGTGGTTTTTTAATAGTGCCCATCCCAATAATGTCTAAACACTGTATCAAGATGGAAATAAATTTTACAGAGAGAGAGATTTCCTCAAAGTAGTTTCACACAAAACCATCATGTATTTCTAAAACTTTGTCATAATTCATGATAATGTAATACATCTGAATCTCACCTACAGTAAATACCAGTTTGCCTGTTCAGTGATTTTTTGTATCATTTTATTTTATTGTAAATATTATGGGTCTGATCCTGTAGCTGTTCTGGGCACTAAATTCCCAGTTCTGTGATAAAAGTGCTGCAATACAGTATCCTTCATAGTTCTGTGTGTCGTCTTATAATTTATTTTGGTTAGTTTGCAAAAATGCAAGAGTTTGCTCTGAAATAAGAGAGATTATAGGTCCTGATTTGATCCTGTGTGATCCTAAAATGGCTTTTGGGTTTTGTTTAGTTTTTGCTCTGGTGTAAAATAAAAAAAAATTGTTCAGACTTGTCTAAACAGAGTTGTTCCTGATAAACTCTATGTATGGGCGCTCTCATTCTAAGAACAAGAGTGCTTTGCTCCTGGTTATCTTAATGCACAAAAATACAAATCCAAAACCACTCTGTGTGTTAAGCTAACCAGGAACAAGCCACTCTCTTTCTGGAGTCAGAGTGTCCACACATGGAGTTAATCAAGAATGACGCCGGGTATAGACTAGAAATTGGTCTAAATGGTCAGATTTGCATCCACAATTAATTATACGCACAAACTGCTCCCATTAAAAAAAGAAAACCTTCTTTTAGAATCCTAGCCATGACTGTGTACACAATATCCAGGGCATATTTCCTTACAAGTAGTAAAATACAAGAAATAGCCGTTCAGCCTAGAAATCACATACATACATACATTTATTGTTAGCTTTACCCTTCTCTCCATTTAGTCACCCATAGCCTAAGTAAGGCCTAGTCTATGTCTACACTGCTGCAGAAAGTCGACCTATGTTATGCAATGCCTGTAGCTGGAGTCGACATACCTTATTTGAGTTACCGTGGGATCTGCACCCCGGGGCGACTTACCTTACTCTTCTCGTCAGGGTGGAGTGGGGTGGCAGAGTACAGGGGTCGACTGGAGCACGATCTGCTGTCGATTTGGCGAGTCTTCACTAGACCCGCTAAATTGACCGCCAGTGGATCGATCTCAGAGCGTGGATCCCGGCTGTAGTGTAGATGTAGCCTTAGATTCTGCATATGAATGTACAATCCACATTTAAATCATTTAAATTGATGATATTTTAGTCCAGTGCTCTTTATAATAGCATTTTTTAGCAATTCTGAACAGTTATAAATCCCTCTAGTAAAATCTACGGGCTATACAATCATGAGGCAGTGATCTCTGAGGCTTTCAGCCCGGGAAGGCTAGCCTGGGGATCACCGCAAAAATAAAGCTTCAGGTGCATCTGATTGTCTTTGAATGCGTCAGAAACAACCTAGGTCATTTTTGATGGCTGCTTCTAGACTTTGAAAAACAGAATCAGATAGCAGTAGTGTGAAAAACATAACAAAAAAGAAACAAAGCCAAGGTTTCCAAGCCAGGGACTTGTGAGTGACATGCAGTCCATTGTCAAAACAGCAGCCTACAGCAGAAGTGGGAGGTTCAAAGGTTATCATCCTGTTATGCTAATTGAGTTTGAGCTGAGCTCTTCCCAAGAAAGAAAGCCTCTTAGTGAATTACTTTTTCAGTTCCTCTGGGTGCAAATAGGATGGCTGTAACTGTTTAGAATCTACTGAAGAGGCCCTTGAAGAATACGACTAAAGGATTTCTCTCAATTTAAGCATCTCCAAATGAAAAGCAACCAAGAAAGCTGAGAGATTAGAGTGCCGTTTGCCATTTATTGTGTCTGCTTAAGAGGCCAAAGATGTTCAGGTACACAGCGCCCTGGCAAGTCCTCTTCCTGTCCATGGAACAGGGGCTAAGGGTAAGAAAACTTGTTTTCATGATGGTATCTGAAAGTATCATTTATTATTTTAATACTTGGGAGTGTCTTTGTATGAGTGTGTGTGTGTGTGGTGTCAGAATTATCTAGCAAATGAAAGAGAACTCACTCCCATTGTGGTGAGGTTATATATATATATATATATATTTTTGTTTTGGACATCTCAGTTGTGCTGATAAGCTGATTTCTGGAAAGAACAGTGCAAAAGAGAAGCAAGTGAATTCTGAAAAATACTGTAAATTTGACTTTTATAGCACCTTCTATCCAAGGCTCTCAAAAGGGTTTAAAAAGATTTAATGAATTAGCCCTCACAAACGTCCTTCTGAGGTACATGTTAAAGGGGGAAACCAAGGCTCAGACAGGTTAAGTGTCTTGCTCAAGATCATGCAGCAAGTCAGTGATATATATGAGAATAAAATCCAGATCTTCAGATTCCCAGTCCCTTCAATTGTATAATGCTCCCTCGCTGTCTTCTAAATTGGATTCTGTTTGAGGCCATTTTTTAATCTTGACGCTGTGAGAATGTAAGAAGATGAATTGCTGCAACAGAATTACTTTTCTTGGGAAGTTTGAAATCTAAAAAGGATATGAAAAGAAGCAAACTTCTTTGGAATCAATTTAAATTCACTTGGCTTGTAGTGATGTTCATAATGATTCCCACATTGTAGTGTGGTATCCTTTTCCTCGAAAGCAATCTCCATTAGATATTTAAAATTATGGAGCTTTAGGTGAAGCATTATGATTTTTATATTGCAAAAATACCTGAAACAGTAGCAGTGTTGCCAACTCTCATGATTTCTATCATGATTCTTGCAATATTTGGTGTTCTTTCCTAAGGTCCTATATGAAGGAATCCGTGTATGTATGCAAATCTCAGCTTTCGTTTTTTAAACATGTTCTATTTCTAATCCTTGTAGCTGCAAGGAAAAGTTTGGAAACTTGAATCTTAATGGCTCTGAAACCAGACCCCCAAGTTATGGTATTTTTAAAAATCTCATTTTCAAAATGGTGTTATGAATTTTGAGTGCCTGACTCATGATTTTTGAATGTTTGGTGTTGGCAATACTGCATCAGTTGTAGCAAATGCAGACTTGGCAGGGGCGGCTCCAGGCACCAGGCCGCGGAGGGGGCGGCAGTCAGGGAGCCTTTGGCGGCGTGCCTGCAGGAGGTCCGCCGGTTCCGCAGCTTCGGTGGCAATTTGGCGGCGGGTATGCCGAAGCCGCGGGACCGGCGGACCTCCCGCAGGCGCGCCGCTGAATCTGCGTTACCAGCGGAACTCCCGCCGCCGAAAGCCGCCTGACTGCTGTGCTTGGGGCGGCAAAATACATAGAGCCACCCCTGAGACTTGGTTATACAATTGTTGAAGGCTTTTTTATGGCAAAAATTATTGATTATTAACACTGCTATTCCTTCCAATAATGGCTTGCATTCAGGCCCTTCAAAGTCAGTAAAGTCCTTCTGATCTTATAGGACCTGATCTCTGCCGATTTCATAGAGATTGAAATTACTTCTCAGCACCTGTGTAACCACCTTGGGGCAAACTGTAGGATTTTGTTACCCAGACTGCACAACAAGTTTTTTAGAAGAAAAAGTGAATAATTTCTCCATGTGAAATTGAAGGGCAACCCATCTTATTAACCTTAAAGCCACCTAGCATGTAACCTAATAAATGCAAAAAAAAATACTGCAAATGTATACAGCCAGCTTGTAATTTTATATGCACAAAGAGAAAAACATTAACTTTAAATAAGTTGGGGTTTTGCATGTAGAAATTCAGTGATAATACTGCACTAGCACAGATTTAGATTCGGGCATTTAATTTTTTTGGTTTTGTTTTCTTTAAACATAAATGACTGAAGATTAAACAAATACATTACAATAGACTATTAACAAAAATGAGATTAAGATAAGTGCATGAAGTGCTCGGAAATTCCTCATGGAGAGAATCAGCTGTTAGAGACCATTCCAGTTACCTTGGTTTTCTGACATTTTCATCATAATTACGACACTTTCTTCATGTACGTCCTCTGTATGACAATGCAGTTAGATTTCCTGTTATGATCCTATGGATACTATTCTTATGTATTATTTGTATAACAGTGGTAATTACACAGTGGCAATTACAGTGGTATCTAGGAGCACCACTCCTGGACCAAGACCCCTTGCGCTAGGTGCTGTACAAACCCAGAACAAAAAGACAGGCCCTGCCCCAAAGCACGTTCAGTCTACTCCCTGCACATGAGCAGAAACGAAAAAGCCCTTGAAGCTGCTTCTGGTATTAAACCTTTTTTTATTTGTTTTATTTGATTTTCCAAGGACCAACGCAACTATTCATATAGAAGATAAAGGCCTCAATCCATCAACAGAGTACATGCAGATAAATCCCATTGAACTCAATAGGATTCTGTATACATTCAGGGATCTGCCCATATAGATCTCTTTGCAGGATCAGGACTTCACTATGTAAGACAAGTCATTAATAACCATACCAGGAATGTTAATACCATAACAAACTTAGATATCCATACAGAATCTATTTCATTATGGGAACAACAGGGCCTGCAGATCATGGAAAAACCCTGATACAAAACCTTAACTAAATCATGTCCCTTAGCATTATGGGCACGTTCCAAAAGTCCGTAGAAGTCAATGGCAGTTTCTCCATTGAGTTGGGTGGGATTTGGATCAGGCACTATAAGAGAGACCAAAAGAAACAGGGTGTAGTGTGGAAATCAAACCCCAGTTGCAATCTCCTCTGCCACCCACAGGTCTGGAAAGGTCATCCCAGAATTTAACCATGTATCTGGTGAGATGATCAACTGCTTTTTCTTAAATTTGGGGGAACATTTTATTGTAGGTGTGTTTTCTTTACAGCTAATAGCTGTCTCAACAGCAATAGCATCTCAAGTAACATATTTTGCCAAGCCATTACTATAGGACGGGGTGGGCAAACTTTTTGGCCCGAGGGCCACATCTGGGTATGGAAATTGTATGGCGGGCCATGAATGCTCATGAAATTGGGTGTTGGAGGGAGTGAGGGCTCCAGCTGGGGGTGTGGGGGGTGGGGTGGGGCTGGGGATGTGGGGTTGGGGGTGCAGGAGAGTACTCCAGGCTGGGACTGAGAGGTTTGGAGTGCGGGAAGGGGATCAGGGCTGGGGCAGGGAGTTGGGGTGCGGGAGGGAGTCAGGGGTGCAGGCTCCGGGTGGCGCTTACCTCAAGCAGCTCCCAGAAGCAGCGGCATGTCCCCCATCCAGCTCTTGTGGACGTGCAGCCAGGCAGCTCTGCGCGCTGCCCTGTCTGCAGGCACCGCCCCTGCAGCTCTCATTGGCTGCAGTTCCTGGCCAATGGGAGCTGTGGGGGCAGCACTTGGGGCAGGGGCAGTGTGTGGACCCCCCTGGCTGCCCCTACATGTAGGAGCGCCAGAGCTGGGCAAGCCCCAGACCCCGCTCCCTGGCGGGAGCTCAAGGACCAGATTGAAACAGCTGGAGGGCCAGATGCGGCCCCCGGGCCGTAGTTTGCCCACCCCTGCTATAGGAGAATCCGTGTCTTTAATTAGTGTTTTGCCCACAAATTGGTGCAACAAATAGTACTTAAAAAAAATACTACTTTGTTCCTTCCTGGTGTTTTCTAAAATGACTCAGGCCCCGAACTTGCAAATGTTTATTGCACATACTTTATTGGAATTCAGTAAACTGACATGCTTAAAGTTACATACATGCATAAGTGTTTGAGGGTTATGGTCTGTGGAAAACCTTTATAATTATGTGCAGGAAGACTTTTTCTTCCTACAAAGGATTGCACAGCCTGGTGGGAAGTTCAAGGAATTGAAACAAAAGTACATAACTTTTTCCAGGAAGGATACGAATTATGCCTTCTGTGCTACTACTGGGGGAGTCAATCTTCCATTGTGCTAGGCCCACTCAATGAAGACTGTTTTCATTATGCTATAGTAAGATGTATCCAGACTTTAGTGAATTGATTTCTTTAACTCTGTACCATCTGGTGTATACTCTATACTGAGTTATATAAAAATAAAAAAGGGTAGTCGATGAAGGAAACTCAAATGTTCATGTCTGAAAGATATGCTCTAATTCAAACAGGAATTGGTTCAGAGAAGTCCACAGGAGGTCAGAATGGATAATCTAATCATCCCTTCTGGGTTTATAATCTCTGAATCTATGTATATTTCACACAAGAAATAAGAGAGAACCTAATTTAAAATAACACAGTATTTAAGGAGCAACAAAACAGATGCTCAACAAGGCCAAGATTTTTTTTTTTAAATGGGAGCCATTCTCCTGTCTCTATTTTTAATCACTTCAAGGCTTGACTTTGATAAGCAGCTCCATTCACCTCAAACTTCTGACTTTGGTGACTACATATGGATTAAAGAGCTTAATTTGAGGTTCCTACATGTTGACTGTAAATTATTATTATTATTATTATTATTTTAAGGAATATATTATACATTCAGGGTAGGTCTACACTTACTTCCTGGTTCGGCGGCAGGCAATCGATGTTCTGGGATCGATCCCGGAAGTGCTCGCCGTCGACGCCGGTACTCCAGCTCAGCGAGAGGAGTACGCGGCATCGACGGGGGAGCCTGCCTGCCGCGTCTGGACCCGCGGTAAGTTCGGACTAAGGTACTTCGAATTCAGCTACGTTATTAACGTAGCTGAATTTGCGTACCTTAGTCCGAAGTGGGGGGTTAGTGTGGACCAGGCCTCAGAGGCATCTTGACATTGTTGGAGTTCCGGTGTGTAAGCTGTGTGAACCTGGGTTAGGTCTGTGGGTTGTGCAAGCTTTATGCAGGGTACTCTGCATGATTTCCCTCATTCTGTGCGCATGGTGTCACTCTAAAGGAAATTGGCAATGATTAATTGTAGTGCCATAGACACCTAGGGTGGAATTTTCCAAAATTCTCAACATTGGCCTAACTCTGCTGCCGTTAAAGTCCAATAGTAACACACTCATTGACTATAATGCAAGTGGGTCAGAGTTTGGCCAACAGTGAAAATCGAAACTCTAAACGCATATTAGGGCCATATTATGGCTGCCCCAGCTTTGGTGCTGGAGGGCAAGGGAAGAGTACAGGAAGCCCCTTCCCACTTAGTGCTCCTGTGCAAGAGACAGCCATAATCTGTCTGGTTTCACTGGCCAAGCTTGGGATGGAGGAGCATGGACAGCAACTGGCCAGGCTAGCAGAGATTGTCTGTGTGTATATGGGTTTGTCCATGACTTCACACACTCCTAAGCATGAGGCAATGGGGCTCTGCTCAAGAAGCACACACTGTGCCTTGGGCTGCTGGTGGAATGGTGCCTAGACGCAGACTGCCTGTACCTGGTCTCTGCAGGGATCGGGCCTCCAGGCATTGTTGCCTGCGGGAGCACTTCCCTCTCTCTCTGGGGTTCCTTAGTCTGGCTTTCTGTCTAAAAGACAGCTTTTGAGACATCATTTTGAATTGGGCATGACTCTTTCACGGGGATCCCCACCTCCTTTTCTGATTCTGCCCAGCAGGAAAGCCAGACTAATGCCCCACTCAGGCTTTGGCCTGTTCCATGTGGACTCTTACCCCTATGAGGTATCTGTGGGGCTCAACAGGGACATGGGGTCTGCCCGTGTGGATCACATTACAGCTGTAAAACTGGAGAAGGTTTAAGTGACTCACACAAGGGAAGGGGAGGAGTGGAAGAAGGTTAGGTTTTTCTAGGCTCTTTGCATACCCTCTTTCAGCTGTAAACGTGATGATGGAGGTGGTAGCTGGGGAGCTGAGGGATAGAGTTTGGCACCATCTTCTGAAAAAATTGAAGTTCAGATATACAAGCAGTGTTGTTAACATAGCAACCACTTTAGCTAAGACTCATTATGCAGACATGTGGGCAGATCCCTGCACTCACGCAGAGCCCCATTAAAGTCTGTGTAGTTAGGGTTACCATATTTTGTGCCTCCAAAAGGAGGACACTCCACGGGGCCCTGGCCCCGCCCCCAGCCCCGCCCCCTCCCGCGCCCCAACTCCGCCCCCTCCCCAAAGTCTCCGCCCCCTCCCCTGCTTCCCGCGAACATTTAATTCGCGGGAAGCCTGAGCAGGTAAGAGGGGGTATGGGGGGAGGAGGTGCGGCCCAGGCTGGCCCCCCCGGCGGCTCCTGCCTGGGTCGGCTCGGGCCCTGGGGTGCCGGCCCTGGCCCCCGGCCGACCACCCCCGGCCCCCCCAGCACTGCTGGCCGGCTCCCGGCCCCGCGGCCCAGCGCACCCCCCCCCGGCTCCCGGCCCCGCGGCCCAGCGCACCCCCCCGGCGGCCCGGC